>NC_134584.1:69883231-70249481 GCF_037038515.1 Microtus pennsylvanicus
GCCTTTGGCCAACCTCTATCTTCAAAAATATTTACATTATGAATCACAACATTAGCAAAATACAGTTATAAAGGAGCAACAAAATTAATTTTATGTTTGTTATAACCACAATATGAGGAACTGTATTAAAGAGTTAGAACGATTGAGAACCACTGGACTAGCTCTGCCCCAGGTCCTGATCTCTATTCCACAATGATCCAATATTAGTTTCCTCACAGAATCAAAAAAAAATGTGCTATTGCTGCAACTATCACCAGTGCTATTGACTGCTCTCCAAACACTGTTGGTAAGGGTCTAGTGCTGAAAGCAACACTTACATATCTTGTTGGACATGTAGAAGTCAAGGGGTGCCTATCTAGAGTCTTCACCCTTATGAACTACTGCTTGTGGCTTCATGGTACTAGAAGGGACATGGAATATTAGCAGAAGAGAAAGGAAATTATAGGCAGAGTTTGTCTGTGTCCCAGCAGTCACTCCCAAATATAACCACACAGAGACTTATTATTAATTATAAATTTTAGGCCAATAGCTCAGACTTATTACTAGCTAACTCTTACATTTTAAAGTAATCCACATTTCTTATCTACAATCAGTCACATGATGGTACCTTCTTTTAACACAGCAGATTCATTCAACTCTCTCTGCATCTGCTCATGACTCCTATGGCTCTTCCCTTCTTCTTCCCAGTGTCCTTAGTTTGGTCCTCCCACCTAACTTTATCCTGTTTAGTTATTGGCTACTCAGCTTACTTATTAAACCAATCACAGAGATATACATTTACACAGTGTAGAGGAATATTCCAGAGGTAACTATCAATCCAGCTCCCAAAACTTACCTGACACTATCTACAATTACCTGCCTGCATAATATGCTCATGCAATGGTGGCACAAATGTTATAGTAGTAACCAGCCATGATTAGATTGGATTTTAAGTCCTCTCCACAAAATGGAACCCATGACTGACACTGCTCAGTGAGCCAACAACCTGGGACTTGATGTGTCACCAGCCTAACAGAAAACAAAATACTATTCTGCTAAAGAAACATAGTGATAAAATGACTCCAAAGAACAGTCTGAGTGGAATAATCCAGACCCAGAAATATCAATATGGTATGAGCTCACCTATAAGGATATACTAGCTGCTAAATAAAGGATATCCAAGCCACAATCTGTTTACCTGGAGACATTAGGTAAAGAGGAGGCCTCTGGGAGGGATGCAGGAATCTCCCTGAAAGGGTAAAATAGAATAGATTGTACAGGTGGCCTGGGGAAGGGTAGAGACAATGTAGGAGAGTCATTTGGTGGGGGATGAGATGAAGGAAAAGAGGTAGGAGAGATGCCTGGAATTGTGAGGCACTTGGCAGGGATGAAGTGTGGAAACCTAATGCATTGGAAACTCCTTAGAATCTATGAAGGTTGTCTTAATGAGGACTCCTAGTAATAGGGAATCCAGTATCTCATCTGACCATCCCTTGTAGCCAGGTAAAGCTTCCACTGCAGAGACTAGGTTGCATTCCATTGAGTTATCGGCCAAAGGAATGCTGTAGAAATCCCCAAACAACCCAAACTGTTGCTAAGACAAAAGTTTGCTCTCTGAAAACTGGTACCAGGGTTCCACTGCCAAGGACAACAACCACACAACCCACAGGACATGGAGAAGTTGAGTGGGTGCGCCTTCACCTCTATGTTCTAGGATCTTTGGTGAAGTAAGACACTCTGCAAGCTACTGAAAGAGAAACATAGATGCAAACCTAGCTACAAAACCTTTGGCCTAAAATCTGTCCTTACTGCAAAATATACAAGGGTAATGGTGGCACAGAACTTGTGGGAGTAGCCAATCAATTTCTGATTTGACACAAGGCCCACTCCAAGAGAAGGAACTCATGTCCAGCAGTGCTTGGGTAACCAAGAACCAGAGACTAGATAACCCAGATATCTAGGGTAAAATCAAACAAACAAACAAAAAATGACACAGTTCCTAAGCATACTATGTTATATTCATATAACAGTCATTTAGTTATCCAAGTCTTATCCAGTCATCATCAGAGAGGCTTTCTCTGGCATCAGATGGGAACAGGTGAGAAAGGCCACAGTCAGACATTACATGGGAAGAAAGTCTAAATTACAGATCTTCATCAAAGTCTCTCCTCTCCAAGTTCAGGAAATCCCATAGAAAAGGAGATAAAAAGATTGTAGGAATCAGAGAGGATGGAGAACTCCAGCAGAACAAGAACCTCTTAATCAAATAAGCAAGGTGCATATGAGCTCACAGAGACTAACATAGCAAGCACAGGGCCTGCATGGCAGCTAAACCAGGTCCTCTATGTATATATTTTCATATAATATAGCCTAATGTTAAAACCCTTTAATACAGTTCCTCATGTTGTGGTGATCCCCCCAACTATAAAATTATTTCATTGCTACTTCATGATTGTAATTTTACTACTGTTATGACTCATAATGTATATATCTGATATTAGACTCCCAAAAAAGATGAGATTCACAGATTGAGAAACAGTTTATTATAGCTATAATACTTTATCTGAACATTGTTTTATGTTAGTGATATTTTTCCTTGTATATTAGGGTTTCCAACTTTATGTTTTATGGGTTTTCTCTTTGCATGTATGTGTTTCTCTCTGACTGTGTATGTGCTTCTGGTGCTTTTTCATTGCTCTGGTTTTCCATTTGTTGTGTTCCATTCTTGTTTTTCTGTTTGTTTGTTTGTTTAGCCTGTTTGTTTTCAAAAGAAAGAGAGAGAAAGAGTACTAAGTTGAATATGTAGGAAGGTGGAAAGGATCTGGGAGTATAGTCTGAGACTGATCATTAGTTTCCCAGACCCAAATAATAACACAGAAGCTATATTAATTACAATATTGTTTAGTCAATAACTTATGCATATTTTAGCTAACTCTTACACATTAAATTTCTATCCATCTGTAAATCACCACAAGGCTGTGGCCTACAAGGTAAGATTCTGGCAACCATGTCCTTTGGCAGCTATATGGCATCTTCCTGAATCTGCCTACTCTCTCTCTCTCTTTATATATATATATATATATATATATATATATATATATATATATATATATATATATTTATGTGTATATATATATATATTTCAATCTGTTTATGTTTGGCCCTGCTATAGGCAAAAGCAGCTGTTTTATCAATCAATGGTAATAAAACATACTCATAGCATACAGAGGGGTTCACAACCATCTGTAATGAGATCTGATGCCCTCTTGAAGAAGAGACCTGGTCAATTGTCCTCATTAACTTATACCATGAAATCCAATAGGGACAAGTTCAACAGAACCACCAGATACAAAATGCCCATACATGTTTCACCATTTCCAAGGAATTAATTTCATTTTCATTTCTAACACATATACTCTGTTGACTAAGAATTTTCTATTGGTGTAATGGGATGGCAAAGATAAATTCTCTAAATTATCTTCTTCCACCTCTGTTCTTCTGTTATAATCTTTTGAAGAATGTCTGGCCAAATGTCAATCCTTCTGTCCATTTGTATCTGTCCCTGTCCCTGAGCTACTGAAGGAATTAAGGGAAAACCTCACATTTGTGCTGTTAATCATACAAGTTTAGAAAGTCCTAATATACTTTTACCCAACAATCCTTATACCTTACTTTGACTCCTTTTGATTATCTTCACAGCCACTGAGCAAACCCCTACCATTGCTTCAAGCTTCTTCCTGCCCAGCTCCTGTGACAGACCAGTTATTTTTCACTGATTCGGAAGAAAATAGAATCTGTGGAATCAAATGTCCCAATGCCTTGTCCTCTACTCTCTAAATGTCTGCTTTATCTTTAGAGTATTGCTTTCTTTTTTCAAACGGTGGTGTCCTACTCTTTCCAAGGCTAACTCCTTCACCTTCTGTACTTTATACCATTCTTAATCTACCCAGCATTGCTATGAAGAGCTTATAAATATTTTAAGATATCCTCATTGCTATGTGGATCCAATTTTAATGCACAAAGTCAGGAAAAGCCTTATCTTTTCTACTCTGCAACTTAAACTTCACTTGGCCTTTGCTTTCAACCTCTACCCTTTGCCAGATTTTGCAACAGTTTATAGAAATGAAGTGATTTATATTTTATTTCTTCTCCTTATCTTCTTCCTGGAGGTCACTGTTAATAAATGGGGAAATGGCCAGGAGGAAGGAAGATGCCAAGCAAGGGAGAGAAGAGTTGGTCAGGAAAACCTATGAAATAAAAGCTAGATAAGCAGAAGCTGAATGCTGATTTCTTTGCAAACAGATATGCTCTAAAATGACATCAAAATTAATTAAGATATAGAAAGCAAGTAGGATTATAAAAAAAATGTGCTCTTAATTGTTCAAATCCTCATTCCCTATTAAAAGGTGCTATCCAAGTGACAGTTTAATAAAGTTCTACAAAGCTTTTTTAACTTTTATATATAAATCATAAAAAATAAATAATATATTTTTATCTGAGGTCTGAAAGCCATCACAAGTCTCATGTAAAGGTCGAAAATTCACAATGGAGGAAATACCCTGCCATGGAGATAAAGTTGAACAGAATCTCTGTGTGTATAATTAAGCAGAAATAGTTCCCTGAAACCATAAATGGAGGAAAGTTATTTGCTCAAATGTGTTGCTGTAATTATATTATAACTTAATATTTCCTAGCTAATTTTGTATTTGTCTTCTCTTGTCTTACTTTTCTCTTTATTTCCCTTAGTCTGACTTTTCTATTACCATTTTGTTTAAATTTACTTTCCCCGTCCTTTCATTTCTTCCTATTTCAACTCCACTTACCCATTTTTTTCTAGATACTACAAGAAATAGAGTAAATTTGCATTGTGACTGGTGTTCTCATTTTACAAATGAAGAAACTGAGACCTAAAGGGTCATACACTACATCTCATGGTAGTTGGAAATAGAACCCTAAACCTAAGTTGCAAATCTCTTGAAATTAATCCAGAATTATTTCCTTTATACCTATAACCAGTTCCATATCCATTCTTCAAGGTCAAACTTGTCACCATGGAAACATTTCAAACACTATGAGAATAAAGCAGTTGATGAAATAGTGAAATAATGTATTTAGTAAGTTCTATGACTCTGGCTTATGCCTAATCTTTCCCATCAATAAAGGATGTTCTCCCTTAACACAAGTACAGTTTCATGGCTTCCCCTATACCTCAATGCTCCCTATTCTACTCATACATCCCTTCCGAGCATCCTGATCAAAAGCACAAACCACTATGTCCACCCTTATTTTATGGATTCTACCTTTTCTTTCCATAATATGCACTGACTTACAATAAACATGGATTTATTATGTATAATATTTATTGTATTTTTGTCTCCATGAAAATACAGGCTTTATTTCTTTATGTTTCATCTGTGTATTCTAGGCTGTAGACAATAAAGTATGGTACATCGTAGATAGTATAGTCAATGTTTGTAATGGGAATGAACTGAATGAATAAGTCATAATAACTGTCACACATAATGCCGTTCCTTCATGATTCCTAAAGACTCATTGGTATGATCACAATCAACATAAATTTAATATGAAGAAGAGTTCAGTTGCTCAAATTATTCGCTTTGCTTCTATGGTGAGGAAGACAGAAGAAAAGGGAAAGGGAAATAGAGTGGAGATCTAGTGAGAGGGATCAATGTATGAGAAGAAGAGGTGAAAGAAAGGACAGATGGAGAGAGAGAGAGAGAGAGAGAGAGAGAGAGAGAGAGAGAGAGAGAGAGAGAGAGAGAGAGGTGGAAACTACCATCAAGAAAACACTTAGCATGGGGGAAATTATACATTATATATTTTCCAATTTTAAATTATAAAAGTGAATTTTTAGGTACAACAAATTTTAGTTATTCCCCTCAGAGTTTCTGACACCAGTCATAGATTCCTCTCCCAAAACACCAGAGTTTTCCTAAGTAGAAATGAAAAGATAATACTTGCTTTATTTTTACTGCTGGTACAAATGTATTGTGAATCAGTCTAAGGCTAAACCAGAACAAGCTTTGTATATTCCTTTCCTTATGTCAGCATTTCCTGCCTACTTATAGGATGAGCAGCTTGAAAAGGGCTGACCTTTTCTTCAGTGTGGTTTACTCCATGCTTAGTCTATTGCAATAAAACTATGTCAGCCACTGGAAGAAAAGGGCTGAGGAGGACTGCAGAGCCAAGAGGCATAGGGGCTCATGCTCCATCATCTGTTCCTCCAGTTCTGTGGGAGAGGGCCACTAGAAGCTTCCCGCCAAAAGCTTCAAAGAGGTCAAAAGTTCCTATTTAATGGGCCATAAATTCCTGAGGTTTCTTATGACATTTCACTGGGTCACAACTTATTTAAAAAATAAATAAATAAAATAGTTTACAGTCTTGAGGTGCCAAGATTTCAACAGTTGACCTTCGGCCTTGTCTATGCTGACCTCTGGAACTACCATTCCCTCCAACGGCGGAAACTGGAGTCAAAGAGAATCTCTTTACAGAGTATAAAACGACTCCACTCAGGCCAGTCAGTCATGCACCAAGAAAGAAAAGCTAATATTCTCTTTCATAAATTAAAGAAAATAAATGAAGGTAAAAATATACTTATGACATTACATCTAAGAGAAAAACGACTTTCACTAGCAGCAGGTGCAGAATCTATGTGTTGAAACAAAACTGAGTCATGAAACCAAAATCTTTAATAAAGAAATAAATAATATCATTCATGCATCAGACCTTCTTTCTTACCTCCAATAATATCTCCTAAACAAAAATTTCTTGACCTCAGCTCTATAGGTAATTTTTATGAGATAATCATAATGTTTGTTTTGAGAGCAAGAATTCTGACCTACATAGTTCCTCCAGAAGTCACTTAAAGTTCAGACTCAAGTATAGGACCTAGGGCTCTATCTTCATTTCCTTGTGGTTCTGACCTATGGATGACATTACTCTGTAGTATGAAGTAACAAAAAGATTAATATTCCTTGGAATTCAGAGATTCTAAACAGAATCAGTATTAACAAAGGAAAATGTAATGGAAAGCAGAAATGATGACTTGCTGATGTTTTAAAAAGCCAACTGTTGTAACAGGAAGACCGCTTGTTCCTTCTGGATGCCCAGAACTGAAATAATCACACAGAATCTGTATTAATTAAATCACTGCTTGGCCCATTAGCTCCAGCTTCTTATTGGCTAACTCTTACATATTAGTTTAACCCATTTTTATTATTTTGTGTATGGCTAAAGTTCCTGCATCTGTATCCAATGGGGCTATGTTTCATCTCTCTGACTCCACCCTTCTTTCACCCAGCATTCAGTTTAGTTTTCCCTGCTTAGCTAAGTTCTGCCCTGCTATAGGTCAAAAGCAGTTTCTTTATTCATTAATGGTAATCACAGCATACAGAGGGAAATCCCACATCAAACTACTTCTTAATCTAAACACAGTAAATTGAGCAATAACAATCAAAGATGTCCATGTCCCATCTCTGGAAGCTATGAGCTTATCTCACAATGTGGGAAGAGAGCCTTCAACTGACACTAAGCTTGGCTGAAATAGGGAGATTTTCCTCAATTATTCAGTTTAATTCATGAGTCACTAGTGTCCTCTCAGGAGGATAGAGGTCAGAGGTTAGAATGAGAAGTGAGTGACTGTGGAATCAGGGATCAAAGAGATGATGTCACAAGCCAAGGAATGCCAACAGCCAGACTAGTGGTGAGAAGAAACAGAAACAAACACTCTTCCACAAATATGATTTAGTTATTACCTCCAAGACTATTTTCTGTCCTAGATGGAGGGGAAAGTTTCCTAAGACCCAGAAACCTCACAGGACTTACAAAGCACCTCCTTAAATTATATAAGCAGTAAGCTGGAGGAGACTGGGGTACGACTGCTTACAAATTGTTGAGGTTACTTAGAGTTATGTCACTTTTGTGAGCTATCACCCATGTCATAGTGGCTTCTTGGTAATGCAGTTGCTTCTAAACTGATTGTGCTCATCTGAAAACCCTCAGAGAGATCATTGGTTCATGCCATTAGTATGGTGTTGCTATGATATTTGGGGTGACTGGAGATTTTTTTCTGTCTTTCAGATGAACTCACAAAAAAGAATCTCCAGAATTATCTGTTTTTGTGACTGTCTTTGTCTATACTTCTGTTATCAGCTATGGGTGAATAAATATTTGGATGTAAAAATTTTTAACATTTCTTATATTGGTGGTATGCCTGTGCAGGTCATGTGAGTTGGAGGAGGTATCATTTGATAATCTGTAGGAGTCAATTTTCTTCCAGGATATGGGTCCTAGGTGTTGAATTCAGGTTCTCAGTTTGGAAACAACTATCTTTATTTTAATCTCTCCAGCTGTTGTATGTGAGCTACTATTTTATGCCACTAGGTTTGGGGAATTGTGTTGCAACAGCAACAACATAGGAAAATAAAGCTTGATATCAAGATTGTACTAAAGGGAATTATTTGATCATTTATTTGGTGTCAAAGAACACTTGAACTCAGGAATTTTATAAAGCCATAAAGTTCATTATTTATTAACAAATAAACAGTATATACTGTTGAAATAAAGAACATGCAAATGAAGTTAGTCTTTATAACCTCATTTTACTGATTGTATCACTAACGGCCTGCCTATCTATCCCCCGCCAGCCAACTGTAGAGGAAAATCTCTGAAACACCTACTCTATAGAGTGTCCCACTAATAAAACATGTATCTAGTGATTTATACTTAAGCCTAATTTAAGGAGACATCATTTGTTGAGCCCCCTTGTTGGTCATATAGCACCAGGTATTCAGTACTGAAATCATGTACATACAAGCAAGATGTATTCATATACTTATTTTTATATGTGTACAGTAACCACAATAACTAAAGAAAAAGAGGTTATGCACTTGAGGAGGATTAAGAGGAATGTCATATTTGTATTTTAATTGAAAATTCTGAAAATGAAGAGGAAATAAAGAGGCTCTTTCTATATGAAACCACCAACACTGAGTTACACCTAAGTCCTAGCTTTCTTCAGATTGGCTTAAAGCTCAAAAATTTAGTTGGCTTTTATGTTTATAGTTGTTTCTCTTTATAAAGTATTAACATCTAAGTAGCCTTAATGATTAGTATCTAAATCAAAAAATTACTACCCTCTCCCCCTCACTAAACTGAATGGCATGGGTTTTTATTTCTTAAACTTTCAACATTTCTGTGTGGGTTTTTTGTTAATATTTTGCACTTAATCTCATGTCAGTTACCACATTTGATGTGAAATTTTCTTTTCCATCTCAGTTTCTCTAACAGTAAATTTATATACAAGCCCACTGATCCTTTTCTCTAAGATTGTTTTCATATATATTCTCTCTCACTTTGCCAATAGCCACAAGTAGTTTCCAGGACAGATTCTGTTTAATCAATATCATGTAGCACCTCTTCAACATTATTTCTTCTGCCCCTAACTTAGGATTCCTTCTCCACATTCAGTCATAAAATGTTTTAGAAGGAAATAGAAACTGTCATCAAAACCACCCAACCAAAAAAAGCCCAGGTTTCAGTGCATAATTCTACCAGAACTTCCAAGAAGAGCTAATACCTACACTTCTCAACATGTTCCACATGACAGAAACAGAAGGAATATTGCCAAACTCATTTTATGAGGTTATAGTTACCCTGATACCAAAAACACAAAAACTCAACCAAGGACGAAAATTACAGACCAATCTCACTCCTGAGTATAGAGTCAAAAAAATTACTGAAAAACTGAATCCAAGTACACATCAAAAAAAGTCATCCACCATGATCAAATTAAATGGAGAGAAACTCAAAATGATTCCACTAAAATCAGGAACAAGACAAGGCTGTCCATTCTCTCCATATCTCTTCAACATAGTTCTTGAACTTTTAGCAATAGCAATAAGACAACAAAAGGAGATCAAGGGGATTCAGATTGGAAAGGAAGAAGTCAAACTTTCATTATTTAAGGATGATATGATAGTGTATATAAATGACCCCCAAAACTCTACTAGAGAATTCCTACACCTGATAAATACCTTCACTGACATGGCAGGATACAAGATCAACTCAAAAAAATCAGTAGCCCTTCTATGCACAAAGGATAAAGAAGCTGAGAGGGAAATCAACGAAACATAACCATTAACAATAGCCAAAAATATCTTGGGATAACACTAACCAAAAAAGTGAAAGACCTATTCGACAATAACTTTAAGTCTTTGAGAACACAAATTGAAGAAGATACCAGAAAATGGAAAGACCTCATATGATCTTCGATAGGTAGGATCTCCATAGTGAAAATGGTAATCCTATCAAAAGCAATCTGTAGGTTCAATGCAAGCCCCATCAAAATCCCAACACAAATCTTCACAGACCTTGAAAGAAAAATAATCAACTTAATATGGAAAAACAAAAACTCAAGACAGTCAAAACAATCCTGTACAATAAAGGAACTTCTGGAGGCATCACCATCCCTGAAAACAAGCTCTATTCCTGAGCTACAGTAATGAAAACAGCTTGGTATTGGTATAAAAACAGACACATTGACCAATGGAATCAATTTGATGACCTGGACATAAATCCACACACCTATGAAAATGTGATTTTTGACAAAGAATCTAAAATTATACAATGGAAAACATAATAGCATAACTGGATATTAACATGTAGAAGAGTGAAAATAAATCCATATCTATCCCCAAGCACCAAATTCAAGTACAAATGGATAAAAGACCTCAATAGAAATCTGACCACACTGAAACTGATAGAAGAGAAGGGCAACAGGAGACCACTTTCTACGTTTAACCCCAGTAGCACAGACACTGAGAGCAACAATCAAAAATGGGACCTCCAGAAACTGAAAAGCTTCTGTAAAGCACAGGACACAGTCAGTAAGTGATAGAGGAGGGTCATCTTTCTCTCTGTTGTTTTATTGGTTAATTAATAAAAAAACTGCCTAGGCCCATTTGATAGGCCAACCCTTAGGTGGGTGGAGTAAACAAAACAGAATGCTGGGAGAAAGAAGCCGAGTCAGACAGTTGCCATGATTCTCCTGCTCCAGACAGATGCAGGTTAAGATCTTCCCTGGTAAGCCACCTCGTGGGCTACACAGATTATTAGAAATGGGTTAGATCAATATGTAAGAGCTAGCCAATAAGAGGCTGGAACTAATGGGCCAAGCAGTGTTTAAAAGAATACAGTTTCCATGTAATTATTTTGGGTAAAGCTAGCCGGGTGGCAGGACGCAGCCTGCAGCTCTTACTACAAATAAGACAAAAAGGCAGCATAATGAATGGGGAAAGATCTTCACCAACCCCACATCAGACAAAGGACTAATCTCCAAAATATATAAAGAACTCAATAAATTACACACTAAAATTCTAAATAATCCAATTTAATCCCCCCCCCAAATGGGGTACTGAACTAAACAAAAAAATCTCAACAGAAGAATCTCACATGGCCAAAAGATACTTAAGGAAGTGTTCAATATCCTTAGTTATCAGGGAGAAGCAAATCAAAATAACTCTGAGATACCATTCACACCTGTTAGAATGACTAAAATCAAAAAATCCACTAATGTTATCTTATGCTGGAGAGGATGTAGAGTAAGGGGAACACTCATCCATTGTTGGTGGGAATGCAAACCTGTACAAGCACTTTGAAACTCAGTATGGTAGTTTCTCAGAAAGTTGGGAATCAACTTACCTCAGGATCCAGCAATATCTCTCTTGGGCACATACCCAAAAGATGCTCAGTCATACTACAAAAGCATCTGTTCAACTATGCTTATACTAGCATTATTTGTAATAGCCAGAACCTGGAAACAACCTAGATGCCCCTCAATCAAAGAATGGATAGAAAAAATGTGGAACATTTACACATTAGAGTATTACTCTGTAGTTTAAAAAAAATGACATCTTGAATTTTGCATGCAAATGGATGGAATTAAAAAACACTATCCTGTGCATTAGGCCCTAGAGTCAATCCATGGCACTTCTTAAACTGGATATGGTGGCACATGTCTGTACCCCCAGGACTTCTGAGGATCAGAAATTTAAGGTCACTTATGGTTACACAGTAAGTATTAAAAAGGGCTGAGGAGATAGCAAAGTAGGTAAAGGCACTTGACACACAAACCTGGCAACCCAGGTTTAACCCCCAGGGCACACATAAAGATGGAAGTTGAGAACTGACCCCACAGCATTGTCATCTGTCTCCATACATGCATCGTGGCACATGCACCCGTGTGCACACACCAAAAGAAGAAAGAAAAATAAAAGAAAGAAAGAAAGAAAGAAAGAAAGAAAGAAAGAAAGAAAACATTTTACTGAGTTAGGTATCCCAGACCCAAAAAGATGAATATGGTATGTTCTCACTCATAAGTGGATACTAGCTATAAACAAAGGACATTGAACCTATAGTTCATGATCCTAGAAAAGCTAAGTAATAAGGTGAACCCCTCCCCCAAAATATATGTAGACCCACCTGGAAATTGGAAATGGACAGGATTGACTAGCAGGGTTGGGAGCATGGGGGTTGGGGGAAGAAAAGCATAGTAGGAGAAGAGGAGGGGAGTGGGGAGGGGAGAGGAAACCATGAGGGAATGGGATGGTCAGGATTGAGAAAGGACAGAGATGAGAACAAGGAAAGAGATATCTTGATTGAGGGAACCATTATAGGGTTAGCAGAAACCAGGCCTTAGAGAAATTCCTAGGAATCCAAAAGGATGATCCCACCTAGGATTCTGAGTAATAGAGGAGAGGGGGACCAAACTTGACTTACCCTGTAGTCAGACTGTTGATTTTCTTAAATATCACATAGAGCCTTCGTCCAGCAACTGATGGAGACAGAGGCAGAGACCGACATCGGAGCACTGGATTGAACTCCCAATGTCCAGCTGAAAAGTGGAAAGAATGAGAATATGAGCAAGGAGGTCAAGACCATGATGGGTTCACCCACTTAAACAGTTTGCCTGAGCTAATGGGAGCTCACCAACCCCAGCCAGATTGGGAAAGAACAAGCATAGGACCAAACTAGTTTCTATGAATTTGCTTGACAGTTACATGGTTGGGGTAGACTTGAGGGTCCCCTAGTAGTGTACTGGTCTTTTGAGATCCTATTCTCTTTGTAGTGTACCTTGCTCAGCCTAGATGTAGTAGGGAGGGCCTTGGACTTTCCACAAGGAAATGTGCCTTACTTTCTCTGGGGATTAGATAGGAGGTAGGATAGAAGGGTGTGTGAAGGGAATGGGAAAAAGGGAGGGAGTGGGAACTTGGATTGGTACTTTTAAAAAAAAAATCCACTATTTTTTTTAAAAAAAGATTAAAGAAAATGTTTGCAAAATGAAAACTTGATCATAATGTTGTTACTGTGCCCTGCCCAAAATTCTCTAGCCTCCCACAGCCCTCATCTGTGTCAGGGTAAAATTTAAACTGTTTAATACAGCATGAAAACACCTCTTGATCTCATTTTTTTCTCATTTGCAGCTTAATGCTTCACATTCCAGGGCAATGAAGCTGGTTTGCTTGTTTATAAAGTTTTACCAGCCACTGTAGCAGATGCCTTTAATCCTAGCATTTGGGAGGCAGAAGGATGTAGATTGCTGTTAGTCCTTGACCAACCAGGACTACATAGTGAGATCTTATCTTTTTTTTAAAAAAAAACGCTGTTTAAAGCACTGTGTCTTTTACCTAACTTTATTCATTTATTTTATTTATTTATGAACATTTTATTGACTGGCAACTTCTATTCCTGCCTAACTCATACTCATCAATTAAGATACAATCTGTATATCAATTTCCTCTGAAAACTGGTGTGTGGTCTGATCCACACAGTAACTATATAGCATCTGGACAACCATTGCCTCTTTCTAGCCTCATTTCTAATGTTCACTAATGATGTGGGAAGTCCTTCTATATATGTTTTGCTTTTATGGGCTAATGAATAAAACTATTTTGGCTGATGGATTAGCAAAGCAAAGCCAGGAAAAAATATGAACAGATATATATAGAGAGAGCAAGCAGAAATAGACAACATGTAGTTGCTGAAGGATACAGATGACATGTAGTTGCCTAGGAAGCAAGGGGTAACAAACCACAAGCCTCATGGTACAACATAAAATAAGAGAAATGGGTTAATTCAAGATATAAGAGCTAGCTAGAAAAATGCATGAGTCATTGGTCAAATAGTTTTGTAATTAATATAGTTTCAGTGTGATTATTTTGTTCTGGGCAGCAGAAAATAAATGAACCACCTACGTTTACACAATAGCATGCCAACGTGGGGCAAATACATACACATAAGAACAGTTTCTTGGTATCTGCATTAATTTGGATAGACTCTGTTTACTGGTGGCAAGCACCCATGAACTGACTCTTTCACGAGGTACTGTACTTAAATGGGGTCTGTGAGCAGTGTGCTACAACTTGCTTAATAGCAACATAGACCTACTGCGTTTCTATAACTAGGGTGGTGAGCATGGCTCACAGAGACAGTAAACATACCTCTGCCACATTGGACTGGGCAAAACAAACAGGTATTGCCACAGAGTTGGTCCTACCAATGCCCACTTAGCATGTTTTAAAAAACGTGCTCCTGGTCAAATGATTACAGACAAACAATAAAGACAGACTGATATAAAAAAGACCTCTGAATGGGTCACAGTGATGAATAAATGTATGTAGGATAGGGAGAGGGAAGAAAAAGAGTATAGATAATTATAAAAAGAAATAGATAAGTTAAAAAAAATAAAATGAAGTCTTTAAACAGATAGGAAAAGTTATATAAAAAGAGTACAGACAGTCATAGATTAAAGAGAAAAATAAGTCAACTGAAGATGGAAAATACACAGAGAGCCAGGATTATGTATATTATTATGTTTTCTTTGAATTTTTTGATTGCAGAGAGACATTTGATTCTGGGAGCTGCTAAGCTAAACCAATATATAAATTTTATAGGTATCTTGACTTCAAAATTTGGGTCTAACGATATGTTGCTTTAGAAAGAGGTTCTGCTTTTGTTTCCACAAAAGATAAGAACCTGAGGATTTCTTCCAGACTAACAAGATTTGATAAAAACAAGTCTGCCAAAAGGTCTCCATGAATCCTAAAAATATTTTGACCAACAAACAGCATTAAGTAGTTTGAAAAAAAACTACATTCAAATTCTGAAAAATATTGTTTATAAATGTTTGTTTTCATTTAAAGAGGGTTGATTATAAGTGATTAATGGTCACAGTCAATTTCTAAAAAAATAATAGGGGAAATATGATATAGAGAGGTATACTTTTCATTGGTATAGATCTTGGTCTATTAATATAAATTTAAGTCAATTTTGTTGTATGTATTTCTGTTTTTTAATGTATTATGTTTAGATAGCTCCTTTAAAAAATGTAAGGTATAATTAAAAATTTAAGATTAATAGGTAGTCATTTAAATAGTTGAACTTGTAGTTATGATAGTTAAATTTTCTAGATGTACAGAGAGATAGGTATGTTTCAGATACATAGGTATTCTTCAGATCTTTCAAAGACCTATAGAACATGGGATTTAAAATGTTTTAAGATCTTAAACTTCTCTTGACAGTGAGACATGTCTGTTTTGGGCCACACCAATTGCTTCAAGGGGACATCAAAAAGTCTCCCTTTGGAGTTTGTTAGCCATTTGGGCAAGAAACTGCTCTTGCCTGAACTGCTTGACAGATGCTGTAGGAAATGGACATGCAGGACCCATATAAAAGTGACTGCTGAGCTTTCCAAAAGATGAAATGATCCTTCAGGGTTCCTGCTTCACAGAAGAAACTGCCAGACATTCTACAGAAAACAGAAGAATGCAACTAATGACTCTTGTCAGTACAAGGCAGAATAATTTTCTTGCTTTATGGAAAAGTCTGCTGGATACTATGGGCCTGTAGACTGAAGATGAATGCCACAAACATACAGAAGATCTTTGGGTAACCATCTAGGCAGTGAGCTATCACTGTCAATTATAAAGTTTTGGAAATTGCTTACAATGTACTTCCTGTTTACTTAGGTAACACTATATCCTTCTGGGGTCTTTGAAGAGTTGAAGACAGATAGCTATAGTTTTCCTTAGTTATGATAAAAAATAAATTAGATATAAATATTGTAACTGCAATTCTTGCTTGATAATTGTCTTGTATATGTAATTTTACTATGTTAAAGTTAAAACTTTTCTTTTTAATTAGACAGAAAATGGGAGATGACGTAGGAAGTCCTTCTGTACATGTGTTGCTTTTATTGGCTAGTAAATAAAGATGTTTTGGCCAATGACTTAGCAGAGCAGAGTCAGGCAGGAAATATGAACAGAGATAGAGAGAGTAGATGAAGACAAAGAGATGCCATGTAGCTGCCAAAGGAGACAGACACCACATAGCCACCTATGAAGCAAGAGGTAACAAACTACAATATAATATAATAACAATGGTAAAATATAATAACAATGGGTTAATTCAAGATGCAAGAGCTAGCTATAAATATGCCTAAGTAATTGACCAAGCAGTTTTACATATATATATATATATATATATATATATATATATATATGTATAGTTTCTGTACAATTATTCAGTTCTGAGAAGCCAGGAAATTAATGAGCAGTCTCTGTTTACATACCAATTCTTTAATCAAGTAAACACTTTTATTTTTATACTAGAGGCGGGCTGCCTGTTAGATACATCTAATAATTTCTAACTAGTTTTTCAACTGTAGAACTAGACTTTTACTTTTGCAATTCTAAGTTTTCATGTCCAATTAGGAGATTACTCAACCTATCCTTCTGTACCTTGGCCAGTGCTGGCTGACTGTGCAGGCCCCAGTGCACAACTCAGATGCTCTCATCTCCAGACTCTGCTAGGTGTTATGTGTCTGAGATGTATTGCCCATACTCTTACACACAAACACTCTCCTTTCCCTGACACTTCATGAGGCTTCTGTTTCTGCTGAAGCATCCTATAAAAACACAATCACTTCAGCACTGAAGTAATGCAATGAAATGGTTGATTGGATGGAAGTCTCTTCTTTTACCCTTTAATTTGTAGAGTGTTTTTCCTTTTTCATAATTCTAAAAAAGAAAGAGTATCTTGCCTATTCTATATTTTGTGCTGTAAAATTCATATGCTAAAAATATCATTGGTATTGACAATATTTAATGTTCTACCTCAGTTGTTTTGGTTGAAACTCTGCTTTAAAAAAGCAATACGGTATATGTCTATACAGCTGAGAATATTATATTATTTACATTCTTTCATCGGTAATCTTAAGACCATGAATCTTAAAAAATATTTGCACATACATGAAGTAGGAAAGGATTATAATCAATTACAATAAAGTTGATAATAAAGAACGTAAGACTTGTGATAAGTGATGTGCAGAACAATGTTAAATTAGAATTGTCAGTTACACATGGAAAACAATTGCAATGTTTCTTGATTTCAGTGTCCTATATTTGACAAGGATAAAACACTAAAACTAGTTGATACTATCCCAGCAAAAGAAAGAGGAGGTCGTATGGGGGAAAAAGTAGGGAGAAGAAAAAAATAAGAAAAAGGAATTTTGTAATAATAATAGTAATAAATTTATGAAAAATATTGAACACATTATATTTTAATGTTGTATAAACTGCCAAATTATTAGTTATCTGGAGAGAGTATTTGTAATTTATCAATTAGAAGTTTTTTCAAATTTAATTAAATACATTCATGCAACCATGAAGCACTTTTTCTGCTGCTCTTGGTGATTGTGTCTGGTGGAGGAGGACCCATGACATGTCCTTTCACAGAGATAACTCACATGCATCAAATGTGAAGTGAGCTCAACAGCAGAGTCAGGCTCAGGGTGGGGTTAGTGAGAAAGCACCCTTCCCTGCTTAGTTGTTATCTAAGTTTGCTCGCAGATGTACTTCTAAATAAAAGCCAATAAAGTTAAGGTTGTCTTGTTTTCTTGTAATTACCATTGGCTGCAATATGGACCTAGATTTTTTTATGATTTACATTATTTTCCAAAAACCTATATTAATCTTTGCAGAAAATGTAAAACTCAGACTGTTGGCAGATTTTTAGACAATGCTTTACAAATGTATTTTCTTTATGATTTTCCAGAAAGTCGTAAGTACTCTTGGATATCATTTTACTTAGAGTATCACAGTATTAAAACTTACTTCCTGAGAGTGTAAATTATAGATATTTTTAAAGGAAGACACTTAGTAATTTGATTAAGCTACATTTCTAAAATTAATTTGAATCTAGCAAAAAATGAAACATTTTGCCATAGCAATTATGGGGAATTGTATGCATGTCTTGACAAGTTTTTAAATTGAACAGAAATATCTGCCTTGTTAGAGGTTTTAAATGTCCTGGCTAAGTTTTCCTTAATTATTTCTCTCCTTCTGTCAGCTGTGTTATTGCCCTACTGGCTTAAAGGTTAAACAAAGTACTAGATCTGTCAAAGTGAAAAAAGCCAACTGGTGAAGAACTATCAGAAGGTAATCAGAGCTAATAGGTACATAATGGCTAACAGGGTTCTGTTTGCACTCAGATACATCACCACAGACAGAACATAGTTTTCACTGATGTCCTAGTTAAAGAAAACAGAAACTGAGCCAGACGTTCTAAAGCTAAAAGTAAGTATGCAGATAGTTCTCATACCCAACACCCACTGTAAGATAGAAAGCTGATAAAACTCAAATCCTTAAAAAGGAGAGAGTGAAAGTGTCATTTGTGTGATAAAACTATTACTTTAAAGTAGTAATTGTCAATATTGCCTTTACTTGTGTCCTTTTTAAATTAGAAGGATATCCACAAAAGACATGTGCTTGTGATGTACATGAATACATGATGATCAAGCATCTCTTCTAGCAACCTTTTAAGTAGCATTTACATCAGGACATGATTTAAGCAAAATAAATAACATAGATTGGAATATATATGAAACAAATCACAAAGATAAGCAGCACTCACAGGGTACTTGGGTCCTAAAATAATTCTTCCAGGGTTTTTCTTTCTTTTGTGTTTATGATATGTCTTCATAAATGATTGCTTTCCCTAGCCTACTAACAAACTGAGCATACGCTTGAAGTCTTGCTATCTGTCCCTAGCACATCCACACTGTAACTGCTGGTGGTGTGGAGTTTTACTGCTTCATCATTTTGACAATTATCTGTTGTGACTTAAGAGCTTACAAAGCTTCGTGTAAACAGTGATGCAGAAGAGTAAAGCAACAATCTACTGGGGGATGAATCTGTTTCTTTTCAGAAGCTTTTATAATAGCTGACAAGAAATAAAATCTAACATCCATGCAAAAAAAAAAAACAAACAATGGGATACTTACAGCAATAGTTAAATCTTTTGGAGTTCACTTAGAAAACATAGACTAAAGGTTGATTTTTTTTTCTATTCTATGTATACATGGGGCTTGGAGTGTAACATGGGCTTTGTGAACTACAGCAACACAGTAGGTACCTTTGATTTCAATCAAGTAATGTTTGCACAGACTATTGTCAGAATTTTCTTTGGACAGCCAATCAGCTCCCAAATAAAGAAATGGAGTCATTAATTATGACTGCTACACCTTAGCTTAGGCTTGTCCCACTTGCTCTTTTAACTAAATTTAACCTGTTTCTATTCATCTATATTTTACCCTGGGGCTTTTTACCTTTCCTTTGTTCTGTATGTCCTACATTCTTGCTTCCTCCATGTCTGGCTGGCCCCTGGCATCTCTCTATTGTCTCTTCTTCTTTCTTCTCAAGCCCAAATTCCTCTTCCTTACTGTCCTTGCCCACAAGTTCCACCTATACTTCTTCCACTGCTATTGGACATTTAGGTTTTTGTTAGACCAGTGAGGTGCCTTAGGCAGACAAGATAAAACAACAGCATATCTTTATATAATTAAACAAGGGCAATACATATTTACAGAGTTAAAAAAATATTCTGCAACACACAGAGAGCTTCAAAATTGCTCTCAGTGTAGGCAGAACTTGAAGTTTGCACAGACACTACCTGATGCTGCTCAGCATGCAGTCTTGTGAGATAATCTTTTAAATTGTTTTGTTATGAACAAATACTGGGGAACTGTTCAAATAAAGTAATCTTTACAAGCTAGAAACCAAAACAGTCATAAAAGAAGAAATATCTAACATTCAAGCTCTTTCCTGCTCTATCCCTCCACACTGTGGAAAATACAAAACACAAAAACAAAAACATACAAATTAAACTTCAGTAGAAAAGGTTCTCAAATTTAGATCATTGTCTAAGTGGAGAGGTATCTAGGAATAATACTTTCATAGACATCTCTCTGTATAGGTGGGTCACACTGCAGAGTGGATTCCAAAACCTAAGACTCTTCCTTACTAGTGAGGTAGAATTTAAAATGTTTTTTTCTCTTATCATTCCAAGAAAATTCTGATTGTTTTGAAACTTGATTTGAACTACCCTTTCCAACCATTGTACAAAAGAGGTCAAGATCTGTGTGGACTTTATTCTTAAAGAGCCACTGACATTTTTTCTTCTTCAGATCAAATCTCCAAGTGACAAGTTGATTTTTTAAATCTATATTTAATTTAAAATTTTTTGGCATCTTGAGACAGGGTTTCTCTGTAGCTTTGGAGCCTGTCCTGGAACTTCCTCTTGTAATCCAGTCTTGCCTCAAACCCACAGAGATCTGCTTGGCTCTGCCTCCTGAGTGCTGGGATTAAAGGCATGTGCCACCACCACCCAGTTTAGAGTTTAGGTCAGATTATGATTCAATTAAAGAATTTCATCATTGCTCAGTATTAGAGAAAATTTTAAAAATATATATTCTCTGTACAAAAAGAGAATTTTTTATTTTCCTTGGGATAAAAAGAAAAATCTAGATTAAAATAAACCTACTAATTGATCTATCTCATTCATTATTACTGAACAAATACACATAGGGCATCTAATGAGTGGGGGAATGTTTACCTATCTGAGTGCACACCTAGGAAACAATGTCCTAACATTTAAGTGGAATAAAACCCTTTTGTAAGATTAAACAAAGAGAACATCAAAAATGATCTACTATATCATGAAAGGGGATATTTTCATGCATGAAATATGACATAAGGCTATGGTACTCATTTTGAAGAGCTAATAATAATGTGCAAATATATGTTCCCAATAGAATCAAGCATCTATTTTTACCTTGGCACATATGAGATTTAGTTCTACAATTCTGAAAAAAAATAATGTTGTTTGTTTTCTCTTTTGCTCTTAATATGTATCAATCTAAGTACAAAGATTAGTGTGATAATAACCCCATGAATATTTTTGTTTTTATGATTTTACTTATAAAATAATTTTTACTTATAAAAAATTTCTTTATGAAAAATAATTTTCATTGCTATTTCCAGATATCTTTCTTGCTTATTCAAGAGAAATAATATATATGAAAATGGCAGTTACATTGTATAGGAAAATCTATTTATTTCCTTTAAAGCATCAGTTTACCAATGGACACGTAATTTTTGACAAAGAAATAAAAAATACACATGGGGGGAAAAAGACAGAATCCTCAACAAATGGTATAGGCCAAACTGGATGGTCCACTTAGAAGATTTCAGATAGATCCATACTTACCACCCTACCCAATAAGCTCAACATGGATCAAAGACCTCAATATAAGACCAAATACCCTGAATCTGATGGAAGAGAAAGTGGGGAGTGTTATTGAACTCACTGGCACAGGAGAAGACTTCCTGAACTGAACACTAGCAGCACAGGCACTAAGAACAACTATTAAATGGGACTGCATGGAACTGAAAAGCTTATGTAATGCAAAGGACACCATCATTTGGACAAAGGGGACATCATAGGGAAGATTGTTGCCCACTACACATCTGATAGAGGGTTAATAACTAAAATAAATAAACAATCAAAAGGAACTGAACATTAAGAAAGCAAATAACCAAATTAAAAATTAGGCACAGATCTGAACAGAGAATTCTCAAAACAAGAAATACAAATAGTTGGGAAAAAATAAATGGTCATTGTCCTTGCTCATCATGGAAATACATAATAAAACTATTTTAAAATTTCATATTACTCCTGTCAGAATGGCTAAGATCAATAAAGCAAGTGGCAGCACATACTCACAAGGATGAAGAGAAGGGGGAGCACTCATTCATTGATAGGGGGAATACAAACTGGTGCAGCCACTATGGAAATAGATATGGTAGTTAGTTGGGAAACTAGAAATACAACTACCTCAAGACATGACTATAACACTCTTGGGCATATAAATCACAGTTCTCTACATCTTAATACACAGATGCTTGCTCAGTCATGTTCATTGCTACTCTATTCATAATATCAGAAATTGGAAACAGCCTAGAAGTTCACCAACTGATGAATACCAATAAAATGTAGTACATTTAAACAGTGGAATACTATTATTCAACTGCTTAAAAATGTAATTTGCAGGTAAATAGATGGGCAGAGCAAGAAAAAGAAATCATCCTGAATGAATTCATCTAGACTCCAAAAGAAAAATATTGTTTCTACTTGTATGTGAATGTTAGCATTTAACCCAACAATAGACATGCTACAATCTGTATAACCACAGAGGTTAGATATCAAGTAAGTGACTGGGGGTTAAGAAAGAATGTCTTATTGAAATAGAATATATAGTTATGGAGAAGGAGACTAGAGTTGGAGGATTAAATGAAGAAGAAGATAGAAGAAAGGAGTAAAAAGAACATATGAGAAGGGAAAGTAACATTAAAGTTCATTTGAGGGCTCATATGAAAACCAACTATGTAGAAGCTTCCTAAAATATATACATAGATAAAAGAAATATAGCAGTTACCAAATAATGGGGAAGACAAAGCTCCAACTAGACATCTTTTACCATCAAGTGACACCTCCAGTAACAAGACTAGGTTACATTTAGTTGAGTTGTAGGCCAAAGAGGCTCTGTGGAAACTCCAACCATCTTGAATTTTTGATTACACTCCATAAGTCAGTTTTTATTGTTGAAGGTATCACTTACGCATCTCAATAACCATGGAAAAGTTGAGCTGGTGCCTCACTAGAGCCTTTACCTCTTCTGACTAGTGTTCTTGGTGCTGGAAGGCACTCTTCATGCTACCAGAGGAGAAAGGTAAACGGCAATACAGTTACAAATCCTGCCACCTACAAAATTGGCTTTTCTGCATCATCTACTGGTGCAAAAAGGCATAAATGTTATGGAGGTAACCAGCCACTCTCTGACTAAATTTAAAGTCCACTACACAAGATAGAACTTATGCATGACACTGCTCAGTTGGCCAAAAATATGATACTGAATAAGCCATGGATCTAGAAGAAAACCAAATATATTTATTCTGTTAAAGTAACATAATAATAAAATGACTCCTTAGAATATACAGTATACCCATAGATAATATTTCATTAAGCCATTATCAGAAATGTTTCTTTTTGCAGTAAATAGAAATTACCACAGAAATAAGCATGTAGAGACTGATTTTAGAACACTGTGCTCAATGGGATGTCTCTTTCAAGCCTATACCCTCGGGCTCAGGGAGTTATGTGAAATAAGAGCCAGAAAGATTTGAAGAACCAGATGAAGAAAGATGCTTAAACGAAATCCCACACTAGCTCAGAATTGAGAAATAGATGGTTATTTATTTAGGGGTAGACTCACAAATCAGAATCCTCTGCTGTAATGGAGATCAGAAACCAAATCCCCCAGTCACAAAAGAGGGAAAAGAGGCCAGACGCATGCTCTACATAGGCATAAATAGTATAAGAGGCCACGCCACAGTAGGTGGGTAACTACCACCTATAGGACTTCCTACAGCAGCCAGATGGTTAGATGACTGCAGGAAATTGAGTCTTCCAGATACATAAAACTGATGCACTTATGAATCACAGATTCTGTGGAAGCATTCACTGTGACTGCTCAGGTTCAAGCTAAATGGGATCCTAGTGGACATGGGCTCCCACTCCTAACCAAGGAGCTAACCACACCAGCACCTACTTGCAAAGCAAAAGTTACTCTTCTCCAGTAGAGTCTCATTGGGTATATTAACTACATTAAGGATAGACCTGAGGGACAACAGTTGACAGCCAACTCAAAGAGAACTCAATGGTATTTTTGTAGATTTTTGCTTCATATTTTTTGGTTTTACTTTTTTTTGTTGTTGTCTTACTTGTCTTTGCTTGTATATCATTGTTTCTAATTTTTGTTCTTTTTTTTTTTTTTGGTTTTTCGAGACAGGGTTTCCCTGTGTCTGATTTTTGTTCTTATATTTTATGTGTGTGTGTATGTGTGTCTGCTTGTCTGTCTGTGTCTTTTTTGTGTTTTTATTATTATTACCATTATTGTTGTTTGTTTCAAATGTCTTTGCCCTTGTATTTTTTGTTTGTTTTGTTTTGGAGGTTGTTTGTTTGTTTGTTTGTTTTTTGAATGTGACAAATTTTTTATCAGTAGCTCAGATCCTAGAAAACATCAGTAAATTCATACAGGAGAAAAAATGTACAAATGTAGTGAATGTGACAAACCCTCCACCCAAAAACACACTACTAGAATTCATCAGAGTTCTAGCTCATAAAGGAAAGAAAGCCGGCAAACACAATGGATGTGGCATATCTCCACCTATAAAGGCTATCGCAGACTTATCAGAGAGTGCATACAGGAAAGAATCCCCACATATGCTATTGTTATCTAAAAGAGAGAAAGAAAGGTATAGAGGTGGGAAGATAGAGTTGTGGGGAAATTGAAAAGAAGTTGATGGAAGGGACCTGTCATAGTAATATGTTGTATGAAAAAAAAACTTTTGATAAAAAAGAAGGAAAATCTATAGCCTGTGTTTTTCTGAATGTAGGAATCCACAACGATGACCCCAGATAAGACTCTGAGCACTTAGTAGAAAGGGTGCCTGAAGTGGCTTTCCCCTGTAATCAGATTGGTGACTACCCTAAATGCCTTCATCCAGTAACTAATGGAAGCAGATTCAGAGATCCACAGCCAAGCACTTGGCTGAACTCCAGGAGTGCTATTGAAGAGAGGGAGGATTGTAGGAGCCTGAGGGGGATCACGGTCATGATGGAAGAAGCCAGAGATATCTGACCTGAACTCCTGAGAGGTCATGGACTATGGACCAACAGTAAGGAGCCTGCATGGGACTGACCTAGTCCTCTGCATGTGTGTACAAGTGTGTAGCTTGGTATTTTTGTGTGTTTCCTAGCAGTGGAATTAGAAATTGTCCCTGTGCAAGAGTTGGCCTGTTGGAACCTATCACCCATGTAGGGAGGCCTCATCAAGCCTTCATGCAGAAGGAGGAGCTTGTGATATGGCACATTTTGTTGACTCTCATGGGACATCTGCCCCTTTCTGAACTGAGGAGGAGAAGTGGAAGAGGGAAGATAGCCAAGAAGTGGGGAAGGGAACAAGAAGAGAGGACAGAGGGAAAACTGTTTGGCATGTAAAATAAATGAAAAAATGAATTAGAAAAGAAGGAAAATAAATATGTGAGTTTATTTATTGCTGTTCCTTAGAGAGAAATCAGCTATGAATTCAGTTACCAACTCTTATTGACATAGATAAATGTTTTATAAAAGGAATTAAGTTAGTGATATGAAGTTTTAATAATTAAAATTCATTAAGATTACTTAGTGATAATTTTTTGTTAAAACACGTATAATTCAGATATTTATGTAGTTAGAAATAGTACATGTCTATTAGAAAAACCAGATATTAGATATTCTGTGAGTTTTTAAGATGCTAAAGCTAATATAACAGATCAACTTTCACTGTTTACCTTAAAATATGTAAAGACACTTCCAAGCTTTAATCTTCTCAGTAGTACTTACTATCTCTTTAAAAGATCTTGACAAGAAAGAGAAAACCATCTTCTAAAACTAAAGTTTGAGGACTGGAAGATGGTTCAGCAGCTAAAAGCACAAACTACTTTACAAAGACCTGAGTACAGTTCCTGCATCATGTGACACATAATCTCCTGAACTTCAGCTCTGGGAATCTGACCCGTCTTCTCCATTGGCATCTGTGCACACATACACACTTAAAAATAATTTAATCTCAAGGGTGAGGAGGTAGAAGGAACAAATGTCTAAGAAGAGACGTCAAGTAGTGGCAACTGTACAACAGGACTCTCCCTCTCTCTCTCTGCCCACAGTCCTGCCTATCTCTCCTGCCTAGCTATTCCTTGTCATCCAATCACAGCACTGTATCTTCATACAGTGTACAAATACCCCACAACACAACTGTAAAGAATGTATGTATTACAATTGATGCCATGACTTAATTCCATCCACTTCCTCTATTCCATACTGTTTTGCAAAAATGGAAATTTCGTCAAACCTACTGACAATACAGTATTTGTTTGTTTGCTTGCTTTTCCACCAAACGTGGAGGCCAATTGACATCATTAAGAGATTAACTCTTCTTTTCATCTTAAGTTTTAAAAGGAATGCACATCTCTACTTTAGGAGTTAGAAGTACAGTTGGCCCTGGTGGCAACCTCACTATAGGTGACCAAACCGGCATTTGACACACAAACAATGGGTGATTACACAGCACTTAACAGACAAGTTCCTGTATGGATAGCTCCCTGTGATATATGAACACATGGAAAAAACTGCTACCTGACTTGCTATCATAAAAGTGCAAATGTCAGAGAAATTACTTGACAGGGGAAGGCTAGGGGGAGAATGTTATTTTCAAATCAATAACCTTTGATCATGTTTGAATTTTCTTTTTACCTACCTGACTCACCCCTTTTAATAACAGATTCTAGTAGAATATCTTTGGTAGAGTACCTTTGGGTTTTTTTTAATATTTTTGAAATTATAATATAATTGAAACATTTCCTTTTTCCCTTTCCTCCCTCCAAGTCCTCCTATATTCCATTCCCCTCCTTGCTCTTTTAAATTCATGGATCCTTAGTCATTAATTGTTATATTTTATATGTATATGCATGTATGTATTTATGTATGTGTGTATATATTTTTAAATTCTTAAATACGACCTTCTCAGTCTGTACAATGTGATTCATATAAATGTTCAGTTTGTATGCCCTTCCCTGGGCGACCATTTTTCTTAATCTCAGCATTCCTTAGTTGCCTACATTTTGTTCTGTAGGGTTGAGGCCTCCTGGGCTTTTTTTCCCCTGTCCACATTAGCATACCTATTGTCACCCTCCTCCCAGCTTGTGTTTAGGCAGTCATGTTTGTGAGATTTTGTGGGTTGTCTTGCTATGCTAGTCATTGTTGGTTTACATGGGCATCATTCCTGGGAAGGACTGTTGGTTGCTTCCCTCTATTTAAGCTTGCAAGGCTTCTTTTGGTACCATGAAAGCTTCTGATATTTATAGGAGACACAAGATCATAGCACACTCTCTTAACCTCTAGTTTTCACAATCTTTCTGACCTACTTCTATAATGATCTCTGAGCCTTAGGTTCAGGAATTATTTTTGTAGATGTATCCATTGGGACTGAGCTCCATAACTCTGCATGTTGATTGGTTGTGGCTTTTCTGTAATGGTCATCCATTTCAAAGATAAATTTCCTTGATGATTTTTTTTAATTTATTTTTTTTTTATTTTGGGAACTTTCTAAAGTATCCAAAATGTTGGTTCCCAGGCCACCAAGGCCTGATTGCTCCTGCTCCATCACTATCTTTCAGTACTTTCTTTTTCTGCTCAGATGACTTAGTTGTTTCTCATCCTAGCAGTGAGATCAGGCCCTGTCCCTGACACTTAGCTGGCTTTTCAGAATCTGTTCCCTGTGCTGAATTACCTTGCCCAGCCTTGATGCAGGGAGAGAAGGTTGGTCCTGCCATGCTTGTTTCAGTCCTTGATGACTGAAGAAGATACTTATCTGTGGGTAAAAGAACAAATATTTAGAATATAGTTATGGATTATTCTGGTTTAATGAAGTAGAAGTTGGGGGTTTTCCTCCAAGTACAGGACTTTACTAGTCCTGGGTAGTAAGGGAGATTTCTAGTATAAGTCATAATTTTTCTTGTGTTGGGGAGAGGGGATCTTAGGCCCAATTAGAGGTCTGTTAGTTACTTCCAGCATATGTTTGTCGTAAGTGCACCCTTGGGGTTATCGAACTATTCTAGTCATTGTTGAGGCACGCAGGTGTTACAACGGGCAGGACTGTGGGTTGCTTACCTTCTTTGGAAGCTAGTTCTCAGAGGGGTGGCTTTTAGGACAGTTCTTGTTCAGTGGACTCTTAGACATGAATCTGAAGAGCATGGTGACTTCAGCAATGAGAAGTTACCTTTTACCTTGGGGAGGCAACCAAAGGCAACAGTAATAGCAAAGAATGTTTCAGAAATCTGTGGACAATTATGACCAACAACTTTAAAGAAGGCATTTCCTACCTAGGGATGAGCATTTTGGTAGGCGGCCTTTGGTTCATTTAGAGAGTACTACCAGCAAGATATTTTGTTCACATTATGAGTGTGTCTATATACACCAGACACCCATGTCCTATAGGCTTTTAACTTTAGATAAATGGTTAATCTTTTTAAGACATGGTTTCTCTGTAGCTTCAGAACCTGTACTGAAACACGCTCTGTAGACCAGGCTGGCCTCAAACTCACAGAATACTGACTGCCTGCTTCTGCCCTCCGAGTGCTGAGATTGAAAGTATGCACGACCACTGCCTGGCCTCTTTTGACTTTTTCAGACATCCTTTCTGATATTTTAACCTTGTTTCTATTTCTTCTGTATTCATCTCCATCCTCACCCCTATGTAATTTTAACAGTTACTTGGAAGCCACATCCTATCTTGTAAAACTCATTGAGAGTAACAAAAGTTCATTCAGTATTTGCTTTCCATTGAGTCCAAGTTCGATGAAGGAAGAAGAATAATTGTGTCAACTGTAAGATCAGCCCAGTGTACTTCACAGAAAAGTATTCCCAACTAAAGAACATTTCATGGTCTGACTCTTGAGCACAGGGATTCTAATACAAAACAGCTCAAATAGTAAGTGAAACCACTCCTATATTCAAATATAAGGGAGAAAAGCCATTTATGGACAAAGAAAAATGAAGAGGGTTTTACTTATTTGTTTTCAAATGGCCCTTTTCCCATGATGTTCTCAGTGGTATTACCCACTGATAAACTTGAGGAAGTGACATTGCAGGAGAAAGGGGGAAAAATGCTGCCTGTAAGTGATTAGACCTGGGAAGAAAGTCAAGTTTAAAAGCTGCCTGAGGCTCTTCGTTTAATTTTTTAAAAGCAGAGGAAAATTTAGACACAGAGTAACTCTATGTGTCCAAGACCCAAAAGAAAGCATTGTGACTACAAGTATTTAATCAGGCCCCACAGTTGCTGAAACCTATGCCTGCAGAAGGGTCCACTTTGTCATCCCTTCTCTTAGAGCAGAAATGAGCCCTCTGGAAGTAAACTTCAGAGATTAGTAAAATTAATATTTAATTCACAAAGTATAGTTATATCATCCCTTTTCAGAATAAAAACTATCTTATATTTTGAAAAAACCCACCTGCCCTCTCTATTCATTCAAATTAAAATTTTTGGTGTCAGAAGTTTCCACTATTTTTTTTTAAGCAGAGTAATCTGGTAGGGGAAGACAGCATCTAAGGGTAGGATTTTGATTTTTCTCAAATACTCGGTTTCTATGTGTGATAACTGCCCTTTAGTCAAATATAATTGCTAATGACTTGAAGGATAGTAAAAAGATTATTGTATAAAACATTCATATGGAAATCAGGACAAGTAGAGCAATTTTGTTGCTTCTTTCATGCCGATGACTTCCCACGTTGCATGTGCTCACTCAACTCTAACTCTGTTCCACTTAGAAATTATGGAATCTGTTCTCAGTCATCCATGTTGTCTGAAATGGGCTCTCAAAGGTGTCCCAACAAAATGTCTTGCAAAGCCTGCTGATCACATTGCTGGAAAATGATCTGAATCAAATACCCCTACTCAACCATGACCAATGCATTTGTTTTATGTCTCTTACATGTGTGAAGGAAGATTTTAGGAATACTCATAAATATCCCACTACATTTTTACTTTATTTATTCATATGTAGGAGCTAATATGTCACATGGTATGTGTAAAAGTGAGCAGATGGTTCCTTAATTCCTGCAAGTCAGCTCTCATGTGAGCCCCAGGGATCAAACCCAGGTTGTCAGTCTTGGTGGCAATTCTCTTTAACCACTGAGACATATCTTGTCATCCCTACCTCTGTATGTTTTGCTTGACGTATAGACAAGTATTTGTTCATGTTGACAACTCAAAATATACTTAGAAACACTAATGCTCTTTTAAAGTAAAATATCAAACACTTAGTATGAGTGGAGTATCTCACAAGAGCTGGTAAATAGAATCAGTATGATTCTTATCTCTATTTCCAAATCCCTTTTTCAAAAAAACACTGTGGTCTTTAGTTTTCTTATTGTCTTCTACCAAACCATATCAGTTATATACACATTTACCATCTATATAAATTTATCTTCTAGTGTACCATGTTGCTTTTATAGCTATATGATTCTCAAACAAAATGTAAAAGTAAATTACATGTCCATCAACTGGTAAATGATAAGTAGAATGTGGTATAAATGCATAATGCAACATATTTCTATCCTAAAGATGAACTAATAATATAAGGTGCACATGGGGTAATCCTTGCAAATAAAAATCAAGTATAAGATGTTAGACTCCCATTTTTGGAATTACATTATATATAATATTCAGAGTAGAAAAAGCAAATCTGTGGGTCCCGGGGCTTGGGAACACAAGGTTAGCAGGGAAACAGAGCAGTCACTGATGGGGTTAACAATTACAATCTATTTACTGTACCTAGACACATTCAGTTTACTGTCTTCTAAGTCCTTCCAGGGAGAGAACATTCTTTTTACTTTTGTTTTTGAGATTCAATATAATCACATTGTTTTACCTTCCTTTTATTCCTATTACCCAACTATTACGCTGCCTTGTTCTTTTTCAAACCCATGGCCTTTTTTACTGTTACATGCAGATATTGCTAAATATAGCCCTCTCCAACTGTATAGTGTTACTCATATGTATGCTATCAGGAATGACCATTTGTTATTGGGTAACCAGTTCATGCACTCTTCTAGGAGAGGACTACGTCTCCCCTCTCAGCATTTCTTAGTTACCTATAGCTTTTTGTTTGTTTGTTTGTTTATTGTTTTTTATTGTTTTAGTGGTTTTTATTGGTGGTGGTGATGGTGGTGATGATGGTGTGTGTGTGTGTGTGTGTGTGTGTGTGTGTGTGTGTGTGTGTGTGTGCAATTGGCATCTCATAATCTTTCTCTGTTAACATTGTCCTTGCTCAGCTCAGTTTTCGGAAGTCAATTGATGAGCCTTTAGGTACGGCTTTTGACATTTCTAGGGGACATAATCTTACAGCAAACTCCTTGTCCTATGGCTCTTAAAATCATTCCATACCCTTTTCCATAATGCCCCCTGAGTCTTAAGAGCAGGACTATGTTATAAATATATCTGTTTAGGACTGGGCTCCACAACTCTACATTTTGATTGGTTGTGGTTTTCTGTATTGCCTATATTTCAAATGTTTGGTTTTTTTCATAGGGTCCCACACTTCCAGTATGTTCCTTTCCTGTTTTTAACTTTACTCTCATATTCCTTGATTATTTAGTCTAGAACCTCTATCTTTTCACATCTGCGGCAGTTTGAATGTGATTGGCCACCATAATCTCATAGTGAGTGGTACTATTAAGTGGTGTGACTTTGTTGGAGTGGGAATGGCCACTGTGGAGGCAGGCTTTGAAGTTTCCTATACTCAGGGTACTGCCCAGTGTGTCTCAGGTGACTTCCTATTGCCTGCAAGATGTGGGAATGTCAGCCATGTCTGTCTGTACACTACCATTTTTCCCCACCATGATGATAATGGGCTGAACCTCTGAAACTTTAAGTAAGTCACCCCAATTAAATATTTTCTTTAGACAAGTTGTGCTGGTCATAGTGTCTCTTCACAGCACAAGAAAGCCCTAACTAAGACACTTCTGATATCCTATCTTCTTCTTTACTCACTCCACCTTGAAGGCTTTCCTCAGAATTTTCTAGTTGGTTTATTGAGCTTGCGTCTTCTTCTTCATGTCCATTTTAATTTCCTTCAATGTGTCTATCTCCTTATCAAATTCCATTCTCAATTCCTGAATTGTCTTCTGCACTTCCATCTGCCTTATATTTGTGTTTTCTCCAGTATCATTTAAGTGTGTATTCTCCTTAAGCTCTTTCCCTTTAGTTTCACTGAACTGTTTCCTTGTTTCTTCTTTAAATTTTGTCTATTCTTTGATAAGCAGAAGTGTTTGGATGCAACCAGAGAGGTTGCTTGCAAGAGGACAGAAACATTCTTTCTCACTCATTTACTGTCTAAGATCTAAAAGAGTTTCTAGGGAAGGGTTCTTAATTACTGGTAATTTAAGTACCAGTAATTATTGAAGCATAGAAGAACTTTTTTCCTAGCTTTTGTTCCCTGTGGATTTTGTCATTAATAAAGCATTCTTTTGCTTTTTTATTTCTATGGCATTAGTAATGCTGGCGTATACCAGGCCAAAATTGTTTTTCCCAATACTTAGTTATCTTTCTGGTTCTGTGTCCTGCTTTTTTGTTCTTTAAACTTTTCTCACCTAAGGTTCTGTCCTCTCTGCACTTGACTCACTCTGCTTCCCTGTGCTACACAGCACTAATTCTGCATTTTTTCACTTCATCTAATTTTGATCAAATGTATTGACATTTGATGTATTAGGTTTTTTCCACCCTAAGGAATGTTATTTTTTTTTAAATCCTCATGTCAATTACAGCTTCCTCAGAAAAGCCAGCTCTGAGGTTTATCTTCTCAGCCTTGAAAGATGAGTTATTAGTTTTCCTTATTTTGTATCACTACCATACACGACCTTTTTTTGAGTTTTACGGGAATGGATGGTTTTTGGATACTTGTCATTCTGTCATCACAAGGATTATAACTTGTTTATTGTTCTATCTCCAATGCTAAAAACAAATGAAAACTCCATTAAGTGAATTTATCTTTAACTCCAAGCTTTCTCTTAGGCTTTTATGTAGTCCTTAAATCTCTCATCTGATCTCCCCTGGACTATTTGCAGATACCACAAGATGAATTTATCTCCACACTCATGCGGAACTCTCTGACTTCTCAGCACAGTCACAGCAACATTCACCTAATATAAACTAACTGGTCATGTAAGAAGCGCTCAGAGTGTCTTGTCACATAACACACAAAATCAGCATCCTATCTTTTCTCTCACTCTTAAGTCATTCGGTATTCCAAACCGTTTTGTCCCCAGTTAGTTCTGATGCTCACCTATCATTTATTCCTTATAATAGCAAAGGTCTTAGTTTGTCTTACTCTTGTCTTTAACCTTTGCAACCTCTTCACGACCATTTGACTTTTAGAGAGCTAATGTACCTAAAAGTTTCCTTGTCTCACTGTCACCTACAGGATGAATGGCAGGCATCTTCACAGAAACAACGTTCTCAAAACACTGCTGCACCTCATGTCCTTTCCAATCAAGGCACCTGACCCTCAAGCCCATACTTAATTAGTGTTTGTTTTTTAAAGGGTCTCACAAAATTTCACTCTTTTGTAAGGCTAAGCCTCTTTAAGGTATTCGGCAAACTTTTAGAAAGAGTGTCTCCCTTTGTGTTCAACACTTCTAGACCTCCATCACAAAGCAAAACATTCTAATTATCACTTTGAACTGATCACATTAAAATTATTTGTTCCTCAAGCTTTCTCCCCACCCTCTCTGAAAGCCAGCTCATTTTGTACAAATCTTCTTGGCTTCCTTGCAATTCTGAATATAGGCAAGACACTCAATGAATGTTTGATGAACGAAGGAGTGTATGTGTGTATACATACATGTATTTATTTACATATATACATATATATAATACATTGAATATGAAAGTAAATTTGATTATATTTGACTTAATGTATATTTGTAATTTAATACATCTGTGAATTTCCAAGTAAACGTTACACATTCTGAAGCAGTTATTAAAGAATTCACACTATGGACAGATGGTAAAGAATAACTGAGAATCCTGAAGGATACATATGTGCTCACACATTCTCCTTCTCTGTGCCTCACTTATGCCTTCCTGGCCCCACCAAGCCTGTCACTTTTCATCTTCCCATCCTGCCAATTTTCATGATCAGAGAAGGCAAACTGAAAAGGGTGCCATTGGAGAGGGTAATGGGTATAGAAGGGCACAGAGTTGTGAAGGCTTGGAAAATATGCCACTCCATGTAATTTTCTAGAAGTAAGTAATACTAAAACATCCTTATTTACCCAATTCTTATGGATAATAAATTTCCCAGTGTCCACTCATAATATTAGATCATAGATAGGATTCTCGGGCAAATTTCATGGGACAAAATTTTCTGCAGGTTACACATTTAGTCTATTTGCAATTTGATGTAGAAATATTTGTTTAGACTTCAAAGTAGTGTTTTCAGAAAAAAGTGGTTGGTTGGTTTGTTTTCCTACCAGTTAAACTTCATTACTCCCAAAACAATTGTTAAATTTCCAATAAATGCTGAAGCATCAGTAATGCTGCACCCCAAATTTCTCTTTGAAAGGATTCCTCCTTTTCATTCAATAATGACTGTAATGATGGTCATTACAGATACAAGAAAACAATTAATATTCTAAGAAAATAATGTTTATGTGTATCAAACTACAACAAAAATAAAACTCCCACTTAAGAGAATTATAATCAATAAACTTAAGTATATAACTGATAAATCAAAATAATCTTAGTTCCTTTATCTAGACTTTAAAATTGAATGAATGACCTTTTGGAATATAAAAAGCCAAGCTAAAAAGTTAAATTGTTAGATGTTTACTAAATACTTGTTTGCCAACTCAATTAATTTGTTAGTAATATATTTCTAGATAAGAGGGCTACATATGTGATAATATTAATCAGAGAAATTCTGATACTTACAATAAAATATGAATATGCAAGTTAACATCTTTGGAAGCATTTGGAAAAGTAAGACATAATTACTTCAATAGAAGTTTCAATTTATCCTTAAATACAATCAGTACAAATCAATGAGCATCTTTTCATTTGTCATCATGTTTAAATACAGTGGCATCAAGATTCACAGCACAACAAACTCACACAGAATCACTGCACCTTGCCCCAAATCTTCCCCTGCCCCAGCATCGCAAAGTTATACCTGTAGGCCACCTGTGCATAGCACCATAGATCAAAATGGCACAAGTGCTAAATAAGTTCCACAAATGAGGCTATCAGAACAAATAATAAAAGCAATAAAACTAGATTTATTTCTTCCTAGAGAGAATGCGAAGCAGAATGGAGATGTTGGCTGAATTTCAGATAAACCTATCACAGTATTACAGATGAGAGAACCTGTTTGCACTCTGATCTTTTTTCACACCCTTCTGTCCTGAGCTTCTATTACGGTGAACTCTCTAGTTCTTTAGATTGCAGTCACATCATTCCTTCAAGATTAATATATAAGAGAGTAAAGATTACTCCTAGGCTAGGATTTTGTATGCTAAGTTTCAGCCAGGAGCATATTTCTATAAGCAGAGTTATAAACCTTGAAAATAGATGTTTAGAATGGAAATGTTGAGACCCCTAACTGTTGAGGCACAAATATGGCTGTCATCATTTATCTAGAAAAGGTACATAAACAGCTACAATGTTGAAGCTTGCACTCTGAATAATAAGGCTGGGAGTAGCCGAGTTGTATTTCAATACAGTTCTATCTTCCTTTTGGAAAAGAAACAAATATTAGTGTGATAGAAGTCACACTGGTCAGAGAGGAGGAGAAAGGGAGTTCGTGAGTCATTCGAATTCTATTCTTTACATGCTATGGGAAATTCTTATGACACCTAAGCAACTAACTAAAATTAACAGCTGCAAATAATGACTGTATTCAGTCCATTGTGATGATGATTTTTATGTTGTTTATGTATCACACAAGGCTCCTCAGTACAGCCTTTAAATTAGGTTATGTTGCCCTTCCCTTTCCTATTCCAAAAGATAGGAGCATCTCAGTGAGTTTTTTAGGGTACAAATGGTGTCTTCTGACACTTTGGATATATTTTGTGATATAGTCTGCAGCTTCAAAAATAATCAGTTCTCCTTAATATCACTTACTTCCTCTCTGCAGCTTTTAAGAATCTGGGGAAAACACAGTTTTACTTTGGCATAATTCTGGGAAGATAATATACTCAAAATATGATAAATACATATTAGCAAAGAAAATGGCTCTTAGTGTAAAGGTAACATTTGGTCAAATAATCAACAATTAAATAATAATATTAATAAATAATGATCAAATCATGCCTTTTAGAAGTAGTATAAAAAATAACAAGAGGTAAATGGGTGAGTGGGAGGGGAGGATAACGGAGAGCATTTCCCTATAATTATGAACATATTGTTTTATGTAAATTAAATACAAAACAAGAAATAATATTACTTTACTGTTCAAATGACATAAGATCCAGTCAAAGAGAAGTTCTTAGCATGTAAGAGATGTTACTGACACACAAGAACAAGATAATGAGTTCAAGAAGTGACATGATACATGAATCCACAGACTCGGTTCAGAAAATCTATTGGTGAACTCCCATAGAACTGTGTAATAGACACTGGGTGGTGGGGGTATATGCCTTTAATGCCAGCATTCAGGAGGCAGAGAGTCTGTGAGTTTGAGGCCAGCCTAGTCTACAGAATAGGTTCCAGGACAACTAGGGCTGTTACACAGAGAAACCCTGTCTCGAAAAAACAAGCAAGCAAGCAAGCAAACAAACACATAAACAAACAAACAAACAAATAAATAAATAGGTGTAATAGACATTCCAAACTATATTATTTCTGGAAACTATCAAGACCAAAATTTAATAACATACTTTCTCAAGTTACAGGAGTAGTGACCAATGTATTTTTTAGATATTGGTACTGATCTTTTTAGACTATATTCAATAAAGGCAAAATCCACATGACTTTTGTTTGAAAATATAACTAATATACAGTACTAGATTTTTAAGCAACCAGAAAAATTAATTTAAAGTTTCCATTATCTGGTATCATATAAATAAAATATTTGGGTGGGATCTGGCTTTGGTTCTGATGTTTTTTTTTATTTTTATGCCTTTCATTGCTACATAACATGAAGCTATAAAAATTCAATAGAATTAAATGAATGTGTACTAAGCATATGACCAATTAAGTGTATATTTCCAGTGAATACTTCCCTGTGATTCAGACACCTAAACTTCCTAGAAAGAGGTCATGGAGCCGGGCAGTGGTGGCGCACGCCTTTAATCCCAGCACTCAGGAGGCAGAGGCAGGCGGATCTCTGTGAGTTCGAGACCAACCTGGTCTACAAGAGCTAGTTCCAGGACAGGCTCCAAAACCACAGAGAAACCCTGTCTCAAAAAACCAAAAAAAAAAAACAAAAAACAAAAAACAAAAAACAAGAGCTAGTTCGAGGACAGGCTCCAAAACCACAGAGAAACCCTGTCTCAAAAAACCAAAAAAAAAAAAAAAAAAAAGAGGTCATGGATACTCACTGTTCTCTTATCAGGGTTACCAAATTTCAGTATTGTCTTCCTTATCAGAGATGCTGAACTCAAACTTGGAAGGTTATAAACTATCATCAAGCTGTTATCCTTTAAAATAGACTTTCTTTGCTGTTTCTGAGATTCCATATTTATCTTCCCCAGGTGTTTCAAATAAAGACAAACAAGCAACAAATTTTAAAAATATGTCTAAATTTCTCTAAATATTCAAACACTGTGGATTTTTTTAAATAACAAAAGAAATATAGCTAAGAGATGTTTGGGGGTTCAGAAAGCCATTCAACAAATCTATTTGTAGCTCCTAATATTTAATGATATTGCTGCAGGAGTTCATTCCTAATTAGGAAATGTGTCATTTGTCCTTGAGCACAGTCTATGGGTCTGAGATTGGTGCCAGGCACATTCTATAGGTCACTGTGAAGGCCACCTTGTGAGCAGTTGTTATAAATAAGGGCTCTGGGGTCAGATCCGTCTGTTCTTTGAAGAGATTGGGAGGTTTCACCCTGAAAGCAACACCAGCCTTCAGTCTGGAAACCAGGTCCCCAAGGAGACACTGGGCAAGCACTTTCTAATAGCAAAGACTGAGTGAATAGGCACAGAAAATGTCAACTTACATAAACCCATATGAGAAGAGATGAGAAAATAGTGTCCTTTTTGCAAGGGCAGAAGTACAACTTATGTAGGAAAAAATGTGCAAAAATAGGAGTATCTGAGAAAATGTAAAGAAATCATAAAAGCTAGGAAATATTTTCAAGCATTGACTTGAATTCCAGGTAAACAATAAGTTTAGATTAAATAACCTACAAGAAATAGAAAGGACACTGGGCAGGCTTTTCTTATTAGTCAAGAATTGGAGAATGAAGGTTTTGAACTTTTTATACAATAAGGTCAAGAGGAATAATCACACTTATTAAATAAGGTACACTGAGTAAGTAGATTTACTATAAAGACTTCTTCCAATGTCACTGATATTTTAAAAATATGCACCATAGAAAACACACAATTCCATAGCCCACAGGATCATGAATATAAATTTCCCCAAAGGTTAACCTTTTGATTACAGCCCAACAATTTTTTTCTTGAGCTCCAGTAACTAGAACATTATTTTCTAGGACCCTCTTCTAAAACCTGTTCATTATTTCTCTTCAGTGAGCTCATAACATCAGTCTCTTTCCAGCTTCCCTCACCTGTCAGAGTTGTGTCTTATTCAGGTTGTACATAAAACCTTTCAGTACCTTTTCCCAGAATTTTGAACTCAAAGCTTAGCAGAAGAAGGGTACACCCAATTACAGAGCAAGATCTTTTAGCTTGTCCCCATGTTGCCTTGTGCTATCAAAGCTAAACAACATACATAAGAAAGTTTTATCTACGTCCAAATGACTGATTTTGCTGTACTATTCCAAGCAAATATATTGTTTACCAGTTATTATGTGTGTATACACTCAATAAAACATTGTTTTCTGTTTTGAATTTTGAATTAATCATAATGTCATCTACTTAAAGCTCATATGCGATTCACTGAAATGTTATAAACAAAGTCTGAAAATGCCTGTATTTAAGCAACTTGGGAGAAACTCTGCTTGGCAGCATCATGACATAGAAATGTGAGCCTCAAGGTAGAGCTGCTTCAGCTTGTCAGCATGAAGAAACCATCTGCATTGGGTCAGACTGTACTCAGAACTCTGGTCCATGTCATTATACATAGAAATACCAGTCATAGAGATTGTACCAATAACTTCAAGTTGTTACTAGTCTACCCTGTCATTTCAGTGTCCCTTTCACTTCTTAGAGGTGATTTTTCCGCTGTGTGTTACATTGTTATGTGGACCCTTCTTCAGAGACATCAAAAGTTACCCGATGTGAGTTTTAACTCTTCCTGGCTCCCTCATGGACAAAGAGCAAAAGGTCATCATAGAGTCAGCTTTTAGGTGAATGTTAGTCGTGTTAATAGAATCATATATCATACCAGACTCGAAAAATCCCTTCCCTCGTTAGCCCCCAGTTTGTGCCGTATGAGCTGTTCTTCTACAGAAAGATTGAACAGATGATCCTCTAATAGGAGACACTGCTAAAATTAGACATAAAGGAGACCTATAGAAACAGTCCAGCAGTCCATAACTTGATCTTGAACTCACTGTAGGGAAGAAGTCCTCATGCTGAATGAAGTAATGCTAAGAAAAGAGTTCCCACACTCCAGAAATTCTACAGTTTGTTTTAGGTTAAGACATTACAGATTTGTCATGAGGTTATGGTTTGATAGCTTTTGTTCCAACATCATTGAAATCTCCTGAGGGTTCTTAGAAGCAAGATCATCATTTAGTTCTCCAAGAATGGTCCTGGATCGCATCCATCACTCAGAATCTTCCCTTTCATGTTAGTTTGGAGGATAAACCATTTATTCATTGAAATGATAAAATATTGCCAAGCATTAAACACTCCAGAATACCACAGTATTTATAACTTAATTGATATTTTCTTGAAGTTTCTTAACAATCTCTCAAAAATGCAGATTTCACCCAAATCACATGGAAAAACTTGGGTTTGCCTTTGCTTATCAAGCATTGCAGTTTATCAGTCTGAACAATAAAGTGAAATCACAACTACTATCTTGAATACCTGGACCTTGTCGCATGTGCCATGATCTGCATCCATCCACATTACTATTCTTTCTACATTGTCAAACTTGAGTGACATAGGAATTTTTCCGTTTCTTATACTGTCTTCTAGTTTAATCTTTAGTCAAAAGTGCTTTTTAACCTAATTTGTCTCATTTCACCAGGACACAGACCCACCAATAGAGAGATCTGATGGCTCTAGAGATTCTGGAGCCAGCAAGTACCAGTCTGCAAAAGACATGTGTGGTCATCTCTTCCCTTTCCATGACTGCCATGGCAGGAACTTGAAACCACCCGTGCTGAGAATACATCATTCAGCAAATGCTACAAATAGACTTTTAACTCCCACTCCAGAGCCTGCTATTAATGTTAACCAACACACCGCCAGCCAAACAGCTACTGCTAGTTATCCCACTGCCCCTTCCGGAAAACAAAGCCAAAACAAATCAGTATTCCATGTGGAGAGTCAGCTGTTATTTGGGATAAGTATATGTAAGCCAAAAGAAATGTCTATGTGAAAAAAAATACAACTGCCTACTATCAGCAGTGGCATCTATCGGAAACATCATTTTCTAAGTGTCAAAATAAATTAATAAAATTTGATTTTTCAAATTTTCATGGATTATATTCAAATATAGAAATTAAAGATTCATTTTTATTATAAAGGAGTTTATTTTTGGTAATGTAAACTCTATTAAAATTCTTATTTGTCCCATGTGCCCAAAGATATCTGACTCTTCATTGTATTAACTACCTATGTTTCATACTTAGTATTTTACCAAGAACATAGTATTTTACCACTTCTGTAGCTATACCTTGACACATTAAATATAAAATCTATGTAATGCTATGCTCTGTGTACAAAATTTGACCTATATGGTAAATATTTTTATGTATAATTCAATAATTTTGAACTTTATGATATCAAAATAGCACTTATATGAATATTGTTGATATATTTTAGTGATTTAAATTTCACACAAACTTATTTAAGAATTAATCCTTTAAAATAAGTAAATTAAATAAATACATTAAATAAATAAAAAGTATGTGTTGTTTTCAGAAAATGACATTAAACTTCACTTTAATAAAGATTGTGCCAGTTGATGACATAAGTCATAAATCATATTTTTAATACATTGGAGTAGCTATTTGCTGTCACTGTTGATAGCATATTTTTAAGACACGTATGCATACATATTAATAAGCACTATGTATTATACAGTTTTCTTTCCATCTTCTGGGATTTGAATTATTTTCTGTAGTTCTATTGCTGTGAGGTCCTCCCTGAAATAACCAACCATTAAGGGAAATATTCTGACCTTTCATGGGATTTGTTTAAGTAGCTTTGGATTAAATTTGACCTTTTAAGACTAAGCTTGAACCCTAAACCTTAGCAAATCCTAAATTTTGTTACTTATTAAAAGTTTCATACTATATTTTTTAACATAGTTAGTCTTGAGCAATAAGATTACATTCCTCTTTCTATTCTAAGGTAAGAACCCAGACTAGCTCAAATTTTATTAAATCTACAGAAACAATAGTTTGACCAATAGTGACAGGTAAATAAAAGTGTTGATATTTATCCAATTATAAAAAACAACAGCAATCCATAAATTCTTTTTTCAGAAATAACTTTAAAAGCACGTAACTATGATAAATTAATAAAAATGTTTATCTTTTATATTCACAGTTAAGGTTCCCTGAAATCCCAGCCCACTTCATTTCTTAAATAGCATGTTATTTTGCCTAAGTGAGCCATGTAAATATTGACTTTGTACTACAAAAGAAATGATGTGGGATTTCCCTTTGTATGCTGTGACTACCATTGATAAATAAAGGAACTGCTTGGGCCTATAGCAGAGCTATAGGGGAACAGAGCTAGGAGGAGAAAACTAAGCATAATGCAACAGAGAAGGGTGAGTCAGGGAGAAGCCATGTAGCTTTGCTGGAGACAGATGCCAGAACTTTCACCGGAAGTCATAGCCACGTGGCGACACACAGATTAATAGAAATTGGTTAAATTTATATATAAGAGTTATCCAATAAAAAGCTAGAGCTATTAGGCCAGGCAATTATTTAATTAATACAGCTTCTGTGTAATTATTTTGGAGCTAAGAGGCCGGGAACCAACAAGCAACCCCCTTTTTACAACAAAGAAAAAAAATGCTGACTATCTTTCAACATGAATATTCAAAGATTTCTGACATATTCAAGTTATTCAATGAGGTAAGCCTTGTGAGTAAAAACATTTTTCTGGAAGATGTCTGCTGATGAAAGAGCGATTGTGTGTTCTTACTGGATATTGCTCGTGTAGGCTTAGAAGAATGAAGCTACTTCTCATGTCACATAACAGAAGATATTGTATGATCCTGCCTCTGAGGGAGCATATACTTTGTACAGGGAAACAGTCCCCAAATATTAAGAAACAAGACTCAAAGCTGAGTTTTTATTTAAATATGCCTGTTTCAATAATTTCTTGACCTTCTTGTTTGATCACAGCATTTCTAGCTCAATTAAGTAAACTTGAATTTTATCAGTATTATATGAAAATTTTTATGCTTACTTAATTTAAGAATGTTTAGGAGTTAACTCTCGCAGCTTATGAAATTATTCATGCTTCAGGAAAATTCCTTCATTTTATTTGTACATAAACCTAGTGGGAATCTTCAAATGATAACAAAAATTAAAACTGGCTACTGATCATTAACTTTTTTTCTTTAAATGAAAAGTCAATGTTTTGCTTATATAAAGGAATACTGCACATTTTGATAATACATGGTAGACCAATTAGCAAATGTCTATGTGACCTACCCCTCATCTGACTTGCCAGGAGGAAAATGAGTTTTGTTATTTCCTTGTATCTTTCCTGTATCAGTTTGCATTCAGTTGCTGTGATAAACACCATGACCAAAGCCACTTGTGTATAGAAGGGATTATTTGGTTTACATCTCCACACCATAGTAAATCACTGAGGAAAGTCAGCGCAGGGCTCAAGCAGAACCCTTGAAGAAGGAGAAATTGGAGCAGAGACCATGGAGGAATCTTGCTTACTAGCTTGATCCTATGGTTTACTCAGCATATTTTTTCTTGTAGGACCCAGGACCATGCTCAGGGGTGGCAACATCCACTGAGGGCTTGGTTCTCCCATATCAATCATTGGCCAGATATGCCTATATACCACTAAGAAGGAGGCAACTCCACAATTGAGATTCTCTCTTCCTAGATGACTCTACTTTGTGTAATATTGACAAAGCCTAGCCAACACACTTACATAAAATAGAAAATTATAACAATAAATATTAAGTGAATAATAAGCTGCTGTGATTTCAGGTTTTCTATATGTTGTATTAATTTAGAAAGAGTTGTATATCCTTTTTCTACTTTTCATGGTGCTATTTTAGCTACTTTTTATTTTTGATATATCGAAGAAAGATAGCTAATGAGTAAAAATATTATAGCATAATATTTATATATTTATAAGCAAGATTAAAATATAGATGTAAAACAGCTCATGACAGATAACTCTATTCATAAATAGTTACATAAAATGATTTTGAATGTCCCAAGTTCCTAAGCATATATCTCTCATACTAACCTGTATTAATCTAAATGTTTCTCCATTTTCTTAAAAGCTGGTGGTAACATAGAAGAAAAGACTTTAATTAATTGGGAATATAAAAATTACAAAACATGTTCTATACTAGAATAAATTCATTGAAAATTTTTCCCCAAATACTGGGAACAAAATCCAGGGCTTCATGCATGCTAAGTAAGCACCGAGCTACAGATTGGGATCTTGGTTCTAATTCTTCAGAAATTGTTCAATAATGCATCGTTCCTTTCCCTTTTTATGTTAACTTCACAAAATAATTTGAGTAAATTTGCCCATTCTCAGAGATAACCAGCACCCTAATGCCATTAAAAATATTGCTTCATATTAAAGGAGAGCAACTGTGGAAAGTCCGGGTCCACCCAAGGTTCAACCTGAGAAAATATATACTCTTTCACTGGTCAGCCTGAGAAAAGCAGACTGAAGCCCAAAGTGTCATAAAATTATTCAAACACAGGTGTCAGCTAGCAAAGAATAACACTGACAGCAGCGACCAGCACAGCGATGCTGGGTTTATATTACTGTGCGTCTGTGCACCTCATATAGTACGAATGGGTCTATTATCTCCTGTATATGAAATGTGACCAATAAGTCTACCACTCCTTAGAGTTGCTTTGAAAATTGAGAGAAATATCTATTTACCAGCTATGAGACAAGTAGAAGAATTCTTTGTATCTCTTCATCTCTTTCTCCAAAACAAATTTTAATGTATTTGGGTACTGAGAACACTTGCCATTCCCTACTTTATCATGGGGGATCCAAGTATGGTCACAGCAATATTCTTCACTATTTCAGAAAATATGCATGAGTGAGAGAAAAAGTACAAAAGATTTGGTTGCTAAGTGTCTTTTCCTGGATTACATATTGAATGTTGAGTTCATATTTTTAAAATAAAATTTACACTGGGAGACATTAGTTTTGAGGCCACCTATTCCACTTCCTACAAATTTTAGATGCCTAATCGGAGAAAAATTTTCTATAGCTCTGTGCAGAGTGATTGCTGTTTCAACATTGAGTTAAATAATTTACTAATAAAGTCAGTATTAAAAATTACCATTGCAGGAAGCCTCTCTACCTTTTGTGTGGTGGATTAATTTTGTTACTATTCTCTTAGCTTTGTCAATAATGAGTACTAAATGCAATGGTTTATAACTGCTGTTATTATTAATCAATAAACTCAGAATTTAGACCCTTTGAGAGAGGAGGCACCGACCAGAAAGTGAAAACATGAGAAACAGACTATTGGTGGCAGGGTTCTATGCTCAGGCTGCCCTGCTGTAACACATCCATCTTCCATCTCTAACAAAGTTCACTACCGTATCTTGTGAGGGGCACGAAAGAGTTAATGAACTTCTGCCAAATCGAGTGTTGTGGTCTTTTCTCAGTGATAAGATCAAGACCGATGCCTTCCCTAAGTACTAGTGCGTAGCAGTGAACTCCATCATCCTTGTGAACTGAGCTTGACAGACATTGTCAGACTCCCGCTCCTCAGGTATCATTGTCATTCACTCTGCATTAACCCCGCTAGGAGCGACTGCTGGATTTAGCCTTCAAAGTCTCCTCATTATTTGGCAAGTTAGAAGAGATAGTGGAACTACTAGTAATTGGGAGAACTACAACTCCATCCCAGCAAGTGACCTTGTACCCAAACTAAGCTCTGACTGGCCCCAGGTAGAAAACCTTAATTGGCAGAGAAGTTATTATTTCGGCTCTTCACCAGGTGGATTCTAGGGAAGGAATGGGCAAGAAGAGTTTCAGCATCCGACAGTAAGAAGAAATGCTGATGACTCCATCTGAAGCTGGAGCGTCATGTACAAGTGTCACCAGCCCTGGCTTTGTGTCTGTCACTTATTTTCCATCTCTAAGAAGAATTTGATTTAGAGCTTCAAAAATATCAGTGCAAATGAGTGAGAGATGAACTATGCAAACAAAATTTAAGGTCAGAATTTCTTGTACATTCCTGTTTTAAAAGTCATATTCCTCAACAAAGACTCAAAATGATATTAAGTGGACATTCAAACAATCTTGGTAAAGTATTAATTTGTATTTGCATTTTTTTTAGATGTCTATGCTCCCAAGTATCATCTAAAACGTAAACACTACAAACGAACACAGAGGCTGTTTCTAATAGTTTGAAAACAAACTATTCCTAATAGTTTGTTTTCACGATCAAGTGGATTAAACATGTTAGATCTCAGTAGAAAGCTATAAAAACCAAAGGCTTTGAATACTAATGATACAATTTTCTTAAATACCTTGCCCTTGAGATGCTTGAGACAGTTAGAAATAATCAAGACACAGAAGTTATTTGAGCTCTTGAACTGAACATGTCTTCAGCAACTTATTTATGATACACTCAATTTCTGTGGGAAAGTTTCAAATATGGCTACAAATTTGTATGATTTCCTACAACTGGAGCACACTTACATTATTTTTTAATTGTTTTTTGAGATTATATCATAGTCCCATCATTTCACTCTTCCCTTACCCCTCCAAGCCTTTCCATGAACCTAGCTTGCTCTCAAATTTGTGACCTCTTTTATCATTGATATTTATATGCATATATATGCATGCATATTTATATATATGTATCAACAACATACATATATAAACATCCAATAAAATGATGGAATCTAAGATGAAAGTCAATTTATCTTTGAGTTAAAAGATAAGATTATTCTAATAAAGATATAAATCTAAATTTTTGAAATACAGTGGATTATTTTGACATCTTTGTTTTGCCATTGCTCAAAAAATGACCCGAATTAATTCTATTATGAATAAATATGCAAAGTTTTCTGACCTTGTTACATCTTCTTATAGATGTTACATATTTGAGATATAATCTGAAACTTGATAACATACATGTATTAGACTATGACAACATCTATTTTTGATTCTTGTGTATGAGAAGTGCCACTACATTCATATTTGTTTTCTCATTTCTTTTGTTATATTAGTTTGAATCCTGTGCTCTCTGAGACACAGGCAATAAAAGTATCTTTTTTCATGCCTATAAAGACTTCAACTTCTGAGATAGTAGCTTCATTATTAAAAAACTATAGTGAGACTAAACAATCAGAGTGACAGGCAAGTCCAATTTTTTCAATAGCAAGATTCCTAGTAAGTGCTTAATATAAAACCAGGAATGGACTGAGAAACCTTGACATCTTCAGGAAAATCTGTGGTAACTTCTAGAGCTATCTCTAAGAGTTTGTCCTCAACATGGGGAAGTGAAGGACACGATGCAGAAATGTTTTATAGCTTTGGTTTAAAGAATACAAAAAAGAAATAATGTGAGAAACTATATTTTGTAAGTATTTTTAAAACATATTTGACCTCCTGTTCATAGATGTTGCCAAACTTTTACAAAAATGTAAGCATACTGCTGAGATTCTTAGGGGAGCTGTAGTTTACAAAGAAGTGGCAGAAAATTTGATGTAGTTGTATTAACTCTATATTATTATTCCAGTGAAACAAAATGTTGATTATATTGTCTATAAATTCTCTTGAAATTCCAGGGTGTTATTTGGGTGGTGTTTGTTGTTTTTAGCTCCTAACCTTCAGCTGGGATTTGCCTGGAGAAATATAACATGATGGTATGGTCTGTACCCTTAAAATAGAAGAATGTCAAGGTACAATTATTGAAAGACTAGGGAGAGTTTGGGCAGAACATGAAACAGTTTGTTCTTAGTAGTCTTTCTGAAGTACCTGAGATCCTCTGCTATTGCCCCTGCTAAATGAAACATTTCAGCCCAGCTTACTAGCGCCACAACACACAGGTAGAAGTAATAAGTAATAATGAGTTTTGGGCCATTGAACACTGTGAATTTTCCCAGTATACTGCAATTATAGAAACATCTGTGCTAAATAAGTTCTTACTGAAAGCTAGGAGTGCTTAATAATCCTCACAATTTCTCATTATCAGCCCTAATAGAAGAGAGAGTAAACTCGGCAAAAGTTTACCATTTTCAAAGAAAATCACCGGGAATACGATCATTTCTGCTACTACACATCTCCCTGGATGATAAAAACACCAGAGACAATGTCCTTGGGAAAGAACATTACGCAGAAGTTTTAATAACATGTACCAGCACAAGGCACATTATGCCACTTTCAACAACCAAAGTGTTCATGCTGGAGTATCCCCTGTGCTACAGCCTGTCAGCTAGGAGATTGATGGAGCTCCTCAGCTTTCTCCAGTGCCTCTGACAGAGCAGTGGTAGTCTAAAATTACAGTTTCCTCAGACCTGTCCTAACCACTAAAGCCCAATTGAAATAGCTTCACACAAGTTGGTGGTTTCCCACTGGGCTCATTCCAAAACAAATCTAGATTCCATAGCCAGAATCTGAATAATATTACTAACTACTAAAGGTCAGTACTTGTCACTGAGGGAAGGTCACTGCTCCAGAGAAATATGAGTGAGTTAACTGTATCAATGGCTGCATAAGTGCCTTCTCAATTAGTGTGGGAGCAGTGTAGCAGATATTGATCTGGAAGAAGGGAGTATGAGAGACCATAAATGTCCATAGTTGGAACCCTTTTGTAAAGAGACACAGATAAACCAATCTCACCATAGGGTTTTACTTCTCCATTATTAACAAAGAAGAAATGTGATCTGCATCCACTCACATTAAAATAATAGCCAGTCTGAGTTCTGTGTCTGAAATGATGGGCTTGCTGCTAGACACACTATTACCACCTTCTTTAAAACATCATCAAGATGTTGAGAAAATATGATAGTGAACTTGCCTGAGCTGAGGTGCCGAGCCAGGAACACAGCCATGTACTCAGTATAGAATTCGTTTTTGTGAGACTATTATTATTATTTATTTATTATTGTTTTTATTGAGCTCTATATTTTTCTCTGCTTGCCTCCCTTCCTCCCCCCTCTGGTGTGGGACAATTGTCTATATCCTGTCAATTATGTTTTAAGTAAACACTGATTGGCCAGGATATAGACAATTGTGAAACCCAAACAACCAGGCCCTCATGTTACAAATGGTCCTGAAAGAGCTCGGGAAGTAATTCTAGACAGAAAAGAATAAAGTAAAGCATGGCTTCTTGGTGGCAGCAATTTCTTCAATCTGCTCTGCTTGCTAGAGGCAAGTGCTCTCGTTTGAGAGAGGCTTCCCGACTCAGCTTTAGCTGCAAAACCCTGCAACTCTTTAAGAGACTCTTCCACAAAACAATTAAATAGTGTTGATAAAAGCTAACCGCATGCTTTTTGGTCTTCAGTAATAGCAGGAAAAAAGCTGCATTGTTTTAAAATAACGGCTTTCTGGGACGTCCTACCAGCGCAAACTCTGACTCTTTCAGACAGGAGGTCCAGCTACAAAAAATTTGAGTGTGCTTTGTGAGGACACTGCTGCAGCTTGCTTGCTGGCAGCGAACTTGAAACACCATAGACTAGTGGCAATAAACGCTACAGTCGGTACCTCTGCCATGAGTCTGAAATCTCAAAAAGCTAAGGAATGGGCTAGATCTAGCTATGAAAGCCACAGCTTTAATCCTTTCTATATTGCTTAGCAAATTAAAGACTCATGTGGTCAGATAAAAAGAAAGATATACAGGAAAGAGAGAGTCAAAGATGAAGAAAACCTTTAAATGGTTTACAGTGTGTTAAAAATATTTGCAAGCTTGGAGAGTAAAGGAAAAGGTTAAAGTCCTTAAAAAAGAGTAATTGGGTGTGGTGGTACACATCTTTAATCCCAATGCTTGGGAGGCAGAGGCAGAGAAACCTCTGCAAGTTCAAGGCATGGTGGCACATGCCTTTAATTCCAAAGGTTGGGAGGCAGAAGCAGACAGACCTATGTGAATTCAAGGTATGGTGGCACACACCTTTAATCCCAGCACTTGGAACGCAGAGGCAGGGAGATCTCTATGAGTTTGAGGCCAGCTTGGTCTACAAGAGTAGTTCCAGGACAGGCTCCAAAGGTACAGAGAAATCCTGTGCCAAAAAATAACACACACACACACACACACACACACACACACACACACATATATATATATATATATATATCAGTTTATCATTAATATAGACCTCTATGTGATTTTCTTTGGGACCTGGTGGGAGGACAAAAACCAGGCAAGACAGAAACCCCAACAAGCAGGCCCTCATGTTACAAATGGGGCCCACATGTTACACCCCTCTCCTTTAACCCTCCCCTAAGGTCCCCATGCTTGAGTGAGTACATGTGATACTTGTGAGACTATTATTATTATTGTCATCATCATCTTGCCATCTTAAAGAGCAGGATGGGAGTAAAGTGGAGTAATCATCCATATGTAGTTGAACTTCATTCCATCAGCTGAAGAACTACACAGAACAGAAGTCCACAGATGTGCTGTCCCAGACTGCAGTCTTCCTAGCTCCCTAATCGCATCAAACAGGTCTTTAAAGCAGGACTGCTTCTATTGGTCTCATTTCTCCAGATAACCCTAATATTAAAACAAATTCAATATTCTATTTTAATCTAATCCTTGTACTTTCCCTAATAATTAATACTATCAAATATTTATAGTGTAATAGGCACTATATGTGATCTCCATTTGATGAGAGACAGAAAGAGAAGACTAGAAGTGTAGTCTAAATTGGCCACATCTACCCAGAGTAACTGGTAAAAGCATTTAGGCTCAGATTTGGACTTTGCAGAGTCTGAGTTTTTCAGTTCTGGGACGAACTGCCCTCCAATAAAGTAATAGAAATGAGAGATGGTTACCATTAAAAACGTGTCTGAAGAAAACATGAGAGGATGGTGCAGATTTTGTCTTTCTACAATGTTATTGCTTATTTTTCAAAGAGAGGCTACTAGTATTATATTTTGTATTTTTTAGATACTCAATGAAGCCTGCTCAACTGGATGCAATTACTTTTTTTTCACTTATTTGTGTTTTTACATGATTATCTCATGGATATGTCAATGAGAGAAGATCATTAACAAATCCCTAAGCTCTCTGAAAATCAAACATTTATACATTTTTAAACAGGATATTCAGGAAAAATGATCAATAATCTTTCTTATAAAACAATGGTAAAAGACCTTCAGTTTGAATATAAAAAACAATACTTACTTTTAAAATATTCTTGAGGACTAAATAAGGAAAGATTTGATAGCATTGAGGAAAATGAAAAGGCATTAGGCACATAACCGATATCCTAAAATGGGCTTATGAGAAAATACTGACTTTCTCAGCTTGGAAATGTAATAATGGGGAAAAGTTCTGATTCCTGTGATTGTGATTCATGTAGCATTTTAGCATGCTATACTTAGTTCAAAGAGGCCAGGCTTTTTGCTGGTTTGTGCACCTACCACATTTATGAACTCTTAGTATGAAATGTTTCCATAAATTCCTACTCTTGAGCAACTCACAATGACTGATCATCCAGCTTCCCCTAGTCTCTGCTCTCTAAAAATTGCCCTATCAAGTTCAACCACTCCGAGAATGCACTGACATCACATTTGGCCAAGTCATGGTTTTTATGCTGATCCACAAACTCCAGCTCCTTTTCATGGTAAGCATATTACATGTAGAATAATACCTCTATTGTACACTATCCACAACCTAACTGTGCTCCTAGTATTCAGTTAGACCAAAAGTGTTCATTTTCAAGTGAGTAAATATGATTTGAAGACTCATACACCGATCCAAAATTATTGATGCTATATATTTTTTAAAAATATTTATTTATTATGTATACAATAGTCTATCTGTGTGTATGCCGAAGGCCAGAAGAGGGCACCAGACCTTATTACACATGGTTGTGAGCCACCATGTGGTTGCTGGGAATATATCTTAAAAAATTGTGAGTTTATTAGCACTGATACTGTCCTAAATAATTTACTTATAATCTTTATAAAGAAGTTGAACGCTGCTTGTCATTAAAAGCACAAAAGTGCCTTTACCTCTCAGTGTTCCAGACATGCCAAAACATTTTTGCAAGAATCTCTAATTTTACCTTCTGAAATCCTCATACTACAATGAATATTTGCTTTCTAATTTTGCAGCATCAACCCACACTATTTTGGAAAATTAACCCCTAATACTTTTTAAGAATTAGTTATTCCTTATTATTCTCTAGTATACAATGCTTTGCTCTCTACAGCAGCAGTAAAACCTTGTACAGAAGGTCAATCAATGAGCCTTGTTTTTCCATTCATTTTTTTAAATGTATACAAAATACTAAGTTCATTTGGCATTTTGATATATGTTATTGTTTTTGGTCTTCTTATATATACCTTCCTCCTCCACTCTCTTCCCCAAGCCTGTCTTATTTCTCCTGGGAGCAGGTAGGCTGAGGCATGTGAGGAAGAAGGCCAGGGTTGTACCTTCCAGCAAGCAGACAGATGTCTCCAAATCAATAATTCCTTAGACCAGATTCCCATGACTTTTCCATACTTTTTCAACATGATTTTTGAAACTTCTTTTTCTACATAGAAGCCATTCAATATTTTACACAAACATTTTCATTTAAAATGTCAGTTCTACTGATTACAACTCTAGGGATTGTAAACTAACATACACCCCTGCTGGTTAAGCACAGAATCTTTTCTTCCTAAACCTGTTATTATTTTTTTGTTTCTCAGAAGGAAGAAACATAGAGTTGCAATTCACAGTCTTGAACTTTGATACTATCTTCCAACCACAGACTAGGGCTTGGATGAAGGAAACAAATGCTGACAATACAAAACCTAAGAAGACACACACCTTGAAAATCGTGCAAGTGCAGCATGAGCCCCCAAAAGCACATACCTCCTCAACCCAGCACCCTGCATGCCTTCGTAAGCCACGCTAGTTCGTCTCTGTTTTCAAGCTACTTTATTGTTCTCTATCAGCCACATAACATAGCACTTAATAATGAGTAATACCACAAAGAGTTCATATTTCAATAAAGAAATAAATTACTAAAAGACTCAAATTTCTGTCCAAAATTCTGAATGTGTACTTTAAAATGAGAAAGCTCTTAACTGAAAACTTTTGTATTGAATCACTCTTCTTCTAGATACTTCAACTTCAGAACTGCAGAAGCATTTAGCTCTGAGCATCTAAAAGCATTAGAAGGCTTTAATAGACTTGAGAATGTTGAGGAGTTCCTAATTAACTTCTCAGACGCTATTGCTACCTACTACTTTCATTATGCAAGGCCTGAATCATACATGTTCTTGAGTACACCCTTGCTTTTCCCCATGATATTGAACAATTGGAAGAGGAATGTGCTTCCCAAATCAGTTCAAAGTCACAAAATAGCAGAATATTGGTCCCCTCAGGGTTACTAACAACCCCTATGGTCTCACCAAAACCAGGCAGGAAAGTGTAGGTATGCCTGCAACACTAGTGCTAGACTGAGCAAGAATGCTTTCAAGAGGATGTGAATATTAGGTGCTCAATTGGGAAAGTCACAATGAGCAGGAGTCTTTTCAGAGAGCTTAGGAGCCATTGAACTACGTCTCAAGGACTTTTCAGAATACATAAAAACAAGTTTTTTAATAATCACTCACTGGCCTTACTTACTGCATAAAAAAAGTCCATAGCTTAAAACCCTCTTTGGAATGTTAACCCTCTGCCTGGTGAAAGTTCAGAAATATTAACATTAGGAGAAATAACAACATCAAAGATATATGTATATTTGTGCGTGTGTGTGTGTGTGTGTGCTTCCTGTGACATTAAATTCATCATTTGTTTGCCTCATATTTTTAATATCATCTTAGTGATCATAACTTTTTCCTACACTATTGGCTTTTATCTCTGCAGATAGAACTACTACAGATGATATCTTTCTCTGGATCAGCAGAGCACACAGGGAATGGAATATGCAGGCCTTACATCAGTAATGAATAGTATTTTAAAGGAAGAGGTCATTTCTTCACTTGAAGAAGGCAGTTGTCATAAGTAAAATGGAGAAAAATCTATTTATTTGAATTAGAACTTTTCAAATACAATTGCATCATAAGTACGGCTATTCTGCAGTAGGATAGTAAGCACCCCAAGGTAAAATGCACATAAAAATTAAAGGTAACTTTTCCAAGAGCTCTTATTTGATGAAGAATTGACTGACTGGAATTCTTAAGACAAACATAATTTGACCCCTTTCTGCTACCTGCACCTCATCGTGAGTTTCATTTTGATTGCAGTCACTTTGCTTACCTTCTCAATAATTCCTCTTCTTTCTTGTCCTGCACTTCACACTCCAATATTTTCTAATCCTGTTTATAATTCCAAAGTCTTTTCTTTCCATTTCTCCTGATACAGACTATAATAGACTGAATTACCTGCTGTTTGGTCAAATGGAATAGCATACATTCACTACCCATCTTAATATTCTATATTAGAAGTTAGAGGGAAAGTCCTGAGCCATATAATTTCCTATGATTATATCCTATGACCTTTCTTGAGCAACCTGTTACAGTCTCAAGAGAACCTGGGTGTTATAGAAGTCAAGTCTAAATTACATGTCATTCTTGAAGCTTAAAATAAAATAGTGCTTCCAAAAGTATAGGAACAGTTCATGGGAAGAAAGATCCATAAATATAGAGCAAACAAATGGATGACAAAGAGTTCACAAAACAGCTAGGGCCCACTGTGAGTAACGAGAACACAGGCCAATATTACTAATCAAGGAACCTTAAAGTAATGCTAGTTTTCTGGCATTCCCTCTGATGTTCTCGGATGACTCATTGACTTTTGGTCAACTAACCCTCATTATCCTTCTCAGGTCCCTTTAACATATTGTTCCTAGGCCAAAACTCCAACATTTAGAACAAGATTCCATGTAACCAACCTCTTCTGACTTCCCAGCACCTCACAACCATGTTCAAATTATCTCTGAGCTCTGCTTACCCAGGCTTTCAGCTAACGCCTCGCCCATGCCATGGTCTTCCTATAATATGCCTCGTCTACTTGTTCTTCATGTTATCTAAGCCCATTTTACCTTCTGCCTCTTTCTGGCAAGTGTCTGCTCTTCATATATATATGATTAAATATATATTCATTTATTATCCTTACAAATAACTTTTTTGTAATGCCATTCTTATTGTAATCAAGTTACCTGTGCAACACTCTCATAAATAGGCCTCAATGGTATCTATTACAACATTTATTGTAATTTTATTATTACAACTTATATGATCATCTGGTTAACTGATGTTTTTTGTGTTCCAATAAAGATATCAGCTCCAGGACCTAGCTGGGGAAATCCCCGTGGACGCCTGGGAACCCCTCTAGAGCCAAGTCTCTTGCCAACCCTAAAATGGCTCCCTTAATTAAGTTATCTTCTTCCCTACTCCCATATCCACCCTTGCTCCATCTCAACCATCCCACTCCCCCAAGCTCTCCCCATTCTCCCCTTCTCTCTCCACCTCTCCCCTTCCCTCTACCCAACTCCCACCCCCATGCTCCCAACATTTGCCTGGCAACCTTGTTTGCTTCCAATTTCCAGGAGGATCTATATATGTTTTTATTTGGGTTCACCTTATTATTTAGCTTCTCTAGGATCATGAACTATAGGTTCAATGTCCTTTGTTTATGGCTAGAATCCACTAATGAGTGAGTGAGTACACACCATAGTCATCTTTTGGGGTCTGGGTTATCTCACTCATCAATATAGTGTTTTCTATTTCCATCCATTTGCATGCAAAATTCAAGATATCATTGGTTTTTACCACTGAGAAGATCTCTAATGTGTGTATATGCAGTAGAAGAGAGGGTGCCAGAACTGGCCTTGTCCCATAGCCACACTGATAAATATCTTGAGTATCAACATAGGACCTTTGTCCGGCGATGAATGGAGATAGAGACAGAGACCACACTGGAGCACTGGACTGAGCACCCAAGGTCCAGATGAAGAGCAGAAGGAGGGAGTAGATGAGCAAGGAAGTCAGGACCGCAAGGGGTTCGTCCACTCACTGAGACGGTGTGACTGATCTAATGGGAGCTCACCAAGCCCAGGTGGACTGGGACTGAATGAGCATGTGATCAAACTGGACTCTCTGAATGTGGCTGACAAGGTGGGTTGACTGAGAAGTCAATGATAATGGCACTGGGATTTGTACTGGCTTTTTGGAATCCTAGTCTATTTGGATGTACACCTTCCTAGGCCAGGATGGAAGGGGATGGCCTTGGACTTCCCACAGAGCAGGGTACCCTGCCTTCTCTTAGGACTGTAGGGGGAGGAGGGAGGGTGAGTGGGGGAAGTGGGAAGGAAATGGGAGGAGGGGAAGAGGTGGAAATTTTGAATGGTATTATTTATAAAGCAATAAGAAAGATATCAGCTACATAAAGAACACATCTGTTTTGCTTGCTATTCCATCTCCTTAAAGACCAACACATACATTGAATATGAATATTTTGGGATAAATTAAGGAAAAATAAAGACAATTTATGACTGTGGGCCCCCTTTTATCACTCCTAAGGAAAAGGAATTGAAGCAAGAGCTTTTGAACAATAACTACAGCTCTAAAATGCTCTGATGTTATTCTTGGTATAAATGTCTTTACATAATATTTCTGGATGATATTATTTAGTTAAAATCCAAATTAGCGTAACACTGGAATCAAAATCATAACTATTTCTCCATTTCCCTAGGAACTAAAGAAGCATTTGCCACCCTTACATGAGATCACTGATGCCTTAATTTTTTTATATTTTGATAATCAACATCATAAACTTCTTTGAGGGGGCTAGGGCCAGGAGAAGTAAGACTATTGAGTAAGCAATACATTTATTTTTATCTTCTACTTTACACATTTAGGAGACACACACATCATACTAGATGCAAAAAGAAAAACTAATTCAGTGCTTTGTTTTTATTGATGATCACTAAATTAGAGCACCTATTCCCAACAGAATCTGAAAAATAGATCCCTACACCCTCTCTCCACACACACAGTGAATCACCATCTCCTTCTTCATTAAATCTTACCTGCCCTTGCTTCTCTTTCTTAAGAGACCTGATCTTTACCGGATGTCAATGGTTGTAATGGGTTATTAACAAGAAAATTCATCCATTCTAATCTGTTATATAGTTAATTAATGTTGCCTCCCTAGAGATAATAGGGCATATGTCCTCTTAAAAGCTTTTAAGAAATGACAGTAATGGTGGAAATTTCAGGCACCACTGCAGATGGATGAGGGAGATGGATTTTTAAACATAGGGGCCTCTTACTGATCCTCAAATTATTCCTTGCAGGCAGCTGCTGACTCTGCCCATGAGTGAGCCAGTCTCTCTCTGGAGAACTTTATAAACAGCCTGAATTTCACTGTTTGACACGAGTGAAGCATAGTTCTGTCTGCCAGTAGCCTCTTTGAAGGTGTCATCTGTTTATGCAGCTGTGGTTTAGATGTTCTCAATAACAGGACAACATCCCTCACTCTGGAACTGAACAGGTCAGCTTCCCCTGAAAGGCAGGCTGATTTGTAGATATTCTTAAGCAGCAGCCAATTTACTTCTCCTTTTCAGCTTGGATTCCAATTCACATTACACACACTGCTAGAAATGAAAGACAAAACTGAAACCCCATTTGTACCTTGCTCTCCCAGAACATAATTTTTCCCTCCATCTGTGAAGCTCCTGTTGATATCAGAGGGGTCACCGCATGCAGAGAGGGGAGACACATGCCAGGAGAGGGAAGCCATTATGTGGTTGAGAGCTAATTTTGTTTAATCTTCTTGATCTCCATAAAGAGCATTCTGAGATCCCACAGGATTTAAACAAAAAGATAAAGATGAAGAGGGACCGCTCAAGCAGAGCCAGTGTAATACTTATTTATTAATGTCGTCCATCACAGTGTGTTTACACGCCTCACCAAAATTTAAAACTGTCTGATTGAGAGCAGAAGACGAAAGGTGGTTGCTGTATCAAAGCAAAGGCTTGTTCCGTTCTTAAATGCTTAGAAAATGAGCTGAATAATAAAAGCGCTATTTAAAAGACTTTGCTTCCATTTAACATAGAAAGGACAATAAGTAAAATCACAAATCAGTGTGCTGTTTAGTTTTTATTGTCAACTTCACACAGCCGAAAGTCTCCTTGGAAGAGGCAAACTCAACTGAAAAACTGCATGGATTAAATTGCCCTAAGTATGCTTGCAGAGGAATTGTCTTGATTGCTAATTGGCATAGGAGTGCCCAGACCACTGTGGGTGGCACTGCCCTAAGCAGGTGGTCCTGGGCTATACAAGAAAGCAAGCTAAGCTTGAACCTTGGAGCCAGCAAGCAGTGCCCTTCATGGTTTCTGCTTTGAGTTAATGTAAACCCGATTACTTCCCTCACTAATGGGCTATGCCCTGAAAGTGTGAACCAAATGGACCTTTCTTCCACAAGTTGCTTTTGTTCAGAGTATTTTATCATAGCAACAAATGGAACTTGAACAAATCCCTGTTTTATCCTTAAGTAGAAAGTTTATCAAGATGAAGAAACTGTCCCTACTTAACACAGAATTATTATAGGAGTCAAATTCTTCACTTTACTCCAAAGTCTTCTTGGAAGGAAGCTGAGAAAGGGAGTCTAAAAATGAAAATAATGGGTGGAGGGAGTCTTACAGTTTCATGGTACCAAACTAAGGAGCAGAATCATTGCATGAGAAGGTTAGCATTAAAAGTTGACTTATGATCATCAATGATAAGGCTCAGCAGACAAAGGCGCCTGCTGCCAAGCATGAAGGTCTTCATCAAGCGCCAGTATACACCAGGTGGAAAAAGAGAACTGACTTCCAGTAGCTATCCTCTGATGTCCACCTCCCTGTGGCACACGAATTCCCTACCCCAACTAAACAAAGGGAATGCAATAAGCATTTAAATAATAATAATTATTATCTTATGGAGCCAGGGGAAGTGGCTCATGTCTGCTATCCCAACACCCTGGAGGCTTAAACTGAAGCCATGACTCGATTATACCTTATCTCAAAAAGAAACTAAGTTATACATCTACAAGATCAAGCAAAAAGTAGTGCATTTGAACTTTAATTTCTCCAAAGATAGACAACTCACTACTCCTCAGGCAACCCAGTATGATTATGGATATTTTTCACATTAAGAATTTGTTTTGTAGTGTTCTGAAATATGTATCCTACAATTTCCCTTTTTGCCGCTACTTGGCCTGTATAGCCAACCACACAGAATTTTTCAAATGTGTTTTTTACATAATATAGACCTTCAAATATCAGAAGATAATCTGTTAGCCTCTGCGTGTTCCTTCTTCAGTGCCCTAGTTGTCAGTTACATCATACCCAAGCTTTCTAAAACCTGGCTCCCTCCAGAGACACATATAACAGATTCAAACATGTTTCCATTTCCACGGAAGTTTGGGAATGTGTTGTCTTATTTGATAGTTTTCCTGTAATGTTAGCTACTTCAGCTAGCAACTTTGGATGTCACTAAATAAAAGTCATATTGAAGAGGGGGACAAGTCCCATCCTTTTACATCATTGAGCCTTCTGTCATACTTGAATCCAGTGTCCATACACATGTGTTAAAGTGCATCAAGTGGACAAATATATGAATAAAGAATTCCTGTGCATTAATATCTACATAGAACTTGACACCTTATAAAGGATGTCCAAATAAGTGTGTTATTTGGCTGTCACAATCAACTTAAGAGGTCAATGAAGAAATTATTTTTCTGACCTATAAATGAGAAAATTAAAATTCATAAATAAATGCAATTTGAAAATCCCTTATTGAGACAAATACTTAAAGATTTACTTGATCTCATATTACTTTAATGTACATAATGTGATCTCAAAAACTTAAAAGCTTTCTGTAAAACATATTTGCATTCTCAGATAAGTCACTAGCTCACTCTTTTTACAGTGTTTTTTATTTGATTAAAGTAAATTGCTTTCTTGGCCCAAAGGGAAATGCTTAAACAATGTTCTCCAGATACAATGTAAAATTGCCAATAACAAGTGGCTTCTGCATAATATAAATCTTCTAGGATTTTTTCTAAATCTTAATTTTTTATTATTAACACAATATTTATAATAGAATCCCTAATTTTAGATGATATACATGGAATAAGAAAAGCGGAGTCACATTAGTCTGTTAAATAAATATTTGACATGCCTCAGTGTTCCTAGAATAATTTAGAATATTGCAGAAACAACAAATACAAAGATGAAAACCCAATACTGTAGGGGGTTGGCCCAATGGATTTACATATGTGAAATAAAGAGAGGTTCAACACATCTGTGGTAAATTGTAATGGCTAGGGTCTTTCCAGGAACAATGTCAAAGCAACTGTAATGGAAGAAGTTCATTCTGTATAAAGTAGATGAGTTGAATGGTCTCTGATAAGTTACAGAGAAGCATCCAATATGTCTTCTGTTCCCCCCATCTCCCATCATCCGCATTTTTCCTGAGACTCTGGTTATGTCCAATGCCATACTGTCTGAGATTTGCTGACTGAGAAAATGCAGGAAGATCTCCTTCAATAGAAACAGAAACTTTTATTAATGCCCAAAGACTTAGGAACTTACTGAAGTGTGTGACATGAGTGTCCTTCTGAGCCAGCCATCAGATAACCAACAGGGAACCTTTCTGGGTGCACAAGAGAAGAGTTCTATTCCTGTCTGCCTGTCTGCCTATCTGTGCAACATGACCTCCCACCCTGGTTAAATGCTGTTCTGTAGAAGGAGCTGAGGGCTGCGTTCTTGCTGCCCAGCTCCCAGCTGCCTTGCTAGCTTATGCCCCTAAATAACAACACACAAACTGTATTCATATAAACACTGCCTGGCCCATTATATCTAGCCTCTTCTTGGCTAACTCTCATATCTTGCTTTAACCCATATCTAATAATCTGTGTAGCACCACGAGGTGGTGTCTTACCCGGAAAGATTCAGCATGTCTGACCTGGCAGCTGGCTTCATCGCATCTGACCAGAGAGAAGAGGTATGGCGATTGCCTCACTTCCTCACAGCATTCTGTTCTGTCTACTCGGCCTACCTAAAGGCTGGCCTATCAAATGGGCCAAGGCAGTTTCTTTATTAACCAATGAAAGTAACTCCTCCATCACTGTTCTGTTCTGCTCTCCTCCCAGTGGCACATACCAAGACATGGAGAAAGGATTTGGTCAGGTACAAATAAACTCCTCCATAAGAAAGGAAGCATGTTGCTTGTTTAAACTGGGGGTCCCCAAACTACATTTTACCCTTTGTTTCTTATCTACCTGATGATCCCAAATTTAATTTAGAACCTATTATAAAATTCTCAAATTCTTTTTACAGTTTTCTCCATAACTCTGCAATATTTTTGTCATCTAACTTGAAATTCAAACATGAAACAAGTGTTCTCTTAAAGCCTTTAGAAGTTTAGTATTTTCATGATGAATTGTTTTATCTTTTAGTTTTTTACTTCCTTCTATTATTCTTATTGTGTATGCATTCTATTATTATTATGTATGCACATGCATGTGCATCCACACATATACACCAAGAATTCATGTGGCAGACCAAGAATAAATGTGGGGAGCGAGTTTTCTGAGTCAAAACTTGGGTCATCATGTTGGTGAATCAAGAGCTTTTAATCTCTGAGTCATCTTACCAGCCCATGAACTGGTTTTGTTTTTATAATTCCTACAAACAAAAGGATTTACATAGCTTCTCCAACACTCCACAAATATTTCATGAGCGATGCATGCCAATATGAGGCTCTTGTTCTAGCAAATAGTGGTTTGGCAAGCCTGACATCAGAACACTTGCAAACTGATGATACTGGTTAGGTACCCAGGGCATATAGACTGATTACTGCAGCTGTAGAGTAGAGGGGACAGGAAATTTGTAGCTTAATCACAACACCCATGTAAAAAGTCTATGCTGCTGGACAGGCTATCAAATGTCTATTTAAAAAAGAGGAAAATCATAACTGTGTTCTTGCCATGTGGCCTAGAAAAGACGGTGTTGGGATGAACGAACCAAAGCACAGAGTGCTACACTCATGAAATGATGACTCTCCTAACAGCTATTTCATGTTATAAAAATAAATTAAGATTAGATGAATGTCATTCTAAATGTATAAATTTGTTTAAATCATTGAATATTTATTCAACTAAAAGTTCAGGCCCCAATATGATATAGTTATAGGATGTATCAGGCAATTTGCAATTGCTTCTTGCTCCATTTTCTATGGCTGTCACAAAACACCTGAGGTTGTATGATTTTTTCAAATGTAGTTATTTAGTTTACGGAAGTGTGGAAGGCCACATCTGCCACTTCCACTGAGGACCTTATAATGCTCTCTGAATATCATGGCAGTAGGAGGAGAGTAGATGGCATATGAAGAGAGAAAATGCAAGCTCACCTGCAGTAGTTAAGCCTTTCCTGGAAGTGAATCTTTCATATCTCCAGTCCTTACCTAAAAGTTGCATTATCACTTCTCAATATTGTTCTGTTGATGACCAACCTCAATATAATTTTGATGAACATATACCATATTCACACAATACTGGTGATCTTCTCTGAGATTGCTTATGGCCATAATACCATAACATTCTGTAGTTTTTGAGCTTATTCTTGATACTCAACTTGATTTTGCTCTTTTTCAAAAGAGGAACCACATACCCTTATGAACCTCTGAAACAGCTGAATCCCTATTTGCTTAGGTATGGGAGCGGCATGTTACATCTGGGTTATATGTCCAGAATGCATTAATCCTTTCCACTCAAGAGCTCCCTTTGTCAGCATTCTCCAAGGGCTCACATCTTGGCTCCTTTGTCAGCCCCTGACTATAGTGATTCCTACTGCATCCCAGAAACCTATGGCACTCTGGGCTCTTTTCTCTTACCTTATCTCTCAGTCTCTCTCTCTCTCTCTCTCTCTCTCTCTCTCTCTCTCTCTCTCTCTCTCTCTCTCTCCTTTGTAGGTGTTTTCTTTTTACTTTTTAAAAATGTTTTAGATTATAATATAATTTGAAAATTTCTCCTTTTATTTCCTCCCTCCTCCCTCCAAGCCCTTCTATATACCAGTCAATCAAATCCATGACCTCTTCTTTTCTTAGTTGTTTTTGTTATATACATATTTATTCATAAATATAACCTTTTCGGTCTTCATGATATTACTTGTATGTATGTTTTCACAAATGTCTGTTTGGCACCACTGACAACTAATTGTTGCATTCCTCCTTGGGGAAGGTCACCTCTCCCACTCCCAGCTTTCCTCAGTTGCCTATAGCTATTTGTAAAGTAGCGTCTCATAAACTTTCCCATATCTATTTGGTCGGTCTATCAACGTCATCATTTTCAGCTCATATCTGAGCACTTATGTTGCTAAGAGTGTATGGATACAACTGCTGACCCAACTAGGAGACAAAACCTCACAGCAAACTCCCTGATCCTGTCTCTTACAATATTTCCACCCCCTCTTTGGCAATGTTTCCTGAGCCTTAGATGTGGAGTGTTTTGCAGATGTATCCATTGGAACTGGACTTTGCAACTCTGTATTTTGATTGGTTGTGGTTTTTTGTAGGGGTTTCCACCTGTTGCAAAGAGAAGTTCCATTATTGCACACTTCAGACATAAGCCCAGAGACCTCTGAACTGGAGCAAACCTGAATGCCCTCCTTCCACCACCTGACTACTAGCATTCATAAAACCAAAAAGCACTGTGCAAGTTTCCAAAAGATAGAGGCGGCCAATAGCCCCACCCAGCTAGGAACTATCTCTTCAATGATCCTATACATTAGTGCAATTTTAAAGTATTAAAATCTTTAAAGAACACTCATTTATTCAAGAGAAGTATCTTGCTTTTCAAAGTTTAGGTGCATTTGTTTCTATCTCAACAAACCCTCTATAGCATTCTTTCAATGTATTAGGTTCTGGCATAAAAAAAAATAAAGAATGAATGACTAATAAAGAAAGAAGGAAATGGACTTGCAATGCTAATAACTGAGAAAGGTTAATGGATATAAATGTTTTGCGAATGTGGTGAACAAAAAGAGGTCCATTAAGTTGGTGTGTAAATCTGGGAAGGAAGATAGACTAATTTTGTGTAATATGGTGCTTCCAGCGTTAGCTCACTAACTTGCTAAGGAGCAGGTACAGACCTACAGCATTTATAATGTAATTAGAAGTCCATGATAATCAATTCTTAAAGTTAACAACATAATTTGAAGGAGAAAATGCTCTGCCATCCCCACTTCTCTTATGTATTAAATTTGTTAGATTCAAAAAAAGGTAGCTCATACATAAAAGGTTTTCAATTCTGAGTTAGAGGGCAAAGATGAGCAGGCTGGATACCCTTGTGTGATTCATGAAGTCAGGGAAGGCTCCTTTATTTCACCTCACTAATGTTTCAAGAAAACCTGCTGATCATATCAGACCAATGTTGGTCTCTCTAGAGGAAAGAAGATGTCACTGTAGACATTCACTTTTCCTCAGCCCGGCAGTACTGTCTGTTTCATTCTCAATGACTGCAATTGTGGAGAAGCATCAGTCTAAGAAGTCTGGTTATAACCATGATGACAAGGCCATCAGCAAACACATAATGAGAATTGCATGATCTACAGGAGGCAAACAAGAATATTACTATGATAAATCCAGACAACGCATACTGTAAGCGTTGACTGATCACTTAGAATGCTGGAATGGGCCCCCCAAGTGTTTAAACTTTTACTTCATTTCATATCAGCCATTATGTGTATGCCTATGTTCCTCGGAGATTAAGCATCTTTTCCAATAAAGGAAAATCTGCTGAAGTGTACACCACAGAAAACAAGTTCATCTCTGGCAAACTCTTCCTAAATTTTGGACCTTGTAATTTAAAGTTCTAGATATGTACTAGAAAAGCCATTTGTTTTCCTCTAAACATTTTATTGCTACTTGGCTTTATGGGATTCATTACAGTGTATTTTTAGCTTTGAATTCTAGAAGAAATTGAATTATCATTTTCTTTTATTCTCTTTATGCTTACAAACCGTGATTGTTCTCTAAGGTAGGATGAAGGGTACAAGAAAGATCACTCTCTGTTTATTCTTTAAAAAACAGCAGTTAGCTGAAATGTAAAAATGGCTTTAGTGTTGTGTCTAACACCTTTGGCCACCAATGGAACTAAAAGTCTGATCGTCAGAAAATAAATGTCTATCTATCCCAGGATAGTTTTCGCCAGTTCCTGCATCCCTGACATAACTACTGAATGTGCCTTTCTGTTGTGACTACAAAATGAAATAGGTCAAGGATAGAACAAAATATATGGGAATAGAGAACCAACATCTGAATTAACCTAAGTCCCTTGAGAAGAAACCCATACCCAACACTGCTTAGGTAACCAAACATTAGAAACTAGATAGCCCAGAGAACTAGAGTAAAACCAAACATTATTAGTAGCAGAGAGGCTTTCTACAGCAGCAGATAGAAATAGGTGCAGAGACAAACAGCCAGACATTGTGAGGACAGAGTCTAAACTGGAGGTTTCAATTAAATCTCTCCCCTCAGAACTCAGGAACCCTCAGAAGAAGGAGGAAGAAAGAATATAAGAACCAGAGGCAATAGAGGACACCAGAGAAACAAGGCCCTCTGAGTCAACTAAGAAAAGCATGAATGAGGTCACAGAGACTGAAGCAGATAGCACAGGATTTACAAGGTTCTGCACCAGGTCCTCTGCATATATATTAGCTTAGTGTTCTTATGGAACTTCTTTTGTTTTTGTTTTTGTTTTTTTTTATTGAGAAAAGGAAAAAAACAAGTTTCCTCCTCCCAGCCTCCCATTTCCCTCCCCCTCCTCCCAACCTTCTCCCCCTCCTCCTTATCCTCTCCCCCTCCCTCTCCAGTCCAAAGAGCAGTCAGGGTTCCCTGCCCTGTGGAAAGTCCAAGGTCCTCCCCCCTCCTTCCATATCTAAGAAGGTGAACATCCAATCTGGCTAGGCTCCCACAAAGCCAGAACATTAAGTAGGGTCAAAACCCCATGCCATTGTCCTTGGCTTCTCATCAGGCCTCATTGTTCGCCATGTTCAGAGAGTCCGGTTTTATCCAATGCTTTTTCAGTCACAGTCCAGCTGGCCTTGGTGAGCTCCCAATAGATCAGCCCACTGTCTCAGTGGGTGGGTGCACCCCTCGTGGTCCCGACTTCTTTGCTCATGTTCTCCCTCTTTCTACTCCTCATTGGGACCTTGGGAGCTCAGTCCAGTGCTCCAGTGTGGGTCTGTGTCTCTATCTCCATCCATCACCAGATGAAGGTTCTAGGGTGATATGCTAGATATTCGTCAGTATTGCTATAGGATAGGGTCATTTCAGGTTCCCTATCCTCAGCTGCCCAAGGAACTAACTGGGGACATCGCCTTGGGCTCCTGGGAGCCACTCTAGGTTAATGTCTCTTGCCAACCCTAAGGTGGCTCCCTTAACTAAGAATTGTGCTTCCATGCTCCCCTATCCAACCTTCCTTTATCCCGATCCTACTTTTTCTCCAAGTTCCCCCCTTCCTCCCCTTCTCCCTTTTCTCTCCCCATCTCCCCTTACCCCCATCCCACCCCACCCCCAAAATCCCAATTTTCTCCCCAGCAATTTCGTCTACTTCCCATAACCAAGAGGATAACTCTGTTTTTCCTTGGGTTCACCTTCTTATTTAGCTTCTTTAGGTTCACCAATTGTAGACTCCGTGACCCTTATTTATGGCTAGAAACCAATTTTGAGTGACTGCATCCCATGCTCATCTTTTTGGGTCTGGGTTACCTCACTCAGGATAGTGTTTTCCATTTCCATCCATTTGCATGCAAAATTCGAGAAGTCATTGTTTTTTACCGCAGTGCAGTACTCTAATGTGTATATATTCCACACTTTCTTCATCCATTCTTCCATTGAAGGGCATCTAGGTTGTTTCCAGGTTCTGGCTATTACAAATAATACTGCTATGAACATAGTTGAACAAATGCTCTTGTCATATGATAGGGCATCTCTTGGGTATATTCCCAGGGGTGGTATTGCTGGGTCCAGGGGTAGGTTGATCCTGAATTTCCTGAGAAACCGAACCACTGTTTTTCAAAGTGGTTGCAGAAGATTGCATTTCCACCAGCAATGGATGAGGGTACCCCATCCTCCACAGCCTCTCCAGCAAAGGCTATTCATTGGAGTTTTTGATTTTAGCCATTCTGACAGGTGTAAGATGCTATCTCAAAGTTGTTTTGATTTGCATTTCTTTGATTGCTAAGGAGGTTAAGCATGACCTTAAGTGTCTTTTGGCCATTTGAACTTCTGTTGAGAATTCTCTGTTCAGTTCAGTGCCCCATTTTTTAATTGGGTTAATTAGCATTTTAAAGTCTAGTTTCTTGAGTTCTCTATATATTTTGGAGATCAGACCTTTGTCTGTTGCGGGGTTGGTGAAGATTTTCTCCCAGTCAGTAGGTTGCCTTTTTGTCTTAGTGACAGTGTCCGTTGCTTTACAGAAGCTTCTCAGTTTTAGTAGGTCCCATTTATTCAATGTTGCCCTTAATGTCTGTGCTGCTGGGGTTATACCTAGGAAGTGATCTCCTGTGCCCATCTGTTGTAGGGTACTTCCCACTTTCTCTTCTATCAGGTTCAGTGTTTTCTGACTGATATTGAGGTCTTTAATCCATTTGGACTTGAGTTTTGTGCATGGTGATAGATATGGGTCTATTTTCATTCTTCTACAGGTTGACATTCAGTTGTGCCAGCACCATTTGTTGAAGATGCTTTCTTTTTTCCATTGTATACTTTTAGCTCCTTTATCAAAACTGAGGTGATCATAGGTTTGTGGGTTAAAATTCGGGTCTTCTATACGATTCCATTGGTCGACTTCTCTGTTTTTATGCCAGTACCACACTGTTTTCATTACTGTAGCTCTATAATAGAGTTTGAAGTCAGGGATGGTAATGCCTCCAGAAGATGCTTTATTGTATAGGATTGTTTTGGCTATCCTGGGTTTTTTGTTTTTCCATATAAAGTTGATTATTGTCCTCTCAAGATCTGTGAAGAATTTTGATGGGACCTTGATGGGGATTGCATTGAATCTATAAATTGCCTTTGGTAGAATTGCCATTTTTACTATGTTGATCCTCCCAATCCAAGAGCAAGGGAGGTCCTTCCATTTTCTGGTATCCTCCTCAATTTCTTTCTTCAATGCCTTAAAGTTCTTGTCAAATAGATCTTTCACTTCCTTGGTTAGAGTTACCCCAAGATATTTTATGCTGTTTGTGGCTATCGTGAAAGGTGAAGCTTCTCTGATTTCCTTCTCTGCTTTCATATCCTTTGTGTATAAGAGGGCAACTGATTTTTTGGAGTTGATCTTGTATCCTGCCACATTACTAAAGGTGTTTATCAGCTGTAAAAGTTTTTTGGTGGAGTTTTGGGGGTCGCTTATGTACATTATCATATCATCTGCAAATAACGAAAGTTTAACTCCTTCCTTTCCAATTTGAATCCCCTTGATCCCCTTATGTTGTCTTACTGCTATTGCTAGAACTTCAAGCACTATATTGAATAGGTATGGCGAGAGTGGACATCCTTGTCGTGTTCCTGATTTTAGTGGGATGGCTTTGAGTTTCTCTCCGTTTAATTTGATGTTAGCTGTCGGCTTGCTGTATATACCTTTTATTATATTTAGGTATGACCGTTGTATCCCTAATCTCTCCAAGACTTTTATCATAAAGGGATGTTGAATTTTGTCAAATGCTTTTTCAGCATCTAATGAAATGATCATATGGTTTTTTCTTTCAGTTTATTTATATGATGGATTACATTGATAGATTTTCGTATGTTGAACCAGCCCTGCATCTCTAAGATAAAGCCTACTTGATCATAATGGATAATTTTTCTAATGTGTTCTTGGATTTGGTTTGACAATATTTTGTTGAGGATTTTTGCGTCGATGTTCATGAGTGAGATTGGCCTGTAATTCTCTTTCTTGGTTGAGTCTTTGTGCGGTTTTGGAATCAGAGTAACTGTAGCTTCATAAAAGGAATTTGGCATTGCCTCTTCTGTTTCTATATTGTGAAATACATCAAGGAGTATAGGTATTAGGTCTTCTTGGAAGTTCTGGTAGAATTCCTCATTGAAACCATCTGGTCCTGTGCTTTTTTTGGTAGGGAGATTTTTGATAACTGCTTCTAATTCTTCGCGACTAACAGGTCTATTTAGATTTTTCACCTGGTCCTGGTTTAACTTTGGTATATGGTACTTATCTAAAAAAGTGTCCATTTCCTTTACATTTTCCAGTTTTGTGGCATACAGGCTTTTGTAGTAAGATCTAATGATTCTCTGAATTTCCTCTGTGTCTGTGGTTATGTCCCCCTTTTCATTTCTGATCTTATTAATTTGCAAATTCTCTCTCTGCCATTTGATTAGTTTGGATAGGGGTTTGTCAATCTTGTTGATTTTCTCCAGGAACCAGCTTTTTGTTTCATTGATTCTTTGTATTGTTTTCTGTGTTTCTATTTTGTTGATTTCAGCCCTCAGTTTGATTATTTCCAGTCTTCTACTCCTCCTAGGTGAGTCTGCTTCTTTTTTTTCTAGAGTTTTCAAGTGGGCTGTTAAGTCTCCAATGTGTGCTTTCTGTTTTCTTTAAGTGAACACTTAGTGCTATGAACTTTCCTCTTAGGACTGCTTTCATAGTGTCCCATAAGTTTGAGTATGTTGTTTCTTTATTTTCATTGAATTCCAGGAAGACTTTAATTTCTTTATTTCTTCCTTAATCCAGGTATGGTTCAGTTGTTGACTGTTCAGTTTCCATGAATTTGTAGGCTTTCTGGGGGTAGCATTGTTGTTGAATTCTAACTTTAATCCATGGTGATCTGATAAGACACAGGTGGTTACTAATATTATTTTGTAACTGTGGATGTTTGCTTTGTTACGGACAATGTGGTCGATTTTCGAGAAGGTTCCATGAGCTGCAGAGAAGGTTTATTCTTTCTTATTTGGGTGGAAAGTTCTATAGAGGTCTGTTAAGTCCATTTGCTTCATTACCTCCATTAATTCTCTTATTTCTCTGTTAGGTTTCTGTCTGATTGACCTGTCCATTGGTGAGAGAGGAGTGTTGAAGTCTCCTACTATTAGTGTGTATGGTTTGATGGCTGCCTTGAGTTTTAGCAATGTTTCTTTTACATGCGTGGGTGCTTTTATATTAGGGGCATAGATATTCAGGATTGAGACTTCATCCTGATGAACTGTTCCTGTTATGGGTATAAAATGTCCCTATCTGTCTCTTCTGATTGATTTAAGTTTGAAGTAAACTTTGTTAGAGATTAGTATGGCCACACCTGCTTGTTTCTTAGGTCCATTTGCTTCATAAGCCTTTTCCCAACCCTTTACTCTGAGTAGGTGCCTGTCTTTGTGGTTCAGGTGTGTTTCTTATAAAGAGCAGAATGTTGGATCCTGTTTTCGTATCCAATCTCTTAGCCTGTGCCTTTTTATAGGTGAGTTGAGTCCATTGACATTAAGTGATATTAATGACCAGTGGTTGTTAACTCTGGTCACTTTTTTAGTAGTAGAGTTTGTGTTTTTCCCTTCTTTGAGTTGTGCTGGTGAAGGGTCTCTAGATATCTGAGTTATTGTGGTCATTGTTGGACTCCTTGGTTAGTGATTTTCCTTCTATTACTTTCTGTATGGCTGGATTTGTTGCTACATATTGTTTAAATTTGCTTTTATTCTGGAATATTTTATTTTCTCCATTTATAGTGAATGAAAGCTTGGCTGGGTATAGTAGTCTGGGCTTGCATCCATGGTCTCTTAGTTTCTGCAGTACATCTATCCAGGACCTTCTGGCTTTCATGGTTTCCATGGAGAAGTCAGGTGTAAGTCTGATAGGTTTACCTTTATAAGTAACTTGGCCTTTTTCCTTTGCAGCTCTTAATATTCTTTCTTTATTCTGTATGCTTTGTGTTTTGATTATTATATGGTGAGGAGATGTTTTTTTTTTTGGTCCAGTCTATTCGGTGTTCTGTATGCTTCTTGAACCTTCATAAGTATATCTTTCTTTAGGTTGGGAAAGTTTTCCTTTATAATTTTATTAAATATATTTTCTGGACCATTGAGCTGCACTTCTTCTCCTTCTTCTACTTTTATTATTCTTGGGTTTGGAATTTTTATTGTGTCCCAGATTTCCTGAATGTTTTGTGATGAGAGTTTGTTGGACTTGCTGTTTTCTTTAATCAGTGTGTTTATTTTCTCTATGTTATCTTCAGAATCTGAGATTCTTTCTTCTATCTCTTGTATTCTGTTGGTTATGCCTGTTTCTGTAGTCTCTGTTTGTTTATTTAAATTTTCCATGTCCAGCTGGCCCTCTGATTGTGTTTTCTTCTTTGCCTCCATTTCAGTTTTCAAGTCTTGAACTAATTCCATTATCTGTCTGATTGGTTTTCTAGGGTATCATTCACTGATTTTTCAATTCTTCAAACTTTATGTTATATTTCTCATCCATTTTTAAAAGGGCATTCTTTACATGCTGTTTAAGGGCGTCAATCACTTTCATGAAGTCAATCTTTTCTACTTCTTCTTGATTAAGGTTTTCATGTCCTCCCATTGTGAGGCTGCTGGTTTCTGGTGGCTTCATGTTGCTTTTCAGATTGTTGGGTGAATTCTTGCATTGGTGCCTGCCCATCTCTTCCTCTGAATGCTCCCCTATGGATCTTCTATTACAGGATCAGTTCTCCTTGCCTACTGATGTACCTTCCCAGTGATGGCTCTCCCCAATGCTGGCTCTTCTGGCGCCGAGATCAGGTCTCCATGCCCAATGTTGGCTGTCCTGGTGCCAAGATCAGTTCTCCGTGCTGGTTGGGTAGCTCGTAAACAAAGTGCCTACCTTCCTTGGTGCAGGCAGGCTATTGAAACAAAGGAACTCCCGCCTGCTTGGTTGCCCTGAGGATTTGCACCCAGCGCCCAGAAAGGCTGAGCTGGGTGATGTTATATGCCCAAAGAGGGCAGAAGGACAGAAGTGGGGCGGGTTCTGGGTGGAAGCTGGTTGGGGTAGGAAGAAAGAGGCAATATGCAGGGAGTAGAGGCCCTGCAGAGAGCCCAAGAAGGATAGGCGGTTGAGGAACTTCTGAGTTCCCTGTCCCGGGCTGCCGCCACGGGGTCAAAAACTCACCCCAATGTTGGCTCTCCTGGCGCAGAGATCAGGTCCCTTATGGGACTTCTGACTGTGATAATGAGTGCTGTCCTGACTCTTTTTGCCTGTTTTTTTGTTATATATACACACATATCTATTTAAAAAAAATCAATCCAAATTTCCACTCCCTCTCCTACTCCCATTCCCTCCACACACCCTCCCACTAATAAGCATCAGTCTGACTTCAGGGCACCCTCTCCTCTATTACTTAGAATCTTAGCTGGGGTCATCCTTGTGAATTCCTGGGAATTTTTATAGAGCCAGGTTTCTTGCTAACCCTATAATGGCTCTCTCAATCAAGATAACTCTTTTCTTGCTCTCATATCTGTCCTTCATTCATCTCGACTATCCCATTCCCTCAAGTTCTCCTCAACCCTCCCCCTTTCCCCTCCTGTTCCCCCTCTCCCCTTCCTTCTACACCTGGTTCCCATGCTCCCAATTTTGTCAGGAGATCTTTTCTGTTTCCAATTTCCAGGTGGGTCTATGTATGTTTTTCTTTAGGTTTACTTTATTACCTAGCTTTTCTGGGATTGTGAACTATAGGCTCAATGTCCTTTGTTTATAGCTAATATCCACTTATGAGTGAGAACATACCATATTCATTTCTTTGGGTCTGGGTTACCACACTCAGGATAGTATTTTCTAATTCCATCCATTTGAATGCAAAATTCAAGATGTCATTGTTTTTTACCACTGAGTACTACTCTAATGTATAATTGCGCCACATTTTCTTTATCCATTCTTCAGCTGAGAGGCATCTAGGTTGTTTCCACGTTCTGGCTATTACAACATTGTTAAACAGATGCTTTCGTAGTGTGATTGAGCATCTTTGGAGTATATGCCCAAGAGTGGCATTGTTGGATCCTGAGGTAAGTTGATTCCCAATTTTCTGAGAAACCATCATACTGATTTCCAAAGTGTACTACAAGTTTGAACAATCCATAAAGATGAAGTCTCAGTCCTAAACATCTATGTCCTGACTCTTGTGCCTGCTCTTGGGACTCTTTTCCTCCTGTTGGATTGGTTGCCATGTCCAACTTTTATATGATAATTTTCCTTAATTTTATTGTATTTTACTTTGTCACACTTGGTTGTTATCTCTTAGAAACCTGTTCTTTTCTAATAAAAGACAGAAAGGGAGTATATCAGGAAAGGGGGTTGTAGGAGGAACTGGGAGGATTAGAGGGAGGGAAAACTATATTCAGAATATATTTTATGAGAAAAGAATCTATTTTCAATAAAAGAAAAGAGAAAATGTATGTTTCAGCCTCAGAAGAACCCTGGTTTGGACAATATATTAGTACGATTCTATTTGTGACCAAATTGGAAAATACAATTCTTAGCATGTTAAGTTGACACTCTGGGTCATAATGAGGTTTCTACTTAGCCTCAAAGGGAAACACTTCAAGGTTTAGGGTCTAATAACACTGATGTTTCTTAAGGTTTTCTCTGCCAAAAATCTATACATTTATCATTAAATATAAAAACTACCCATATAGCAAAGTGTGAACCAAGTTGTGTTCAATTTAATTAAAATCAACTGAGGTAAGAATTCATAGAGTATAGCAGTGATTTGCACTATGTTTATAGTCACCAAAGAAACTGGGTATATGTCTCACATTCATATATTTGTGCAACTGATATTTAATAAGTTTGATGGGCTGTGCTAAGTGCCATGGAACACAGGAAAGTGACACATGACACTACCCTCCTTTACTTCACAGACTACAAAATTTTAAAAAAAGAACAAATGTCCACAGGAAAAGAAACTTCAGTGCTGAGTTCAGCAAGGGGAGGATGTGCCATTATTATGGGGAAATAGAGAATATACTGAAAGAAAAACACCCTGGCTCTTAAATCTTGAATTATTTATCAATTAGCTGATTAAAAAGAAATTTTCCACCAGTTATGTCAATATGCGAAAATGGTTATTTATCAGAGTGTCGTGGGAAGACACTGGTGAAGATAAAATGTTCCATATGGTTACTGTGCACAGTTCTAAAGACATGATAAAGAGTAAGGTTGGAAACCTGAAGGGTCTTCCTGAACTTCTGAACACACCAGTGAGGGTGACCTTGTAGAGCAGCGGTATTAGCTCTGTCAGCAGGGTGTGATTAGGTCTAAATTAGGTCGTATGAGAACAGCACATCAAGCACCTCTAGCTGCAACAAAGCAGCAGAGTCCAAGGGCCATGATGCCTATGCCATTCATTCCCCAGAGGGACACATTGAATGGTAATATAGCATTACTATTTTTCTTGACTGTCACTAAGAATCAGAGCAGCACAAGGAACAACCAAATGAATAAATTTCCTGCATCTTCCTGAAGGCTGTTATTAAAGATACTTTCCATTATTATAAATTATATAAATTATAAATTTTAAATTATAAATATTCTGCATCTTCCTGAAGGCTGTTATTAAAGATACTTCCCATTATTATAGTAATCCACGGTTAGATTTTTGTGTGAGTTTATTTTCAGGAACATTTTCTTTTTACCAATGCTTATATATATATATATATTTTATTAGGAAATGAATACTACATGACTTATAGAATTTCTTTTTTGGCCTTTGTGACCTGCACAGGAACTAAATTTAGTGTGCAATTGTAGAAAATATCCTCGACTTAGATTTCAGATCCAATGATCTCCTCCATGCTTTACATGGCTCTTAATATTTTAGCCTTGTGCTAATGTCTTATTTCTTATGTGAAACTCATATGAATTCTTTCTAAACTAGTTTATTTCAAATATCAGATACATCTATGTGTACATTAAGTAAAGTAATGAGTCTTTTGAAAAGATAAAACTTTCCTGAAAGTACTCCACAGCTGAAGCATTCTAAACTCTATCTCCCATGTGTATAGTCTCATATAACTATGGCATTTCTGAGTGCTGACCACAGATCCTTTATTTTCCGAACTAATGTGTAACAAGCATTGATGAAAGTAAATTAATCATCACCTATGATCAAGACATTTCTTTTTAGTATTTGAAGAAGACATGACATTTTCTACAGCATGGATTAGAACTAAAATGTAACTTAAAAAAATTCTTCCTGCCAGTATAAAGCAAAACTTGCCAGTAGCAGTAGAGTTCCCAATACATAAGCATTTTCAGGAGTCTATTTATTTTCAGTTTCCAAGGCTGTGGTTCCCCTTTGGAACTATAGCAAATTAAGAGGTGTGTGATTATTGGAGCTTCTTCTCTTTTACATTAATAAAGACTAATCATGTTTAAACATGTTAGCACAGCAAGCCCAGGGATGTTGAAAAGGATGCCAGCTCTAAAGTGAAATTAGTAGTGTGAAGGAAGCACATGAAAAATCATGGAGAATCATTGATTGAAAATGAAAATGAGGTGTCTTATGAGGAAGGTGGCCTGTAAGCCTGACTGAAAGGAAGGCTAAAATACAATCAGAATACGATGTCCTCTTTGAGATTAGCATAACTAGTTGACCACACAACACAAAGCAACAGCATTAGGAGGAAGAAAAATCAGACCTACCATATTCATTTTGTAAAGAAGATAGCTATATGGAAGGAGTGTGCAAGAAAAAAAAATGAGGGGGAGAAATCAAGCATGTTTCTTAAAAACATTCTCTCTCTCTCTCTCCTCTCTCTCTTTTACACACATCCACACAAACACCTTTCTCTCTCTTACACACACACACACACACACACCTTTCTCTTACATGCACACAGATATACACACTTATACAGCCCTCTTACACACCCATAGAATATACACAATCATACTCTCAGACACACACACCTCTCTCTCTTACACACACTTTCCATCTTTCAGATCTGATTTCTGCTGCCTTTTTGAGAAACTCAGCTTCCTCTCTTGTTATCATTTATGTAACAATTTTTTTCATTTTTGGCTGTTTTAAAGCACTGTCCCTGATGATGTACCAAATATAGCTCTCATAAGGACTATACTGGGGGGATTCAAAACACTGTACAGTCCCTGTGAAAGCAATCACATGAATATTGCTATGTCAGCACGTTTACCTTGAAGATCCTTTCTGGGGAGACAAAAAAAAGACATGCCAAGGCAACATATGGTAAATTCATCTGTAATAAGCCATACACCACTTTGTATGTGTAGTAAGTTCACAAGTCACACAATGAACTTTTAGGGTGTATGTTTTACAAGCAGTGGGTCAGAACCCCTAAGGGCTATATTTATTTTGCTATAATTCCATCTTGTCAAGGAAGATACCTTTAATAAATTACTTGTCTTCTCAAGTTACATTTTACTACAAATTCAATCGTTGGAACCATTTTGACCCAGGACATGTTTCTGTCCTTTCATCTGTATTTCAGGTAGTAGTTTAAGTAAAATGTAAGAATGATAAGAAAGAGGATGATTATTAAAAATAACTGTATTCTTATGGTAGACTAATCTTTCTTTGCATTATTCTATAGGTACATCATTCATTGTCACTAGGATCATGCATGAGATAAACTCCGAATACTTCTAACTACAAGAACAGCCATTACAGAACTCCCAGTTCCATGGCTTTTCCTGGTAATGAAGACCCTTTCATGTAATGAAGCATGAAGCATTTTACTAGAAACAGATAAACCAGGAAGACATGGATTAGTACAGGCATGGATGGAACTAGATGATTATTGTATACATAAATTTGTCTGTGCATGTGTCATATATTGTTGAAACATTACACATTATACTTATCATATTTAGTAGCACCTTAACTGTGGGTAGATTTTTCACTTTGAGGGTCTATTTTTGAAGTCATGCATGTAGGGCTTCCTCCCACATGCTCAGCAATGGGTTAGTGACACAGAAAAGCTCTGTACACAGTAAAGGGGGAAGTTCTTTTCTTTTCTTTCATTTTCTTCTTAGCCACAGAAGAGTTGACAGATTGACTACTTCGTGGGTGGAGGAGGCAGAGGCAGACAGTTCTCTCACATTAGCCTTCTGCCAATCTTGGTTCACTGGTCCTTGATGTTATGTGAGGATGCAGATTTTACTACAGGGGTACTCTGACAGGGTACCATTTCACAAGGACCTTCTATCTCAGAGGAGATCCAGCCTGTTACTACCAGATGCCTTGTAACTGGAGAGTTGTGTTTGTCAAAGAATCCTCAGTTAAAAAAATACTGGATGTTTACTTTGTGAGGGGGGGACAAAACTTGTTTAACTCCCTGAGACCTCACAGTTCAGCTAAGAAGGAGTAGTGACTACTTGCCTTCAGAAGAGGAATGATAAGGATTATAAATCATCTTCAAAAGCTCAGACTTACTGAAGAATGCATGCTAGTAATGAACATTTACAAACACCACGAATAAAGCATTTAGTGAGAAGGCCGATGCTAGATTATACCTATTTGTCATAGCATTTCACTGCGAGCCTTTTAAGTAAATTCCTCAGTTCAAAAGGATAATTTGTACGTTGACACAAAGGCAGTGATATGATGCAGATGCTGCATGTCCTTTAATGCTGATAATGTGAGCATGACCACACTATACCCTTCCCACTGCCAGACAACCCTGTTCCATGCTCTGGGAAATAGCTCTAAGGAAAAGAGATCAGTTTTGTTGCTTTAGAGTCTTAGCTCTGAGAGTAAGGAATTGATGATGATGATGAAGAAAATGATAATCATTGTTGCTTGTTTTTAATACCCTTGCACATGTCTGTAATGTATTCTGATTGTACCCTTCCTACATCCTCTTACCAGCACCTTCTCCTCCTTATAAGTCCATTTCTGGGATCCATGAGTTTTGTCTTAGTTTTGTGACCAATATAGGTTAGCCTAAGTCATCTGTGTGGTTCAGAATGACCTATTGAAGCCTGGTGAGGTCACCAGTTGGAAAACAACCGATTCCAACTTTATCTGAACTAATTAGGAGCAAATAATTAACAGCCCTGACTCCTTCCTCTATCTGTGCCTGGCTGTTGACTCACTAATTCTTATGCAGGGACAGGCACCCAGTACAGTGAGTTTGTGATATCATTGGCTGTGTGGTGTCAGAAGATAGCATTTCATAGTCCTTCTCCCTGCCTCTTGATTCTTATACTCTCTCTGCCCCTCTTCCAAAATGTTCCCTTAGCCTTAAAGGAGAGCATATAAGTTTCTTTTTTTTTAGGGCTGAGCAGGTAACTCATTTTTGAGTAAATATGATTTGTCAAAGTACACCCAAAACACCCGTAATTGTGACTTCTACTGAATGATCTTTTCCAAAATTAAAAAGGAATAGAAAATATGATTAAAAATTGTGTGATGCCTTGTTTGATGTAAGCTTGACATCTGTGAGAGACATCTTTAAAAGACAATTTTTGAAAAAAAAATGCCTTCATGAGGTCCAGCAGTAAAGTATTTTTTAATTTGTGATGGATGGTGAAGGTCCAACCCATTGTGGGTAGTTCTATCCCTAGGCTGCTGGTCCTGGATTCTATAGAAAGCAGGCTGAGCAAGCTATGATGAATAAGCCAGTAAGCAGCAACTCCCCGTGGCCTCTGCATCAGCTCCTAAGTTCTGTCTTGCTTGAGTTCCTTTCCTGACTTCCTTCAATGATGGACTATGATATGGAAGTGTAATCCAGATAAATCCTTTTCTCCCCAACTTGCCTTTGGTCATGGTGCTTCATCACAGCGATAGAAACCCTGACTAGGGAAGCTTGTATTGCCATACCTACTTTCTCACTGAATTTTTACAGTCTTTGAAATATAAATAAATACAACCATGAATTTCCCAAGCTTTGCATAGATGTGTTGCCAAAATGTTCATGATTAATTTGCCATAGAATATCTTTAAATTTTAGAAACAGAGGTATTTTGTATTTCTATTAAATGACCTACAAACTTCCAGATGAAATTGTTCACAGTTTCAATAAATTGTGTTAAATTGTTTTTGATTATAGCATGTCCTTCTAAAACTATGGTTTCAGCATTTTTAAAGACCAATTACCACATGGTGATCAATGTAGAGTGTGGAAGAGGAAAAGCTAGCGGCATCAAATCTGATTTGAGAATTTCAGCTCCATGTAATATCCAGTAGGCTGACATTTCCCATTTGCATCCAATTTGGATAGGCATGAAAAAAAGATTTGATTTATGTGTATTTCTACATGTTCATGAGTTATTAAGAGAGAAACATTTATTAAATTATACAGACCTATGCACTCAATTGAACTGTCATATATTTGTTTTAGCCTAAAAATGCTGGGAGTAAAGTTGCCAGGGCACTAAGAACATCAAAGTCAGTATTAACTGTTTCTTCTTACTGTCTCAGTATTATACCTGTCTTGTTCCTACCACAGCCCTCCAAACCAATGAACAAGTTAAAAGGTAAATGTGTTGCTTTTCCATTCAATGGGTATTTATTGAGCATCAGAAATATTCTAGGCACTGAGTTAGATTCTGGAGGTAGTATGGATGGAGTGAATAGTATCTGCTTTGTGAAGCTTAAGCCCTTGAGAGACAGAAATTTAATGAGCAAGTGAACAAACAAGCACAAACTATAAAGTGCTCTAACAAACAAGAAATGTTTTCTTACTACCTCTCTTCCTCATTTGCCATGGTACAAAAAAGTATTTTCTTTCCTTCTCCTAAAATGAAAGATTATCAAACTATATGTGCTTCCTTACCTAGTCTACTCCCTCAAGCAGGCCTCTTCGCACACGCTTGCATTCCAAATTAGTGTTTCAAAGCCTGTCACTTCCCACCTAGAAATTTCTGAAAGCTAGAAGAAGGGTTTAAAACATCAAGAAGATAGCATTAGAAAACAAAAAACTGTGGGATATTGTCTTTGGCTCAAGTCAAGTTCCTTTTGTTATCATGTTTAGAACTTCCCCTACCCAATACAGGCTCTTCCCCTCTGTCTTCCTAAGGATACCTCCCAGTGTAACTAGATATTACAAGCCATCTCTCGCCTGTAACACTGTACACAGTACTATTACATCTTCTTTATGAAGTAACTTTGCCTAATACCAAAACACCCCTCATGAATTCACATAATAAGATCTACTACTGGAATCAAATTCCACTCCTCTCATTTATTCAAGAGTGTGGTTATTGTGACAGGAGACAGTATCAGAGCAAAACATTACTGAAGAAGATAAATGGAGCTCTGCCTCTCATCTGAGATGTTTTTAACCTCAAAAGGTTGTCTTCTCTTCCTGTGCTTTCCTGAGCTTAGGGATAACACTTCAGAAAGCTGGTCATTGTAGTCCTACCAGGAATGGTAGTAAAGCCTATTTTAGAATTTATGGTCTATCCAGGGTGTTTGTGAAACCCCTAAGGAGGAACTCTGACAAAATAAAATGATCTCCTGCCCACATTTAGCAAATTAGGGCTGGAGAGTCTCCTATGCACTTTGAGAGGTGGTGAGTTGCTCTGATAGCTCAAGGGACAGAGGCAGCAGGTTTATTAGCTGTCTTTGCACTCCTGCAAGGGTGGCTGTAATTACAAAGTGCCTTGCAGCCTCCTTCAGCTGCTGAACTTTCTGGGCAGGAACAGCGTCATTGACACATGGAATGCTGTAATCTTGGCAGTGCCTCTACCATGGGTATGCTCCAATACTGGGGAATCTTCTCCATGGGGGTGCCTTCATTTTTCTTCTGCATCAGACTAGTACGGGAGGAAAAGCAGACTTCTTTGAAATAAAAAGAGAGACATTAATAATTATAGGATTCTTGTTGGAAAGAGGAAGAGTGATTTTAAGGGTGTTGTCATGTTGTTCAGTGCACAACTGAACACTTAATTGTGGACCTCCTTGCTTGTTCTCTGCTAGGATTGCTGAACTCTAACGCTGAACAGAACTTCGGACCCCAGCTAGTCCAGCCTTCTGCCTTCAGGACACCATGACAGATGATCTCAAAGACAGCAAGTTAGATACTGTAAAAATGTCTGTATTTTTATGGTGATTAAACTCTTACTCTTGGTGAATCTTCTTATATTCTTGTTAATTACAATTCTCTGAAAAAAAAGAGAAATTATGAGAAAGAAATCCAGGCAGAACTGGAAGAAAACTATAAGCATTCTTCAATTACAGTTAAAACTTTTTAATGCTGTCTATATACCAAATAGTAGAGATAAAAATGTAGTCATGTTTCCTTATGATCAAACCAACTGGAAGAGCCATATGTTACAACAGAGAACAGAAACTAACGTTTACTGAGCAGTGTCTATGTGACATGCACACTAAAAGAGCACTGCATGCATTTCCTTACTCACTAGAACTTTCAGGTGAATAATATCACTCGTCATAACAGAATACTTTATCGTGGGCTTGCAAGAAAGTTCAGAGGTAATGGTGCTTTTGGCCAAGGTTTACCTCTTGAGGACTATCGTCAGGACCTACAGAAGGAGGATCATAAGAAGGGGTTTTGGGGAACTCAAGGTCATCCTGGATATCTGTGTCTTTCGAGCCACTGTATTATTAAGACTGTCTCAAATTAAAGAGAAGGAAAGAAAGAGAGAACATCTTTTCTCACTTCAGCCAAAAGATGCATGTCTTTCCCTTGAAAAACTGAAAAACAGGTATTTATCAACTCAAGGAGACAAGCTTAAACTGCTGCTTAGGTTCTGATTCTAAGTGTTTATGCAAGGCCAAGTTCTAAGGAAATGTCAAGATTTATATACTTTTGCTTTATAGATGAGAAAATGATATCACTTACTTAGGGTTTGCAATATCTGACCAGTGAAGGCTAAAAGTAGAATTTGAACCAAGCAAATCTGAAGCTAGTAACTATCATGATGAACTGCAAAACAAAAATGGACAGTGCTGGTTGGGTAGATAAATGCTGTTTCCTTCTACCCTTTAGAAACTGGATTTGTAGCTTTAAATTGCAGTCTCTGGTATAAAAAGAGTAAAATCTAGAGTCAAAAAAATCTGTACTCAAAAGATGACTCAATTGTTTACAAGCAATTCCTACCTTTGCAGGGTTTTCCAGTTCGGTCTTCAATACCCACATCAAGGAGCTCATAGCTGCCTGATACCCTGGCTTCAGGAGGATCTGATACATGTGGTCTCTTCCAGACCCCTGATGTCTCATGCATATACCTAACCACAGAAACACGCTCATGTACACACACACATGCACACACACACACGGGGAGTGAGAACATGCACATACCAGCATTTCTTTTGTTTCGTTATATTTAATTTTCTCTTTTTGAGACAGTGTTTCTCTGTGTTGCACTGACTCTCCTGGAACTAGCTTTGTGGAGCAGGCAGGCCTCAAACTCACAGAGATACTCCTGCCTCTGCTGCCCAAGGATTTGGATTAAAGGTTTGCTCCACTACTACTTGGCTTCCCTCATAATTTAAACTCGATGTTTTTTAAAACCTCAAAAAAATAGTGAGATACATTTGAAATAGTGGAATGACTACCTCCCATGCTAGTTTGAGTTACTATACTGGATTTTTTTTTTTTTTTTTTTTTTTTTTTTTTTGGTTTTCAAGACAGGGTTTCTCTGTAGCTTTGGTTCCTGTCCTGGAACTAGCTCTTGTAGACCAGGATGGCCTCGAACTCCCAGAGGTCCGCCTGCCTCTGCCTCCCGAGTGCTGGGATTAAAGGCGTGCACCACCACCGCCCGGCACTATACTGGATCTTAACTCAGAACTCAAAGACATTTGTTTATAACCCTTGGACAAAACATTATATTGTTAACTTATGTGGAACACTTCTAAAAACCCATTTCCAGCTGGGCAGTAGTGGCCCACACTTTAAATTCCAGTACTCCAGATCCGATGCAGGCAGATCTCTGTGAGTTAGTTCGAGGTCAGCCTGTTCTACAAAGAGAGTTCTAGGACAGTCAGGGTAAAAAACCACAGGAAAAAGAGGGGAGGGGGAGAGGGAGAGGGAAAGAGAGGGAGGAGGAAGGAAGGAAGGAAGGAAGGAAGGAAGGAAGGAAGGAAGGAAGGAAGAAAGAAAGAAAGAAAGAAAGAAAGAAAGAAAGAAAGAAAGAAAGAAAGAAAGAAAGAAAGAAAGAAAGGGGGAAAGCAGCCTTCCTTGTTAATGGAAAACACCAAGGTGCCTTTTGTCTATACTTCCAGGGCAGCAATTACTCTGGATCACTAAGTGATTTGGGAACTGTTCCTTGCCACCATGTATCCAGAAGAAACACATTCCTATGAATTTTGCCATCTCTAGCTTGAGACATACGGTCACCAACTGTCTTGGATTGCTTATCTTGGGTACTTGCCCAGCACATAGCATTGTAGTGACAAAACCAGAAAAGTGTCAAACAAGTGCCCTCTTTCTAGTGCTCATTATCACCTGTGAGTCATCAGGTAGTTTATAAGGTTCATGTGAGTGGACAAAGAAAAGTCTCCCTCATCTTTGGGCCACCTTTTGTCATCTTTAAACACCACAATGCTGAGCCAACTTAGCACTGTTGCCCCCCCCCCAACAGGCGATAGCTCCCCAGCCGGCTTAGTCTACCTTCCCACTGATTGACCATGCAGCCCTTGGCTGTCTTTGTCTAAGAATAACCCAAGAGTTCTGGATGTGGCTCTCATTTCACATTCCATCTGGGCAATTGCCTTGCTACAGGGATCTGGTGCAGGCTTTTCCGGCCATATACAGTGACTGTAATGACAGCCTTAGCTCCGTGTCCAGCGGAGATCTCAGAACACATCTTGGGTTCTTTCTGGCACAAACAAGCTATCCAGCCATCCCAGCTCAGGCTTAGCCATTTCCTGTTGTTTGGATTTTCTGTGAGAATGTTTCCTACATATGCATGGCCATCCCTCTGCTTGGCCTTTCTTCCCACTCCTCTACGTTTTTCTATGCCACCCCACCCCTCCAGCTGTCTGAGGGGAGAGAGATGGCCAGGACACCGAAGTTCAATTCCTGCCTTAAACTTTTCTTTCCTCTTGGCGATATTCCTTTCTCGGCTTCACACTTTTCTTGACAGAAACTTGTTACATGTGTTCTCCACTGCTGACACAGAGAAGAGTATGAGAAATAGGAAATCCTGAACTTGAGAACTGTTGTCCACTGTCAGCTCTACAAAGGCCACCCCTGCTAGGGGTTGTGCTTGTAACTAACTATATGCTATTGGTTTGATGATTCAGAACATACTAAGCAACTTGCTAAATCCATCATCAGGACTTACAAAGTATTACCATCATCATATGCTTTAGATATCTTAATTTAGGACTAGCTTTCTTACATGTCTCCACATTGCCCTTTTACTGCTATAACAAACTTACAGCAAAGATGCCTTTGCTAGAATATGACAGGAAAAACCTTGGAAATGCAACATGATGACTGTTAAGATTATCTCCTGCTGTCCTTCCAGCAACAAACAATTTCATTAAAACAGCAATGATATTTACATGGAAATCATCAATTAAATTAATGTCCTAGAAAACATTTTTGTTGGTTGGTGTGGCAATTTGAATAAGAATAGTCTCCATAGGCTCATGTATTGGCATGTTTCTTCCTCAGTTGGTGAGCTGGGAAGATTAGGAGGTGTGTCCTTGTTGAAGGTGTGTCACTAGGGGTGGGCTTTGAGGTCTCAATAGCCCAGGACTGGTTCTGGGGCTGTTGCTCTGCTTGATGCTGATAGATCCAGATGGAGCTCTCAATTACTTGTCTCCGTACATGCCACCATGCTCCCTGTAATGATGACAATGGACTAACCCTATAAAACTGTAAGCAAGCCCCAGTTGTATGCTTCCTTTGCCATGGCCCTGGTGTCTCTTCACAGTAACTGAACAGTGACTAGATGTGAGGTTTATTTTACTCTGTATTGTGTAGTACTGGTTGTTTTGATCACAGGGCAGAAAAATCTTGAATTTTATTTACAAGTATAAGACCCCTTGTTTATTTAATCTAATCTGATCATTTCAATTTCAGATATGTTACTGTCCCTCACATTGGTTTCCAGGTATATATTTTTATATAACCACAGACTATCAGAGCTGGATCCTACCAGTTAGTATAGTTCAGACGTTTCTAGTTTAGAATGTTTTTAGGGGCGAGTGGAAGATCTCAATCAGCACAGTGCTTGTTGCAGATGCACAAAGGTCTCAGTTCAGATCTAGCACTGTCATAAACACTGGACATGCCAGCACACCTGTAATCCCAGCTCTGAGGAAACAAATCCCCAGAACTTGCTATTCAGACAACTTAGCCAACATTGTGAGCTCTGGGTTTAAATGAGAGTCTTTGTCTCAAATAAGTAAGATAGAGTGACTGAGAAAGATACCTGGCATCACTCTTTGGTGTCTACATGCATCTATACAGATGCATGAATAACCCACACATGAGCACACAGACTTGAACACATATATACATTTATACCCCTGTCCAATCAAGACAATCTTTAAGAGTACATTTCCATACAAAACCAAAGTGGGTGGATATTCTGTGTACCATCTGCCACCACATATCCACTGATCTTTCTCCCTGTTATCATAGAGTCAGCATGGAGCATTTATAAAAATTTATTCATCTTATTGACACATCTTTGTCATATAAAAGTCCATATTCTTGTGCAGATCACAACTGTCCGATCTCTTGCTTGGGACTACGGGTGAGAATATGATTCTCCCCTTACAGTATCATGCAGAGATACTGTACCTCAGCCCTACCTATGCACCAGTTTCCCTTGCAACCTCTGACTACAGCTTTTTCCACACTGTCTCAGTTGGAAGCATACAACTCATAGACTTTCATGTTAACATCTTTCATTTGGTAGCATACCTTTAAGGGTGGTACACCATTTCCATGACTTGCCAGCTCACTTTTAAAAATTCCATTGTCTCAATGTACACAAACACTTTTGTACACTTTAGTACAGTCAACTTGGAGAGATAATTTAGCGGCTTTTTACAGAACTAAGTACATTCTTACTTATATATTATGATATAGAAAATTAAATTCTGGCATTTACCAAAGGAGTTCAAAATATAGGTCTACAAAAAACTTTGCACACATCTATTTACATTAGATTTATTTATTCATAATTTCTGAAACTTGGAAACAGTTAAGATGTCCTTCAGTAAGTAAAGGGATGAACTGCAAGTCTTCCAGACAACAGGATGCTGTCCAGAATTTAAAAGCTTTAAACCAACATCATTAGGACAATAATTCTTTTCTTAGAGCAGATTTAAAACAGAGTGGTACTCTGTGGCTGAGAGGAGGAGGAGCCCAAAAGTTGTGCCCTGTGAGTTGGCATCTATGACCCCCACCATGAAGCACAAGCAGCCCAGACGGAGAAAGTCACTGTCCAGCATCACATTACTGGTTAGAATTACCCAGGCCCTTCGCTGGATCACAATTCAACATATTTGCATTATTATGGTTTTTGTTGTCATTGTTTACAGTGCAAAAATCAAACCCAGGATCTTTTTTTTTTTTTTGGATTTTTTTCGAGACAAGGTTTCTCCGTAGCTTTTGGTTCCTGTCCTGGAACTAGCTCTTGTAGCCCAGGCTGGCCTCGAACTCACAGAGGTCCGCCTGCCTATGTCTCCTGAGTGCTGGGATTTAAGGCGTGCGCCACCACCACCCGGCTTAAACCCAGGATCTTGCACACTCAGGATAAGTGTTCTGCCACTAAACTATATTCACAGTACCAATATTTTATTTTAACAAAGTTTGGCATATTTCTTAAAGATTTTAATTTTTAGGTTAATGCTTGTAAAATACCTTTAAGTTACCTTGAGAACTATTTATTTTAGTGGTAATATATTTTTTAAACTCTATATCAGAAAAAAGTGATTTGATTTTTAATAATCTTGTGTTCACAAAAGCTATGAAAGAGAAGACAAGCGAGGGAGCCCTGCTCATCAGCGGTCCTGCTCGTCACGGGACAGAATCTTCAAATGTTCAGTGGAGTCATGAAGCAAGGCAAACAGAGAGAGAGTTCAGGAGATAGTTTGGTTGACGTCAGTACTTTCTCATTTCATCAAAACATTATTCGACATAAAACAAGCAGAACTGGGTTTTAGAGATGTAAACAACCTCAGGACAAGGCGAAAGGTTTCAAACTCAGAGATCAGATCACAAAAAGGTGACAACCTTCCAGTGTTTTGATTTGTGGTATTTCCCTTTTCCTTGTCTTCGTTTATAGAGGAGGGCACTCATTTACAAGTCTAATCACTGAGAGCTGAACATACTGTAAGTCTTGCAAAACTTTGGAGGACTTTCTACAGATGTTTAAGCTTTGGGAACTATGCGTTCTTTAAAGCCATGGAAGATTGATTTCATGTTTTTCTTTCAGAGCATTTTGATGTGGACTTGGCAACAAATGAGGTTCCTGTGCTAATTTCCTCTTGCTCTGTATAATTAGTCAGCATTTCAAATGAGGTAACAGAATATAATTGTCTACTGCCCATTGCAGCCCGTTTGTTTATGACACACTCTCAGGCTTTTAGATGCACAATATTATCACCCACCTCCTCAATTGTGTAGTGGTCTCTTCTTTTACAATTTTTCCAATTCTTCTCCTCTCAATCCCCACTTCCTTTGTGGGCAATACAAGATGGTGCTTTCCCTTCCAGCTGGCAAGGCATTAAGGAGGTCGGAAAGGGGTGTACAAGAGTGACTTGCACACTCCCCAGAGGCCAATTACACATGGAATCCTCCTGATGTGCCCTGATCGGGGAGTGGGGCTTCCCTTCACTGCCTATTGTGCTAGCTCTGAGCCACCTGATCAGTCTGGTCCTACCCAGTATTTAAATTAGGGTGTCACCAGTGCTGGACCCAAGTCGGGGCCTCTAGATAACACTGGGGAATAAATTAACATTCTACTGTTGTTCCAAAGCCACATGGACACCATTATTAGAAGCCCATCAGTAATAAAGGGAGTTGTTATTCAGGTCTCGGGAAGAAAGGGGATGAAATAGCATCATGCAATTGTGTGCTATTGCACTGAGCATTCATACAAAAATTAGCATGTTGCCTTTTGTTAGTTTAGTGGCAGAGCAGTGACAGTTTAATACAGCATCACATTGTGTAACTATTAGAACAACGTAACTGAAAGCATTTCTTTCATTATCAACTGATATGAGAAAAAAAGAAGAAAAAAAATATGCAGCCTTTAATAGGTGTTGGCTAGACCTGTAATCTTGCCGTTGCTGAAAACTAGTGTGAAGTAGTCAAGTGTGGAGCTCTTCTTAACAAAGCAGTGGCAGAAGGGGGGACACGGGAAAATGACTAATAGGCAAGTGTGCAAACATCAAACAATCCAGCTTTGAGGAAGAATTATTTGAGAAAATATATGTTTCAAAATCAATAGCAAAGCACTTTACAGAATTTTGGAAAGTAAAGAGAAGGACATTGAATTTATTGAGGGCAAATCTTGGCAGGACATCATGATGAAATACTTTCATTTCATAGCAAAAGAAAAACGAAAAGAAAAGAAAAGTCTTTGTGGAGATTTCCTGCATTCCTTTTGTTTCCCCCCAAGGCAATTTGTGATATTGCTATTGAAAATGTGCTGTGAATTTGCACAGTGATCCTCACAGTCCTTTACATAGAGTGCACATCTATTATGCAATCACATCGATCTATCAGCCGTTCACTCTTCATGACTTTTATAACCCACACTACAGCATCCTGAAACACACAGCAGTGGGCAGTGGAGGGAAACTGTCCTTTAAAAATTCCAGCAGCTTTTAAACTTCAGCAATGGAAATACTATTTAAGTAAAATGTATTGTCATCCTAGCTCATAAAAAACTACGAATATCACAGCAATGTGAAACAACACTCAGATTGTGACTCGTTTAGGGAAGTAGGACTCAGAAACATTTTCCCTACAATAAATGGGCATACACAGTAGCTACAGCTTATAAACTTTAAATAACGCTTTAAATTTTGAATTTTTTCCAGAGAAAAGGAATATGGATTTAACCCAAAATTCAGACATTTTTTGTACCACTTTTAATTATTTTTGAAAGAGAATTTTAAATAATAAAACCACTCTAATTTCTGTTAGGATTCTATGTAACCCAGACTATGTAAGGATGGCTCATAAAATCATTCCAATAACACAAATTAACAAGCTGTTCAAAAACAGTAAGTCTTGTTGAAATCGCTGATATGTAGTGAAATTCATGCCTAGATGAGTCATGTCAGCTTGAGTTTCCACTCACAAGTATCTGCTTTTTCATAGTTATACCTTTAAGCAACATAGTAATTTAATATATAGAATTCAGATATGGTGATTTTAAAAGCAAGTATCTCAATAATAAATAAATATTTAAATGTAAATTCATAATGAGTAGAATTATCTCATCCTTACTAATAGTTTCATAAATACAAAAATCATCAGGAGGATCCTTATAATTTACTTAAATTAATCAAATATTTAGAAAGAAATTTCTGATGAAGGTAGAATGAGGTAAGAGGGTCAACAATGCCACTGACACAGTGAGAGAAATTGGAGGATCCTGAGGAACAATTGGAATTTACCACAGATCATAAACTTCTGTATGTCCACAGATGGTTTTCTTTCTTGGACTGAGATCAAAGAATTAGAAAAATTCCAGCAACATATATATTAACTAGAATTTTATTCTCTATATTAATGTAATCAAAATAAGATGAGATGTATCACAACAGATAAATGGCTCAGTAAATTATGTTGTAAAGTACTAAGAATTTTCAGAGATAAAAATAAAACAAAACAAAAAATAAAAAGGAAATTTTTGTAATCTAGATAAATAAATGTAACTTTCATCTTTTGAAAGGCAGAAAACAATTGAATTTCAGCCATAGTTTATGTTTACATGCATATAGGGGTACGTATATGTGTGTATGTCCATATATATCATTATGATTAAAATAAATGTGAACATTTTAGTGTATAACAATTCAATACATAATACAACTGCAATAATCAGTTTGATTATTAATCAGAACTGATCAAAGTAATAGTTCTATTTCCTCAAGTGAAAGTCACTTCTATGTCCTATAAATCACACATTCCAAAATTTCCAGTTATTTTAAATATATCATAGAATGTCATGTCAAAACCAACAATTGCTCTACCTTGATGTGGAAACCAGAACTAATTCCCCCTCCTTCATACTTTTTTTAATATCTTTCAGCCTCTGATGACCACTACTCCATACCCCTTTTCTGTGGAATAAGCTTTGTATTTTCTATAAATGAACACAGAGGATTGATTTGCATTAGTGTGGCTTCTTAACTTATGCAATAACTTCAGCTCTGCTCATGCTGCTGAAAATGATGTGATTTGATTCTTTTATTGTTTTATTGATTTTATTGAGCTATATATTTTTCTCTGCTCCCCTCCCTTCCTCTCTCCTCTCCTTCTACCCTCTTCCATGGTCCCCATGCTCCCAATTTACTCAGGAGATCTTGTCTTTTTCTACTCTCCGTGTAGATTAGATCCATGTATGCCTCCCTTAAGGGTCCTCTTTATTGTCTAGGTTCTCTAGGATTATGAATTATAGACCGGTTTTCTTTGCTTTATGTCTAAAAGCCACTTATGAGTAAGTAATATGATATTTGTCTTTCTATGTCTGGGTTATCACACTCAATATGATGCGTTTTAGAACCATCCATTTGACCACAAATTTCAAGATGGCCTTAATTTTTCTGCTGTGTAGTACTCCGTTGTGTAAATGTACCACATTTTATATAAAACCACGTTTCCCTTCCATTCATTTAGTGAAAGGCACCTTCTTAATTCCACATCTTGGATTCTGTGAAACTGATGGTCACTTCAATGATCAAGAAATACAGGTATTTTCTTGGGAAAATATACATTTTTATAAAACACTTCCAGATGTTGATGAGAGAAGAAACTTTGAATCAAATTTTCTGCTTTGAGATTTAAATAATTTAAATAGCTAAGATATGAAAGTTTAAAACATGAAAATGCTTCTCCTAAATTCTTGCATCTTAGGTTGTCTTTCAATGAAACTAACCAAATTCAGACAATACAGTGACAATGCTAAGCATGGTTCATGAGACCTTTGGTGAAAACATCTTCCCATATAATGAAATAGATTGGGGCCAATGAAACGGACCTTTGATCAGTCAGGTTGTGGACATTTCTACTTTCGTTTACCAGTTTCCCGTGAAAGTGCCAGCGTCTGAATGAATTGCAGGGGTCTCTTCTGACCGGAATGCTGCCTATCCATTGCGTGTGGGACTTCAGCACTCCCATCCTGTCACATCTGGGTCTGTTCCTTCTCCCTGCAAGCCAGCGCAACACAAAGCGGCACAGCAGAACACATGGGTATGGTACAGATGTCAAAAAATAAACACTAATTTTGGAAGATAAATATAGAACACATATTTTGAATTTTGAAAGTCTTTGAACAAGTTAGTCAGTCTTATAAAAGCTGATAGCACAATTGCATACAGTTGGTCCCAGGAGACTTCACTTAAATTAAATTAAATTTAGAAACTGAAACAATGTTAAATGAGAACATGATACCAGAAAATAATTTATTTAGAGGACATTTGAAAACATTTTCTGTTGCCAAAAACAAAACCTATCTGAGAAATCATGTAGATTTCTGACTAATGATGGGATAATGATCATTGGTCCAAAGGACAGAAGCTCGGAAGGAGAATAGATTCTGCTTAATTCACTACACAGCTAAGAGTTAGGATTTGTAAATCAAAATTCTGGCAAATTGGTGTTTGATCAAGGAAATAAAAGATGGCAAAAATCTGGTTTAAGACAGTATGCTAGTCAATACATACTTTGGGGTTCTCTTCCATCCAGCTATTATTGTTTTTGTTCTTTTATTATCATTTTTATATCAGAATGTAAAGCATGTATGTCAAGTCTAAAGACCCATAAAATGCAATATTATTAGAAGCTAAGCTCATAAACAATAGCTAAGGAATAAATCAAACATATCAATGAGAATCTGTACTGGGGAAGAAAGACTGGAGTCTCTAATGTCAAGCTGAAAGTTGTAAGTGCCTCTTACCCTTCTTCATGTGAGAGATGACTGGCTGAAATGAATTTTTAGACCTTTCTTGGGGTTGACAGGGTGCAGAGTATACTATGCCTAGCTAGGCTGAGTTCCCAGAGGCAAGGATTTCCATGGAGAGTTCACAGTCTGCAACCACATCAGTAAGAGGCTATCTCTAGAGCAGAAGTCAGAGACAAGAGGGGTGAAAGGCATGGAAAACAAACAGGCAGAGGGATACAACAATGTTTTCCAGGTAGGTATGCCAAAAGAAACTAAAGACTTCTACTTCTATGATCTGTATAAAATTTTCTCAGTAACCAGGTGTGAGGGTACACACCTTAATCCCAGCACTTAAGAAGAAGAGGCAAGTGGATAACAGAGTTTGAGGCCCAAAGGACAAAGATGGTTGAGCAGTGTCCCACATATGTCAGTCAACACCTGTGAAGGACAAGATAACTACATAGGGGCAAGGCACTGACAGACTATACCTGCATGAAGCCCATCAGAATCCACTCCAAGGCAGTACAGCAGAAGAGGCAGGAAAACAGTGAGATATAAAATTTCATCTGCATCTGATTCCAAGCATAACTTTTTTAAATTAAAAATTAGTTCAGGCTTATTATTAATTAACTCTTATTCTTATATTAGCCCATAATTTTCATCTCTATTTAGTCATGTGGCTTGGTACCTTTTATCAATGAGGCATTCTCATCTTGCTTCCTCTGCATCTGACTGGTGACTGACTCTCTTCCTTTCCTCTTTTCTGCATCCTTTTAGTCTGGTTGCCCCACCTATACTTTCTGCCTGGCTACTGGCTAATCAGCATTTTATTAAACCAATATGAGTGACAAATCTTTGCAATGTACAAGAACATTCTCCCACAATATTTTCCCTTTTTTTCTTTTCAAAACAAGAATTCTGAATCTAATCTCCTTTGTCTAGCCTTATTTTCCTGACCATTATCATAAACAACTTGAAACCAACACTCTAAACAAAGACAAACATACACAATCCATTTTTGAGACTGTGGGTATAGTTTTCTAGTTTACCTCCTGCTGATTGGGGATGCTGATAATATTATGGGGATCAAAAGAAAATTTAAGATAATGGTCAAATCCAGATTAGAGTATTCTATGAGGTTGGATCATCTCAATGAGCAGACTGAAATGTGTTATGGATGTAGAACTCAGAAGAAACTAACTTCTAAGTAGACAAAACTCAACATATCATTGAAATAGTTACTGAAAATCAAGATAGCCTTTATGAATTGCTTTCCATAATCAGGATTTTCACTAAAAAATCTGTCTTTGAGACAAGATCTGTAAACCTAGGTATATTTATTAGTATTAACATATTATCTCCTCCTTTGAAAGATAGTTTTCTTTGGGTCTTAGTCATATTATGTCAGAATGAGTCATTTAATTCTGTAGCTACCTGATCCTACCCTGCCAAGGCGATTCTTCTTCCTGATGCTCTAAGATTTTTATCTTTTCTTCTTTTAATTTATTTTTTTAAAAAACTATCTTTTCTCATTTTACATATGAAATCCAATTTCCACTCCCTCCCCTCCTCCTGCTCCCTCCACATTCCCCCTTCTATCCCTCATCCCATTCCCCACCTACTCTTCAGAGAAGGCAAGTATTCCCATGGGGAGTCAACAAAGTCTAGCACATTGCTTTCAGGTGGACCAAGGCCCTCCCCACTATAGCAGGCTAAGCAAGGTATTCCTCCAGAGAGAATGGGTTCCAAAATACCAGAACAAGCAGTAGGGATAAATCCTTCTCTTACTGCCAGTGGCTCCACAGCCTGCTTCAGCCATACAAATGAAACCCACATTCAGAGGGACTAGTTTAGATACATTGTACCTTCATTTTTGCTGAATTCTATAAGTATTTAATTTCTATCTTTTTTTCTTTCTTGACCCAGGGGTGATTTAATTAAGCACTGGTAAATTTCCATGTGTTTGTATATTTTTCTGCAATTAGTATTGCTACTGAATTCTAACTTTAAACCATGGTGATCCAATAAGATAGAGGATGTTATTCCAATTTTTCTGTATCTGTTGAGGTTTGTTTTGTTACCAATAATGGAGTCCATCTTAGAGAAGGTTCCATAAATTGCCGAGAAGAAGTTGTATCTGTGTGAAATGCTCTATAGATGTCTGTTAAGTTCATTTGAGCCATTGCATCTGATAGTTCTCTTATTTCTCTGTTAAGTTTCGGTCTGATTTACATGATCATTAGGGAGAATGAGGTGTTGAAGTCTCCTATTAGTGTATGGAGTTTGATGTGCTATTTAAGCTTTAGTAATGTTTCTTTTACATATGTGGGTGATCTTGTATTTGGAGCATAACTGTTCAGGATTGAGACTCCTTCTCCATTTCTTCTGATTGATTTTATATATAGGTCTATTTCATTATATATTAGGATTGCTACACCAGCTAGTTCCTTGGGTTCATTTGATTGGAAAATCTTTTCCCACTCCTTTAATCTGAGGTAAGTCTGTCTTTGAGGTTGAGGTGTGTGTCTTGTTTAAACAAAAGGATGAGTCTTGCTTTGCTATCCATTCTCTTAGCCTGTGTCTTTTTATAGGTGAATCGAATCCATTGACATGAAGAGATATTAATGGCCAGTGATTATTAATTCCTGCTCTTTTAGTGGTAGTGTTTATGTGTTTTCCTTTTTTGGGATTTTCTGGCATGAGGATATCAGTTGCCTGTGTTTTGGGGGAGTCGGGGGTGCAGTTAGTTTCCTTGGATTGGAGTTTTCCTTCTAGTACTTTCTGTAATGCTGGGTTTGTGAATAGGTATCGTTTAAATTTTGTTTTGTCATGCATGAAATATCTTCTTTTTCCATCAATGGTAATTGAAAGGTTTACTGGGTGTAGTTGTCTTGGTCTCTTAGTGTCTGCAGCACATCTGTCCAGGACCTTCTGGCTTTCATGGTTTCCATTGAGAAGTCGGGTGTAATTCTGATAGGTCTGCCTTTATATATTACTTGGCCTTTTTCTTTTACAGCTCTTAATATTGTTTCTTTAAGTTGTATGGTTTTTTTTTGTTTTGATTATTATATAGCAAGGGAACTTTTTCTTGGTGCAATTTATTTGGTGTTCTGTAAACTTCTTGTACCTTCATAGGCATATCTTTCTTTAGGTTGTGAAAATTTTCTTCTATGATTTTGTTGAAATTATTTTCTGTGTCTTTGAGTTGGAGTTCTCCTTCTTCTATCCATATTAGTCTTAGGTTTGGTCTTTTCATGGTATCCCAGATTTCCTGGATGTTTTGTGTTAAAAATTTGCTGTATTTATTATTTTCTTTTAATGATGAGTACATTTTCTCTATAGTATCTCCAACATTTGAGATTCTTTTTTTCCATTTCTTGTATTCTGTTGATTATGCTTGAATTGGTAGTTTCTGTTCATTTACCCAAATTATCCATTTCTATAATTCCTTCAGTTTTGGGTTTTTTTTTATTGCCTCTATTTCAGTTTTCAAGTTTTGAGCTGTTTCTTCAGCTTTTTGATTGATTTTTCTTGGTTTTCTTGTTTTAATTTTTTAAGAGACTTATTGATTTCTTTCAATTTTTGTTTGCCTTTTCCTCCATTTCTTTAAGGGAATGTTTAATTTCCTCTTTAAGAGAGTAGGCCAAGAGAGACCTTAGACCCTTCTCTCTTGGTTCACTATGTGCAGTTGCAGCCTTGCTTTAGAGTTTCTCTGAGGACACAGGGGATGGTAAGCATGGGGACAGAGTGGGCCTTGTAGCTTACAGGGTCTGATTGATGCGGAGTGTTAGAGTAGCCTATCTTCAGGAAGCATGCTTGCTGGCTGGCTAGTGAAGCTGAGGCAGGTGGGGAGGGACCCAGTGTTTTGCCCAGGTATGAAGGGCTGGCCTAGACAGTGAAGTGATTGGCTATCTTGATCATCACTCACCTTTTGGCCTGATGCGTACAAGTTACAGCCTGTACTTCAGAGTTTCTCTGAGGTCTCAGGACATGAGTTTGGGGGTGGAGTGGGTATTGTAGTTTACAGGGTCTGATCAATGGGGGGGGGCGGACATTGGAGCAGCCTACCTGCAGTAAGCATTCCTGCTGGCTGGATAGTGATGTTGAGCCTGATGCTGTAGTTTCTATCCTTGCAGTCTGTGGCTCCTCATTGTAATGTGCTCTCTGAGGCATTGTGAAACAAAATTAGAGGAACATTCCAGAGCCACATCCTCTCACCTTCCACACCATTACTGCAATGTGTGCAGGTGAGTTTGTAAATGGAGACTGCTCATTCATTTCTAGCCACCCAAACATGAATAATCACAAAGAAACTCTATTAATTATAACACTGCTTGGTCTATTAGTTCAGACATCTTACTAACTAATTCTTACATCTTAAATTAACTTGTTTCTATAATCTGTGTATCACCACAAGGCTGTTGCTTCCTGGGTAAGATTCTGTTCTGGCATCTTTCTGCTTTAGCAGCTACAAGGCATCTCCTTGATTATGTCTGCTCTCTCTCTCTCTCTCTCTCTCTCTCTCTATATATATATATATATATATATATATATGTATATCTTCCAGTCTGGCTATTCTTCCCTGCCATAGGCCATTGCAATTTTAATTCATTAACCAATAAAAGCAACACATATACAGAAAAATTTCCCCACATCATAAATTGTCTTCTAATGAGGTTTTAATCTCTTCATCTTTGCCCTAAGATACTAGCCCAACAACTGTCTTCTCTTCATCTTTTATAACAAATACCCTTCTCCAGAGAATCTTTGTAAGATACAAATGTGAGGTAGAGTGTGTTAATCTTTACTAACCCCCAACTCCTGGCAACTAGTTGAGGAAGTCAATATTCCATTTCTCTGCTCCCCTTGGAAGAAATCATCCTTTGTCTCTTTTACTTTCTCTTGAACTTGCTCCCATCTAACCATCACTTCAAACTCTTCACCAAAGAGTTTGTGAAGGTGATTAGTGACTACTACTCCAATGTACAACAGTCAGTTTTTATCCATTTCAACAGCCAGAGTTTTAACACAGATGGTCTCTTCATATGTTAACGTTTTGTTTTGTTTTGTTTTGAACTTGGCTTCCCTATGTGTTTTTTTTTTAACTTCACTGTCTATTCCTTCTCATTCTCCTTCAAAATGTTGGAGAGCCTCTGGATGCAACCTTCTGACTTTTTTCATGCACTCCAGTTTAAAATGACCTCCTTCAGTTCCTGTGGCTGCAAATGGCATCTACATCCTGAAAACTTGCATATGCCTTGTCTCTATTCTTATGATTTCTACACTTATTTCCATAATCACATATTTGGTATCTGCATGACATCTCTAAGTGAGTAAAATAATAATAAACTTAATGTGTCAAAATAAAATTTTAGATCAATGGTATACCCAAGAAAAGATAGAATGGTGAAGAACTAATTCCACAAAGGATAAAGGGTGTTAAAAGGTATCCCAAGCAAATGTACCCAAGAAGCAAACTTGTACAGTCATGAAAATATCTGACAAAATAGGGTTCAAACCTTACTCTCTGGACAGTCTTAGAGGAATTCACTCCTTAGAAGCCTTTACAATGAGTTCTGAGGAGACATTCTTTAGTACAGTGATAGCATGGTAGATATCCAGCCGGACTCTTCTTCAGTGTCCAGGGCATACTACAGGAACAAAGTCATCCTTGTTCAGAGTTCAAGCCCAGGACAGAGCTGACAGGGATTGTGTACCCAGAGATAGATGACTAAGGTCTCATTCTCATGAAATTAAGTTTTCAACATCAGGCTTTCAGGCCAGCCACACACCCTCTGCTTTTTTTTGGGGGGGGGAGGATTTTCTCTGTAAACAAAACAGAATCAACATCTTGATTCTTCCTTTCTCCCTTTTCTTATTTTCTTTTCTTTATTTCTTCTTCCTCCTCATTACTATCATTATTCATAACAGAGTAATGGGATTATATGGAGGCCTTTACAAACTGTAGGTATGAACAATTCATTTTAAACAAATATGCTCTTGCCTTTGGATTTATTAAAATTGTTATTGTGTTTCCATTTTTGAATGATGTCTGCTCCCTATCTCAATTTCTCTTATTACCTCTAAAATGATTTTCCTACTACAATATCCCTACAAGGCCTTTCACAGAGAATGCAAGCTCTCTGAATCTTAGGAACGTAACTGCAGTGACCTTTCTCCTGACTGTCCAAGACTGACATCACTACTCTGCCTGCACCTGGGCCTGGATCAGTGCCTTCATGGTGAGCAGCTTGACTCTCTTCCCCCTCCCCACTCCATTTCCACCTCTAGGAGTTTAGCATGTTTCCTAATCTCAGCCTCTTTTTCTATATCTCTATTTCTGCATGGAGGATGTTTTTGCTCTGCTTTAGCAGGTCCACGTCAAGCATCCCATTTTGAGCATTTCGAAGCCTCGGGGCTTTCACCTGAGCTGATACTCCTATTGCCATCTGCCCACAACACACCATCTTTGCATATTTGGCACATCACAAATGAAATTCATGTCTCTTTCATCCAGCCCCTCCCTAGTCAATCTCAGTTTCATACCAGAATTTACTTGGCAGTATATGGAGAAGTAAACTTAATTTCTTCAATTAAAACCTATGAATCGTGTGTGTCTTCTTTTACTTATCTCCTCACTGCTCAAGTCCTTTGACCTCATCTGCAGTACTGGGGATAACTAAGACCTAAACCGGTGATGTCTTGGATTCATTCCATCATCTTTGTCTCCACTCACCCGACCTTCATTTTACTATTTTATAATTACATTATGGCTCCAGTTTCCTTGCTTGCTTCAGTTTTCCTTCCATTCTGACTCCCTTCTGATGCTTCCTCACATACATGATCAAATTCATCTTCTGGTTCTTGCCCTACTCTCAGAATACTCATTTGAAGTTGTGCAAACTATTGGTGGCCAAGCATGCGTGTGTTCTTCAGATTTACAGTCTTAGCTGTTCTGACTTGTTTTTCTTATGGACGACGAAACATTGACTGAATGGCAAAGATGCCTGACTTAAAAGTCTTCCAGTGCTTCTACATTCATTGGTCAGAAGGCAGGCTTAGACTGCGGTCACAAACTATTCCAAAGTATCTGTGCTCGGAAACAAAAGAGTGCAAGTTCCGAAAGCTTGTTACTGCTATGACTGCAATACCTTCTCGGTACTTGGAAACTCCTGTGATGTAGTCAGAAGTAACTTCCGTGTGATTTTCATATATTATTTTATGAATTCTGTCAATATTTTAAACGATTAGAAATTATAGTAAACAAATCTTTCCAAAAGTTTGAAGGTGGCTGTTACACATATGTTGCATGAACATAAAATTAATTCAGAGCATAAGACATAGTACTGGATTTAAACAAAATAATACTGAAAACTATGGATATCATGGCAGGTTCTTCATTGCAACTGTACTTCAGTAAACCACCACTGTTAACAGAGGAGTGTTTGGGGGCTAAGGATATAGTTCAATGGTGCAGAAATGACCTAGCACTTGCCAGACCCTGACTTGAATTCCAGGAACAAAAGCATTAAATAAGGAAAAGGGGGAAGACATTGAGATACTTCTCTACTTTCTAATGCCATATCAATGGGAAGATGGATTTTTTTCATGGGCTTCAAGCATACCACACCAAAATGAATAAAGAAGAAGAGACAAACAGCTAGCCATCTTCTGTCAAACTTGTCATTAAGAAAATTTGCAGAAATGTAAACATAAACATAGGTGAAAAAGAAAACTAAATGAAGTCCCTATATAATGGACTAACTGATATACCAACTAGACATCCTACACCTCCAAGTAAAATTCCAATAACAGGAATTGGCTACATCTTGTGGAATCTTGGCAAAAGGCCCCCAAACATCATAGACCATTGTCAAGGACAACCTGATGGTAAGTCTCTATCACTGAAAAGACAATTTCCATCATTAAACTTGACAAACCCTTAATGCCCAACTAGAAGCTTCACCCCTAATGACTAGCATTCGTTTTGCTGGAAGGTGCTCAGTGTAATACTAGGAGAGGAAAGCAATCACCAGTATCACTCAGGTATAAAGTCTATAACCTACATTAGTGACCTGCCTGCAAAATATTATGGTACAAGAGTGGTATATATTCTGGGAATAACCAACCATTTCTAATTGGATTTAAGGCCCACTTCATAAGAAGGAATCCATACCTAACACTGTTAAAGTCATCGAGAACATGACACTAGATAGGATATGAGCCTAAAGGAGGGCCTGTTACTATAATTTTCTTAAAGGAACATACTGATGAAATGACTCTGAATGATGTATTGCTACACCTACAGATCAGAACATCACTCATCCCTTTTTAGAGTAGCCTCTTCTTTCAGTAGATAGTAATAAATACAGAGACCCCCAAAGGGACAGTGTGCAGAGAGTGGGAGACTTTGGAACACTAATCTCTAAATGAAATGTCTTTATCTAGACACAGCAGGACTGATACATAAATGAACTTAAAGAGACTGACAACATACACAAGCCCTGCACAGCTGCAAATCAGACAAAAGCCCAAATTGAGAAAGCCTCATCCCTACTCAAGAAGTTATTTGTAATTGATATCTGTTAGGAGAGACAAAAATTAGATTTCTTCAGTGACATTTCACTGAGCACATCAATCACACTCCATGACAGACCCCATGCCCAAGAGTACTTGGAACACAAAGTTGACTCCATGCTTTTCCTTTTTGCTTTTGTTCTGTTTTGGTAAATTTTTTTATGTGGGTGGGTTTTGTTTGTTTGCTTTGATTTTCACTTTTTGTTTGTGTTTGCTTGTTTGATTTTTGAGAGAGAAAAAATATGAAGTTGGGTGGGTAGAGAGAATCTGGAAGGAGCGGGAAAGAGGGAAGAGAATATGACCAAAATACAGAGCATTAAAAAAATTACCTTAAAATTACTTTATATTTTTAAAAAGAAAGAAATGCAGTTTTCATTTAGAAGAGACTGAAAAGTCATACTTTTTATGAACTACATGTATTTTCATATATTATTTTATTAATATTCTACTTCATTACTAAATAATTATTCTAATCTATTGTACAGTGACTATCAGTGTATATAATATTTTATAGCAGTGTTATGGAAACCTGACTTGAAAAATGTTGAGAACTATATAAGCCCTCACCCTCACTTCCTTTTCCTTTCATATTGTCACTGAAGAAAACAGGTCTTTTGCCTGGTCCAGACCTTTCTAAACCATTCTCCAAAGAAGGGCCATTTACTTACTTGGATATTTGTTTTTTGTATGTTCCTATGCTGATTCTGTCTATTTTTCAGTCATTCTGTCCATTTTCCTCTGCTTTCAGTATGTAATGGCATCATTGTGTCATATGCCTTCTGTAAATGAAGTTTTGTTCTTGTTTGAGATATTGGGCTCTGCTGCCAAATGCATGATGCCAATCATTTTCATCTTTATCATCTCTAGTGTTACTCACAATATAAGACAGCAGATGCTAATTGGCAATGATAATATTACAAAACATACTTTGGTCCTAATTAATAAGAAGAATTTAGCTGCTGAGAAAATATAATTTAATCAAATGTTCTGTGTCTCTGGTATACAAAATAATAGTTCTTCAAATGTCTAATACTCCAAACATGTGAACATGGTACCTCACATAACAAAAGGCATCTTGAAGATATTCTAACAATTAAGGAAACTTATTCTGTATTATTCCTATAAACTTAGTTGTTTTGAACAGGAGTCTACAAGGCCCAGAGTTAACACAGAAGTAATAATATAAAGAGGGTTCAATTAGGAAGGAGTGGAAGGATATACAAGTCAAGGAATGTAAGAGGACTCAACTTCTGGAGTCTTCCCTTGGGGCTTTGGTCTTATTTTGGCTCAATATTTCCTCACTCATTCCCCTTTTCTTCTCTTTTGTAGTAGCAATATATATTCTGTGACATTGTATGTTTGAAGTATGTAACTTGCTTTTGATTTTACAGTTACTGTAGCAGGATAGTCAATCACACTGTGTGAATATATGTCACTGCTTTATTCTGATTGGTTTAATAAAGAACTAAATGACCAAAAGCCAGGCAATAGAGAATAGGTGGAACTTCCAGGGAAGAGGAACACAGGGTTAGAACCTAGGCACGCAGGAGATGCCAGCCACCAGCAAGACAAAGAGGATGTTTGGAATGGAGGAGAGGTAAAGAGCCATGTGGTAAAATGTAGATTAATAGAAACAGGTTAAATTAAGTTGTAAGAGCTAGTTGGGAACAGGCCTAAGCTAGAGGCCAAGCTTTCATAATTAATAATAGGTCTCTATGTCATTATTTGGAGGCTGGTGAGCTAAAGAAAGTCTGTTGAGACAGTCTGACCACATGTTGCAATCAATAGATTGCTTTGATTCTCAAGAGACTTTGGACTTTTAAACTGTATTGAGACTGTGAAAGACTGTGGAGACCTTTGAAGTTAGAGGAAATGCATTTTGCATTATGATATGACTACAAGCCTGTGGAAGGTCAGGCAATGGAATGTGGTGATTAGAATGAGAATGATCTTCATAGGTTTATGAATTGAATATTTGGCCTCACTTGAATACTTGGTCCTGAGTTGATGGAATCATTTTGAAAGGATTACAAGAAGTGGCCTTGTTGGAAAAATCATGTCACTGGGGGAAGACTGTGAAGTTTCAAAAGCCCACATTTTCCCAAATCATCTCTCTCTGCCTCATGCTTGTGACTCAAGATGTAAGCTACAAGCCTCTGCTCCAGTGCCATGCCTGCCTTCCCACTGCTTTGTCCCTCCATAAGGGTGATGGACTCAGCCTCTAAACTGGAAGTCCTCAACTAACTCTCCTATAAAATGCCTCAATTGTGATGTAACTAGGTTTGGAGCCCAGGCCGAAGGTCTATCTACAAAACATTCCTGTTAACTAAGTCTCAGAGAACATTACAGAAAGGTTATGGGAAAATGGTAAAAGACAACGAATCAAGAAACTTGCTATCAGATTTTGTCTTCTAGAAACATCAGAATCTATATCCACAAAGTATCACCAGCCAGACTGCAAAAGGTGAACTGAACATGGACACCAACGCACATGTGAAGCTGGGTTGAGATAAGCCCTTGAGACTTCAGCCCTACAGAAAGACCTGCAGGCAACTTGTCCAGTGCCAGGCAGCCCTGAAAACATACAAGCAAGAAACAGTGTATGGATTGAGCAGGCGTATTTAAGAATACATACTTATATATGTATATTCATGCAGTAACAATTAATAGCAAAGAAAGCCAAGAAGTTGAAGGAGAGCTGGGAAGGATATATGGGAGGGGACAGTTTGGAGGGAGGAATGGTAAGATATAAATGTTGCAATTAAATTACAGTGTCACAAATAAATGAACAAAAAAGAAAGAACATTTAATAAGACAGAGACAAAGAGAAATCTCAACATCTTGCTTTTTAACTAGTGATTACTAAACTTTAATTAATAACTCAGCTTGTTTCAAGCCACCCATTGAGTTTATGATCATTTATTATATCAATAGGAATATAATTTATTGCCATTATATTGATCATATTACTATTTTTCTAAAATCTATGAAATAGTACTCAAATTAATATGCTAAAATAATAAAGAAATATATTGTTTGGAAACTAAAATTCAGTTTTTGTTATATGTATATTTAGTGCCCAAATGTGATTTTAAAATATTTATGTTTTATTTTTCTTATATTTATTGATGGTTTTTTAATTTATTTATTTTTTATTGAAAATGTCCACCTCCTCCCACTTCCCTCCCCTCTTCCCTTTCCCCCTCCCCCTTCCTCTCCAGTCCAAGGAGCAGTCAGGGTTCCCTACTCTATGGGAAGTCCAAGGTCCTCCCTGCTCACCCCAGGTCCAGGAAGGTGAGCATCCAAACAGACTAGGCTCCCACAAAGCTCGTCCATGAAATAGAATCAAAACCCAGCTCCATTGTCCTTGGCTTCTCCATCAGCCTTCACCGTCAGCCACATTCAGAGAGTCCGGTTTGATCACGTGCTCCATCCGTTCCAGTCCAACTGGCCTTGGTGATCTCCCATTAGATCATTCCTTTCTCTCCGTGGGTGGATGCACCCCTCGTGGTCCTGACTTCTTTGCTCATGTTCTCCCTCCTTCTGCTCTTCATATGGATGTTGGGAGCTTAGTCTAGTGCTCCAATGTGGGTCTCTCTCTCTCTATCTCCATCCATCGCCAGATGGTGAACCCAAAGAATAACATATAGTTATTGATGTTTTTCTAGATTTTCATTACTGTAGTGAGATTAATCTGTAGTTTTTGTTGTTATCTTAAATTTCATATATTTTCTTGACTAACTTCATAAAATTTGCTCATAACATCAGTGGATGAGAAGAGTGGCATTGGTCATGGTATTTATCAAAGCAATTAAAACAAAGTAGAATACACCTTTTTACTCTATTTGGTGCTGGGATTGAATCCAGGGCCTTATGAATGCTAGGCCAGCTCTGTATCAACTGAGTTACTTTCTCGGCCCAAAGAAAATGAATCTGAGGTAAACTGAAATCGCACCAGAGCTGCTAAAACACAGATAGCCAACCACATAAGACAGGAAAGCACCACCAGGGGTGTTCCAGGCTCCAGGAAAATAATTTGGAAATTATTTGGTTGATGCCTTAGAAAGTCTAGGAAATATAGAATAGAGGAGCTAGCTTTTGATTTGTAACAATTTGGCCCAGACTAGAAAAGCCCAAGATGAATGAGACTCCATATTCCTAAAAAAGAAAGTGTCTGTGCAGTCCACCCACCAGCCTGGATACAACTCCCACACCCAGACAGGCTGATTTTGAACAGAAAAACAAGCACAAAGATGAGCAGAAGAGCAATCATTACCAGATATCTGTGATAAAAAATTAAAATTATAAAAATTAGAATTTATAATTGATAAAAAGTATTCATAACAATAAAAGAATTATGACTGAAATATGTATGTGCCATTGCATTAGAGATATTCAAAAGAATCTTGTACACAGAATTAGGAACAACTAATGATCTCAGAAATTATAAATATTATTGTCAGAATTGTTTTAAACAGAAGTTTTAAAGTTTATAGAAGGAGAACATTGCCAAGTAATGAATTGAAAACAGGAAACTAAACATAAGTGATTATTTATTTCAAAAAGACTATGCAAACGGACAAAGTAGCAATAACACCATATAAAAATATCTACATTCTTGAAAACAAAAATATAAATTCAGCATCCTACACTCTGAATTTGTACAGGAGACAAGCAAGAAAGATAATAATTACAAAAATAAAAAGTAAAAGGTATTTTTTCATAGTTTAAAATCATCGTTGGTGATGCCTATTGCTAAAGAGAATGAAAGAAAACAATACTCTTCTAGGAAAATTATTACAAAGTATCAAAACCCCAAACTAATGGAAAAATCTTAACGGTTTCACAGAAAAATCAATTGGTGTCCCAACAATGAAAGGAAACTTACTACACAGAAATGAGATTTCTCAACAAAAACAATGGATCAGCATTTATTTTAAATAAACAGAAAGACATTTATTGAAACCTAGAATTATTGACTCGGACATTAATCAAGAGCAAAGGGAAAAGTAATGACATATTCAACAGTTATTGTTCTCACCTCTGCTGTGATCTGACGAGCTCCCCACAGCCTCATGCCTTTCAATAGTTGTTCTCAAGCTGGAGGTGGCATTGGGGAAGGTTATAGAAAACTGAAGCAGTGTGAAGCCTCTTGGAGGAAGTGGATCATTGAGAACCGGCCTTGAGGCTTTATAAACCTGATGCACTTCTTAGCATGATGTCATGTGATCTGCGAACTTACTGATTCTGTCCACGTGCCTGCCCTATCATGATGAACCATTTTCCCTTCCCTGAACCACATGTCAAACTTTAGCCTTTTTTTTAAGTATCTTTTGCTGTATACTCACCACAATAATTAGATAACACAGTACAAAATATTTCAAGTACCAGCAGTGCAGTTATGCAATAATCCAGAGAATGATGTCTGAAAGTCTTTGGAACCAGTTTACAGCAGTAAAAAAGAGTTGAGTTTTTGGCTAGAAAAACATCAAAATCCCTTAATCAGAACTTAGTGCACCATTCCAGTGGGAGTTTAGAAGCCCACAAAGCCAGAAGAAACACAGACAATGGAAGCCTAGTCTATGAGTTTTCAGAGAACAAAGAATCTGTTGGGAATTGAGCTAGAGACTATTGATGGTATAGTCTAACACAGAATCTGGAGGCATTGTACCCATGTCCTGAGAACTTACGTGGGCCTAAATTAAAAAGTAACAAATTTCTTTTGTGAAATAAATTCCAAGAGATGAGCATTAAATGCGGCCTGGCTACTATTTCCTGCTTAATCAGATCTAACATGAGAGAGAGTCGAGCTATGGAAGAGCATGAAGCTGGAAAGGAAACAGGTGTAGTAAGCATGCGCAAAGTTGCCCCGAAGACGAGCCCCACCCATCGAAGGCCCTAATTTCCAAGAATAAATGTACATTTGTAGAAGAGAAGCTGCTCTGAGAAAGAAAGTGAAGTTTACTGCTTTAAAGCAAAGGCCAAGGGAAGTATTCTCTAGTGAGCAGCAAATGAAAACATACACAACTGTGGGTCAAAGGGAGCAGACTACCCCCTGAGCTCTGAGAAGTTGTCAACATAATATTAGCTTTACAGACATAAAAGACGCAAGATTGAGAAGATTATGGAGTACTGCTGCACATTTTCATAAATGTAACCAAAAAAAAGTGTAGCAAGAAGGTTCTGAGAGGACTCTGCCTGAAACTGAGGAAGTGGATCAGGCATTGCAGTGGAGACTTCAGGATATGGGAGATGCCAGGGTCTGTAACAGCTTCCTGGAGAGATGTAGGGATGGAGTGGAGATGGCCCAAGAGACAGACAGTGTGTGCAGTGAGCACAGAGTTAGGTGAGTGGGGCTACCCTAACCCTTTGGAACTCATAATACTCCATACAAATGCTAGAAGTTGTGCAAGGATTTTAGTTTTTAACTTTAGTCCAGTCATTTCTTGCAATGCCTCAATCTTTCTACTTGGAAGGGCATACTTACTCCATGCCATTGCATACTGAAAACATGTAGATTAGTTTTTGTTTGTCTATTCTTTTATTAACGGGGATCAAAGTTAATAAAGTCCTTTGAGTCTCAGAAGAGTCTTAGATTTTTTTAATTGTTGAGACTGTTAAAGACTATTGGATTCTGAAGTTGGATGGGTGTATTTTGCATAATGAGATACTTATGACCTATGGGTTTGAAAGCCAGTATGTGATGGTTTGGATGAGAAATGTCCACTATAGACTCTTGTGTTCAATCCTTTAATCTTTAGTTGTTGGTACCATTTAGTAATATTATGAAACCTTTGGAAACTAAAAATCTCTCTGGAAGAAATGGATCACGAGAAATAGACTAAACCCACTTCCTGTCTCTGCTTCCTGACTGTTGATGTAAGGTAACCAGCAGCCTCCTACCCCCAGCTGCCTGCCTCCCCCACACGATGGACTGTGATGGTCTGCACTCCTCAGAAATGGAAGTCAGAATAAACCCTGTCCCTAAAGGTATCTTGTCACTCCTTCTTAAAAGCATCAGCTTAAAAATGGCTTCTTTTATACCAAAGAAAAGGTCAGTGAAATGGGACGTAAAACATGCAAAAACTGCTTCAAGAGGTTGTGGAAAATTAGAACAAAATAAGTTTTGTAAGAGAAGGCCCAAGAGTTTGTGTCTAAAATGACACCAAATCCATATGATTTTGAAAAACATACCATCAGATGTCTCTCAAACAGATATATCTATGACCACAGAAAATATAGAATCTGTCTAAAATACTGTTCAAAGCACCACAAGTATGATACCAAATATTACTGAAAATAATACAATAAAATTGCAATCTAATAACACTATATAAATTGAGAATTAATTAATGAATCTTAAGTGATAGCTACAAAATGAAACATGGTTATCCAATAAGATTTCCTAAATATGGAAGTCTAATATAATATTTGGAAATTTATTTGAATTCTTTAGTACTAGTAGAATAAAGAAAAAAAAGAAAGAAAGAAAGAAAGAAAGAAAGAAAGAAAATTGTGTAATAACTTCAATGGACTCCAAGAACATTTAATAATATCCGATCTCCATCACTGGTTGTAAATGGTCATTATACATTTCTGTCATTTTAAAATGCTCATTCATAGGGAAAATTAGAAACTACATGCATGCATGGCTCCACCATACATCTAGAAGAGAACCATTACTAATTTTCTAAACATTTTTGGCATTACTTTACCCATCAATTCACCATCCTGCATTGACGAAAAATAAATCTTAAGTAACATAAAGTATAAGTTTCAAAGTTTTACATAATTCCACCTGACATTGTTATTCAATTAATTCTTTTTATTACTTATTCTGTGAAACAGTTTTTAAAAAATCTGATTTCTCAACCCTGTTTTATATAGGCTATCCAAAAAAATCAAACAAACAAAAAAGAAACATCATAATCAACAATCAAATCAAGCAGCTGGAATCATTTTCTGCTATTCGCACATTTGTAAGCTCCATGTGTTTGAGGTTGCCTGGTACCATCTCATGACCTGAAAACAAAGACGTTCAGATTCATAAACGTATGCAGCCTCCATAGCCTTTGGAACAGTATCTTACACATAACAGAATTTAGAGCCTTTGACATTTACTTCATAATAAAATGTGAGCATTTTATTATACCTTAAATACTATAATTAAGCCTTCAAAATAATTTTAAGGAACAAAAAATGAAGATTGTTTAATAAAATTAATTTATTTACCTTCATTTTAACCCATTTGTCAAATGAGGAGACATTGTTTATTTTCTCATTAAGTGAGGAAACCTGCTTTTTTCTGCTTATCTGACTCCCCATTCTCTACAAGACTAAGCTTTTCGTCAGTATGCTAGATGACACATACTACCATCACGTCCTAGTTGGGATGTGGTGTAGAGCCCTGGAACATTTCAAAAGCTAACACTAGTTTCTTTTATCCCCACAACAGTGGACTAAAAGGCTGTCATTGCACCAAAGTAGGATTTTGTGATCAGAAAAATAACTAGGCTTCTCTGGAATCCTCTTGATCAGGTTCATGTATGTGTGGGTTGTTGGTAACAATTCATGGTCTTAGTAGTCCTCTGGTGGTATTAAATCCTCAACAAACTCCTATTAACACCTTAGGTCACACTAAGAAGAGAGGCGGGCACAGTGGGAAGTCAAGAAGCCCATAATCACTTACCTTTCTATTTAGAACCGCTTTATAGACTATTTAGTCACTCACAACATTTGTAGCATGGATTTCTTTATTCCTAAAAGTTTTAAGAACTTTACATCATCTAACACTTGGTTGAAAGAGTGGAAGAATAATAGGTACTGAAAAAGTACCTTTTTGCCCAGTAGTATAAGTTCCAAGTGATAAATGAGGCTCTTTTTAGTTGAGCCAAGTTCTTTGTTAATGGCTGCCCACCTAGCTCTGTTCTATCAAATACTAATAGAAAGTTATAATGAGCATTTGAATGGGTTAGTGCTTGACAGATAAGAAATCACTGAGTATTTAGAGACATTTTATAAACTGCTTCTATCTTTAAAAATTAGGCTTGCACACTTTCCTATCATTCCTCCCTCCCCCAAATTACTTGTGAAGTCACAGGGCAAAATCTGATTTATGCTGTTAATGCCTCTTTGTTCTTGATTCCACTCCTTTCACAGAAATGCTGTAGGCAGTCCACTAACATGAGTAATTCACTGGAGAAGTTATCAGAGTCCATCCAGTTCCAACTATAAAATTCAAGTAAGCAATGGTGCCTGCTAGTGCTCCACAGTGAAGGTTTGTTCCTGAAACGGTTGATTCACCATGAAGTCAAAGGAAGGTTGTATGTAAACTGACTTCACCATCAATTCATCTCTCTTGTTGTAAAGTAAAAGGTGAAAACAGAAAAATAATGTTAAAATTAAAGTAGCAAAAAAAATTTACGTGACTCAACTGAACTTTACATTACAAAATGTAAGTATGTAAAGTATTTCATATTGTATGTAGAAGCCAAATAGCCTTAACTGGGTTACTTCCTAAAGAGATTCTTTGTTGTATTGCTCTAATAGATAAGAAGTGTTCTATAAACCATGTGCAGAAACTGAATTTGACATTTATTAATCTCCTAAAACATATGTCATTCATAAAAGACATACCAATATATACCAATAATCTTGGGCTTATAGTAAAATTACAATAAAATTATATAAATTTCCATGTTTAGTAAAACAACACTGAGTTATTCAGAATTGTACCTCCAAAGAGTTCCATTAAATAAATTAAATTTTATAATCACTCACTGCCAGTTAAAATTTTCTGCTCATACTGAATTCTCAAACATATTATCCATATTAGAATAAAAAGTTAAAAATTCAAATAGGGATTACCCCCATTCTGACCATTAGACTTTGCAAGCCACAAGCCCTGCCCCAACACCCAAACCCTGCTATCCCCCTGCAACCTCAATGGAACGCTGAAACACAGCCTGCTACTACACAAAGAGGACCAAGATGTGTGTTACCAGCCACCCAGTGGGAAACGCTATTCTCTAGGTCCTCCAGAGAGGAGGCAAAATCCTGGGCCACTCTCCTCCCCACACACACTTTGGCTTCTCCAGCCAGGCAGCAGGAGAGTTCCTGCAGGCAGGCTGCTCTAATACCCCCATCCCATCCACGGGACCCTGCAAGCTACAGGTCCCACCCTGCCCCCAAACATGCCCATCCATCGGCAACCTTGTTGGAAGTCTGAAACACAGCCTGCTATGACACAAAGAGGACCAAGAGGTGAGTAACAATCTACCCAGCAGGACATCCCACTGTCTAGGCCCTCCTTATGGGGGCAAAATCCCAGGCTCCTCCCCCATCTACCTTGACTTCTATGTCAGCCAGCAAGTGAGTTTTCTGCAGGTAGGCTGCTCCAAAACCCCTGAAACACAGAGAGTACAGTATAGTACAGTACAGAGCAGACCAAGAAAAGTTCCCAAGACACAAATAGCCACTGCAAGGTTTGGAATAAGATGCAAAAACACTGCTGGCATCAATTGAAGTAAGAGATGGGTAGGCACCAATGCAAGAATTCATCAAAAAGCCTAAAGAGCAACATGGTAACAACAAAGCCCAGTGGTCATACAACAGAAATACCTATCATCCTAATCCAGAAGAAGCAGAAGAAAATAGTATTAAATGTAACTTTATGAAGATGATGGAGAACTTTAAATAGAAAATGAAAAACTCCCTTAAAGAAGTGGAGGAAAAGACAAACCAAAATTGAAAGAAATTAATAAATCTCTCAAAGAAAAAACAAGAAATAAAATCAAACAGGTGAAGCAAAAAGTTCAAGACTTGAAGCCTGAAATAGAGGCAAAAAAGAAAACACAAACTGAGGAAATCTGGATATAGAAAACCTGGGTAAATGAATGGGAACTACAGAGGCAAGCATAACCTACAGAAAACAAGAAATGGGAGAGAATCACAGGGGTTTAAAATACTATAAAAGAAACAGATTCGCTGGTCAAAGAAAACATTAAATAAAACAAATTTTTAACACAAAACATCCAGGAAATCTGGGACACCATGAAAAGACCAAACCTAATAATAATAGGGATAGAATGAAGAGAAGAACTGCAGCTCAAAGGCACAGAAAGTATATTCAACAAAATCATAAAAGAAAACCTTCACAACCTAATAAGGATATCCCTATGAAGGTACAAGAGGCTTACAGAACACCAAATAGACTGAGTCAAAAAAAAAAAAAACCTCCCCCTTACCATATAATAATCAAAACACAAAACATACAGAATAAAGAAAGAATGTTAAGAGTTGCAAAGAAAAAAAGGTCAATTATGTGCACAACTATATTCATAGCAGCATTGTTTGTCATAGCCAGAACCTGGAAACAACCTGAATGCCCCTCGACTGACGAATGGATAAGGAGAATGTGTACAATTACACAATGAAGTACTACACAGCAGAAAAAATAACATTTTTAATTTTGCAGGAAAATCGATGGAGCTAGAAAACATCATTTTGAGGAAGGTAACACAGACACAGAAAGACAGTCAGCACATTTACTCACTCATGGGTGGTTTCTAAACATAAAGCAAAGAAAAACAGTGCACAAATCACAACCCTAGAGAACTTAGAGAACAATGAGGACACTAAGAGGGACTTGCATAGATCTAATCTACATGGGAAGTAGAAAAATACAAGCTCTCCTGAGTAAATTGGGAGCATGGGGACCTTGGGGTAGGGTTGAAGCAGAAAGGGGAGAGTCGGGGAGGGGGGCAGAGAAAAATGTAGAGCTCAATAAAAATCAATAAAAAAATTTAAATAAAAAAAATGAAAAAGGTCAAGTAACATATAAAAGGAGACCTGTAAGAATTACACCTGACTTCTCACTGGAAACCAGGAAAGCCAGAAGGTCATATGTAGATGTGCTATAGACACTAAGAGACAACAGATGCAAACCCAGACTAGTATACCCAGCAAAGCGAATTACCATCAAATACCATCGATGGAGAAAACAAGTTATTCCATGACAAAACCAGATTTAAACAATACTTATCAACAAATCCAGACCTATAGAAAGTACTAGAAGGAAAACTACAACCAAAGGGAACTAACTGTACCCATAAAAGACAGGTAAAACACAGATAACCTCCCAATAGCAAACCACAAGGAAGCAAAACACACAAACACTACCACTGAACAAAAACAGGAATTAACAATCACTGGTCATTAATATCTCTTCATATCAAAGGATTCAGTTCACCTTTAAAAAAATACAGGATAAGAGAATGGATATGAAAACAGGACCTAGCCTTCTGCTGTATACAAGAAACACACTTCAACCTCAAAGACTGACACTACCTCAGAGTAAAGGGTTGGGAAAAGGTTTTCCAATCAAATGAACCCAAGAAACAAAGAGATGTAGCTATCCTAATATCTAACAAAATAGACTTCAAACTAAAATCAATCAAAAGAGATGGAGGACACTTTATACTTATAACAAGAAAAAATTCATTAAGATAAAATCTCAATCCTTAACATTCATGCCCCAATACAAGATAACCCATATATGTAAAAGAAATATTACTAGAGCTGAAATTGTACATCAAACACCACACACAAATAGTAGGAGACTTCAACACCCCACTCTCCTTAAAGGACAGGTCAACCAGAGAAACCTAACAGAGAAATAAGAGAAATAACAGACATCAACTCAAATGGTATTAACAGATATCTATAGAACATTCCACACAAACACAAAAAAAATATACCTTCTTCTCAGTACCTCATGAAACCTTCTCTAAAATTAACCACATATTTGGTAACAAAACAAACCTCAACAGATACAAAAATTTGAAGTAGCCCCCTGTATTCTATCGAATCACCATGGTTTAAAATTAGGGTTCAACAGCAACACTAATTTCAGAAAGCCCACAAACAAATCCAATTAAACAGTGTTCTATTGAAACACCCCTGGGTTAAGAAGAAATAAAGAAATTAAAGACTTCGTAGAATTCAAGAAAAATGAAAGCACAATGTACCCAAACCTATGAAAAACTATGAAGGCAGTGCTAAGAGGAAAGTTCATAGCACTAAGTGCCTACAAATAAAAGTGGAGAAAGCTCACACTAGTGACTTAACAGCACACATGAAAGCTCTAGAATAATAAGAAGCAAACTCAGGAGGAGTAGAACACAGGAAATAAACAAATTGAGAGCTGAAAGCAATAAAATACAAGCAAAAAAAAACAATACAAAGAATCAATGAAACAAAGAGCTAGTTCTTTGAAAAATTCAACAAGGTAAAGAAACCCTTATCCAAACTAATCAAAAGGCAGAGAAAGAACATCCAAATTAACAAAATCAGAAGTAAAAAGGGAGGCATAACAACAGACACTGAAGAAATCGAGAGAATTATGAAGTCATACTACAAAGACTTGTACTCCACAAAATTGGAAAATGTAAAAGAAATGAAAACTTTCTGGATAGGTACCACAACCAAAATTAAATCAAGACTAGGTGGACAATTTAAATAGACCTATAGCCTGCAAGGAAATAGAAACTGTCATCAAAAGTCTCCCAACAACAACAACAAGAAAAAACAACCCAGGGCCAGATGGTTTCAGTGCAGAAGTCTGCCAGAACATCAAAGAAGAGCTAATACCTATATTCCTCAAATTGTTTCACATGATAGAAACAGAAGGAACTCTAACAAACTCTTTCTATGAGGCTACAGTTACCCTGATACCAAAACCACATAAAGACTCAACCAAGAAAGAGAATTACAGACCAATCTTACTCATGAGAACATATGCAAAAATACTCAATAAAATACTAGCAAACAAAATCCAAGAACACATTGGAAACATCATCCACCATGATTAAGTCAGTTTCATTTCAGGGATGCAGAGATGGTTCAACATATGAAAATCTATCAATGTAATCCACCATCTAAATAAACTGAAAGAAAAAAATACTATCATCTCATTAGATGTTAAAAAATAATTCGACAAAATCCAACACCCCTTCATGATAAAGGTCTTGGAGAGATCAGAGAGATACAAGGAACATATCTAAACATAATAAAAGCAATACACAGCAAGCAGACAGCCAACATCAAATTAAATGGAGAGAAGCTCAAAGAGACCCCACTAAAATCAGGAACAAGACAAGGCTGTCCACTATCTCCATATCTATTCAACATAGTTTTTGAAGTTCTGACTAGAGCAATAAGACAACAAGAGGAGATCAAGGGGATTCAAATTGGAAAGGAAGAAGTCAAACTTTCATTGTTTATAAATGATATGATAGCATATATAAGTGACCCCAAAAACTCTACTAGGGAACTTCTATAGCTGACAGATACTTTCAGTAATGTGGCAGGATACAAGATCAACTAAAAAAAAAATCAGTGGCCCTCTATATAAGAATGATAAAGAAACTGAGAAGGAAACCAGAGAAACATCACCCTTCACAATAGTCATAAATAACACAAAATATCTTGGGATTAATACTACCCAAAATATTGAAAGACCTGTTTGACAAGAACTTTAATTTTTTAAGAAAGAAATTAAAGAAGATACCAGAAAATGGAACTATCTCCCATGCTATTAGATAGGAAGGATCAACATAATAAAAATGGCAATTCTACCAAAAGCAATCTATAGATTCAATGCAATCCCATCAAAATCCCAGCACAATGCTTCACAGACCTTGAAAGAACAATACTCAACTTCATATGGGGAAAAACAAAAACCAAAAAAACTCAGGAAAGCCAAAACAATCCTATACAATAAAGGAACTTCTGGAGGTATCACTATCCCTCTATTACACAATTATACAGCTACCACACAGCTCTATTACACAACTACAGTAATGAAAACAGCTTGGTATTGGCATAAAAACAGAAAGGTTGACCAATGGAATAAAATCAAAGAACCAGATATTAATCCACACACCTATGAACACCTGATTTTTGACAAAGAATCTAAAATTATACAATAGAAAAAAGAAGGTATCTTCAACAAATGGTGCTAGCATAGCTGGATGTCAACATGTAGAAGAATGAAAATAGATCCATATCTATCCCCATGCACAAAACTCAGGTCCATATAGATTAAGGACCTCAATATAAATCTGACCACACTGAATCGATAAAAGAGAAAGTGGAAAGTAGCCTTCATTGCATGGGCACAGGAGACCACTTCCTAAATATAACCCCAGTAGCACAGACTCTGAGAGCAACAATAAATAAATGTGACCTCCCAAAACTGAGAAGCTTCTGTAAAGAAAAGGACAGTCAGTAAGACAAAAAGACAGCCTACTAAATGGGAAAAGATCTTCACCAACCCCACACCAGACAGAAGACTGATCTTCAAAATATATAAAGAACTCAAGAAATTAGACATCAAAATTCCAAATAGCTCAATTAAAAATGGGGTATAAAACTGAACAGAAAATTCTCAACAGAATAATCTCAAATGTCTGAAAGACACTTAAGGAAATGTTCAATGTCTTTAACCATCAGGGAAACGCAAATCAAAATAACTCTGAGATGTCATTTACACCAGTCAGAATGGCTAAGATCAAAAACACCAAAGGTAGCATATGCTGGAGAGGATGTGGAGTAAGGAGAATATGATGGAGGTGGGTCTTATATTTATCTGTTGCTTTCATTGGTTAATTAATAAAGAAAACTGCTTGGCCCCGATAGGACAGAAATTTAGGTAGGCAGAATAGACAGAACAGAATGCTGGGACAAAGAAGCTGAGTCAGGCAGTCGCCATGATTCTCCCACTCCAGACAGACACAGGTTAAGATCTTCTCTGATAAACCACCTCATGGGCTACACAGATTATTAGAAATGGGTTAGATCAATATGTAAGAGCTAGCCAATAAGAGGTTGAAACTAATGGGCCAGGCAGTGTTCAAAAGAATACAGTTTCCGTGTAATTATGTCAGGTATAAAGCTAGCCTTGCAGGCGGCCGGGTGCCAGGAACGTAGCTTGCCGCTCCTATTACAACAGAGTGGCACCCAATGTGGTAATGAACTCCACATAAAACCTGAGAGGGCTTAAAAAGAAGAGAGAGAGAATGTCCTTCAACTGAAGAATGGATAAAGAAAATATGACACATTTAGACATTTGAGTACTACTCAGTGGGGAAAAAAATGACATCTTAAAGTTTGCATGTGAATAGATGAAACTGGGGAAAACCATTCTGAGTGAGGTAATAACCCAGAAAGATGAACATGGTATGTACTCGCTCAGAAGTGAATATTAGCTGTAAAGCAAAGGATATTGAGCCTATGGTTCATGATCCTCGAGAAGCTAAGTAACAAGGAGAACCCTAAGAAAAACATGCATAGATCCACTTGGAAAGGCGAAATAGACAAGAACACACTCACAAATTTGGAGTATGGGAGTCTGGGGAGTAGGGAGGGTAGAAGGGGAAGACAAGGGGAGAAGGGAAGTGGGGAGGAGAACTTGAGGGAACAAAATAGTCAAATGGAGGAAGGACAGAGATGAGAGCAAGGGAAAATATTTTGATTGAGGGAGCCATTATGGGGCTAGCAAGAAACCTGGCACTAGAGAAATTCCCAGGAATCTACAAGGATGACCCCAGCTAAGACCTTAAGCAAGAGAGGAGAGGGTGCCAGAACTGGCTTTGCCCTGTAGTCAGACTGATGAATATCTTAAATATCACCATAGAACCTTCATCCAACAACTAATAGAAACAGAGGCAGAGAACTACTTCAGAGTACTGGACTGAGCTCTCAAGATCCAGTTGAAGAGTAGAAGGAGTGAGAGTATGAGCCAAGAGGTCAAGTCCATGAAGGGTTCATCCACTGAAACAGTCTACCTGAGCTAATCGAAGCTCACCAACTTCAGCTGGTTTGGGAAGGAAACAGCATAGGTCCAAACTAGTCCCTCTAAATGTGGGTGACAGGTACATGGCTGGGGTAGATTGAGAGGCCACTGACAGTGGCACCAGGATTTATCCCTACTATTTATACTGGCATTTTGAGAACCTATTCTCTTTGAATGGATACCTTGCTCATCCTAGATATAGTAGGGAGGGCCTCCAAAGCAATGTACCTTACCCTCTCTGAGGAGTGGATGAGGGATAGTGGAGGCGGGGGTAGGTTGAAGGAATGGGAGGAGGGAAGGGAGTGGGAACTGGCATTGGTATGTAAAATGAAAAAAGATAGTTTGTTTTCTTTAAAAATTAATAAAAATGTTCAAATAGCAGGTAGATATTTGGAATTACTGTTTCTCTACTATATTCATAATAAAGAACTAGATTTGGAGTATCACAAATAGCAATGATGGTCAAAATGTTCAAAGATGTCTTTAAATGTATTTGTCATTCATGTGGGGTGTGGGGTATGGGGGTGGAGGATGGGTTGGGTGTGTGTGTGTGTGTATGCACACACATGTGAGTGCAAGTGCCCAAGTACATGCATGATTGTGAGAGGACAGCTTTGAAGAGTCTGATTTTTCCTTTCACTGAGGAATGCTGGAACTGAACTCAGTTCGCCATGCTTGCACAGGAACCACTTTTGCTCAATGAACCATCTCAGCCAGACCTCAAATTTTATCATCTATCTTCCCAGAAAATTACTTTTCAAAATAAAATGAGGTAAGCAGGTAATAAAAGATGATCACATAAACTATAAGCAGAAAGCTGTAACATAATAAAGTACAAGAAATGCAGAAGGCTGTACGCTTCCATGATTGAGAACTTAAAGATTGCTTGTGCTTTCCTTGACCTTAGTCAGTTGGGGCTGTTGCTTTAGGACTTTGGGGGACAGGCAGAGACAGCAGGAGAGATGACAAATGCAACTCAGAACATCACAAAGGACAAAAGCATTAAACCCTCCTTGCTAGGTCCAGATCCCCAATACAGCCTCAGATCATCACAGAGCACAACTCCATTAAACCCTCCAGTACTGGGTCCAGACCCCAAGCACAGCTTCACATTTTGCCCATAATTTAGACCTCTCTTACTATTTGTAAAAATTTTGAATTCCCTGACCATGATGGAATGTACCATCTTCTTGTTTATAGATACATTTCCTTTATCTTCCTGCAGATAAATTCCTATTTGGCCAAGTTTAAGCTCAAATATAACTTCCTCTAGAAGTCCTTTTGCTTCCTAAAAAGTGAAGACTCTCTAAGCTGTTTTTCCACCACATTGCTGGAAATGCAGTCATTTTACCATGATTGTGTTTGGATTTTCCTCCCCACCAAGGATTAGTTCTAAGCAAAAATGTCATTCTCTTCATTTTAATGTTTCTACCACCTACTATAGCACCTAACATACTGTCAATAATTTGGGGATTTTTAGTTAAAATAAGTGAATTAAAATGAGGAATTCATGAATTCAGCCTAAAGTTTTAGGAATCATGCTTAACATGAAAATTAGGGAAGCATAAATGTGCTATTTCTATTTGGGGGACTCAAAAAGCAACTCAAAATACAAGACCAAATTCAGCAGAGGAAGTTAATATGAAGACAGAAGGTAAAAGAACTGAAAACTGATTCATAAGTACTTAACTTTCCACTAAACTTAGTGGTGAGGTAAGGATGAAAATGCATCAAGCACAGAGCATTCAAGAGTGTGTTAGAAGCTAAGTTGAGAAACCTTCAAAAGGGAAGAAAACTTCAAGAGGAAGAACCCACCCATGGCTGTGCTGCTGAGGGCAGTGAAGTCAACACTTCTAAATTTGCATGGACTAGACATTCCACATGTTTTTCATTAGCTGGGCAACCTGCTTTCAGAAGCTGCAGAAATCCCTAAAAGTGGGTTAGAAACTAAAGTGAAGGAAGTGAAGTCAACATATTAGCATAGTTGAGATGAGAGGCAAGTTGGAAGGGACTAACTGGAAGGATCATGGAGCCAGGAAATATGGTTTTCAGATCTTGAACTGAATGATCCAGTAGAAAGAGAAGTTGACGTTATGGAAGAGAATGGAAAACTCAACAAAAAGATGCTAAGCATTTGATAGGATCAAGGGTACAAGCAGAGGCTTACCCACTGCTTGTAGGTGGTTCCATTTGTTAAGAAGGAAAAGAGAAAGGTACAGGTGCAAAGAAAGAAAACAGGTATGGCAGTGGGACGGCGACAATATCAACACAAGGCCAAAGAGACATAAGTGACAGACACCAAGTTCATTGTCTCAAGCAGATGGAATATAGCCAAAATAAGTTATGTTTTTTAAGTCTAACAAATGACCTGAAATTACAGTGATTAACATGAAGAATATATCCCATTGTGCTATGCTTTGTGTCACAACTTGGCCATTTTGCTTTGGTCTAGAACTTTACTGATTGTCATGCAAAGGGCAAAGAGACCGATCAAAGTTACCAGGCTTGTGAACCTTCTGACCAGAAGGGACACACCTGGTTTCTACTCCTACCCCATTGAGGAAACCATATCAAAATGCCATCCCTGAGTTGAGAAGAGCAGAAACTTATGTGGCCTTCCTGTAGGGATGGGAGAGGACACTGCAAAAGCAAGCACAGACAGCAGGAAGCTATGAGTAAAGGGGCTAGAGTTCATGCCAAGTCCTATAGAGAACTCATTTTGGTCTTTGAACTACAGAATCTGAAGCAAATTTCATATCCAATCATGCTTTGTTGCTCTGTATAACCATCTACTCTCCATATCTATGATTGTTAAACAGAACTAACTGAAAACTGATTTGTGTGATCTGCTCTTCACCGAACAATTAATATTACCTACAGTACGATTCCAGCTCTCACCCTTCCAAGGTACACAATAATGGATAAGCTCTGCCATTGGTTTCTTCAGCAGGTATTTACCTTATGAGACGTATACTAGAGTAATACATTGTATTATTTTTCACATGATAAATGGATAATGAAGATTCTTTTGGGTAACATTCATAGACCCAAATAACCCCTATGTTAGTAAAAGCTATTTAGAAAAGTTCAATGTGAAATCTAGATATTGTTTCCAAAAGATGTCTGTGTTAGGACATCCTAGAACTGAGGAGGCATGGGCAGGAAGATCATTCGTTGAGGCCAGGCTGAGGTGTGCACATATGGGGGAAGATAGAGGCATATGGGTGCAAATGCAGATGTATATGAATATATATACAGTTGCCTGAGCACGTGCACACACACGCACACATGCATGTGCACATAAACACCCACACACACATTACATTTTCATTCGATTTGATGGGAATTAAAGGGATTTGTTTAAGTTTCTTTACATGTACTATAGGTTAAGGATTGTAACTATTAAGGCCCAGTGGATTTGTGCTGAAATCATAACATCTTCATTTAAAACCATATGTCCAGTGCAAAAGGTGATCACTTCGTTAATTGCATGACTGTTTAAGGTTGGGGAAACACCTTTTGAATAAACCCTGTTTTGATAAGGTCGAAAATGCCCACAATAATTCCAAGTTGGACAATTTTCAATGACCAACGAGAGAAAGCAGGTGGAATTGAAGAAGCTCATCCATAAATGGGGAAATACCAGGCCACCACACCTCCCATGGATTAAAACATCCTAACTGGTAGGTGGCCTGCATTTTTCTCAAGCACGGTTTTTCAAAGCAAATAGTTTAGCCTTTAAATAAAGTTTTTTTTTGCATTATTTTCTTATATTTAAAATGATTTCTGTCCAAGGCATGGTGCTACTTTGTATTCCACTTGATATTTTCATTTAAAAGAGAGCGACTGTGCAAAATTATGTCCTTGCCTGTCCCTTCCTCATACAAACCTCCAATCAAATTTAATAAAGCCAGTTTGATACAATGCCAGCCTACACTTGGTTTATCCTTGGTCGACTTTAATAGGGTCAAAAATATTTTCGCATTGGCAGTGTATACATTAATCATTTTTCCAGAGGATTCAGAAAATTGGAAGAGACAAGGCCAAGCAAAATTTTAAATTAATTGGGCCTCCCCCAGCCTCACAGGGTCACCTTGTGTCACTTGTCCCACGTTTTCCAGGTCACAGAGTTCCTGTGCTTCCTACAGCTGCCACCATGCTGCAGACACACAAAGGTGAAAGAATTTCTCTCAGAAAGTGAGAATTTTCCTAGGGCATCCACAACAATTGCAGTTTCCAGATTGTCGCCAGACACCAACCACTTAAATAATGCATGCTCGGCTGCTGCCTCCAATTGCGCATTTTCTAATCATGTAGTCAGGAAGCTAGGTAAACACCCTGTCGTTTACCATAAACCCACTGCCTACTCACAACCACAGAGTAATTCATGTTACTGTGGCTCGGAATTATTAATTTCACTTCTAAGAGTCCATTTCCAAATGGACATATCCTTTCATCCTCTTTCCTTTCCACCAATATTCATCCAAAAGTTTAAAGCAGTTTTTCAATAATCACAGTAATGTCAGTGAGAGCTCAGTGGGCTAGAAGTCACAGAGTCTGTATCATGGCTTCTACTCAAGATAACACAGACTAAGGTATGTAGTGCACATACCAGATAAAGTCAGCAACCCAGAATAAAACCTGTGTGAAAGTAATATAGAAATCCTTACAACTTCAAGACCATCAACAACTTTAAGGTTTGTTCTTCTGAAAGAAGAGAGCAAAGGACCAGGCCTCCAGTCATTGAAGAAAATTAGCAAGTATTATTTTATGCTTATGAAAATAGCACAAAAATTTGATACAAAAGAAATATTTATCAAAGATTTTTTAATGTAATAAAATGCTCAATTATAAAAAGACTGACGGGAAAAATCAAGCCAACCACATGTACACAGATCATACAAAGAAAGTGGAAGGACAATCAAAGACAGTGCATTCTATCTTGGTACAACTGAAATCGGCATGTTTTCATTTGATAGTGCATGCCTGCTAACACAGCTGCGCACTACGGGACAAGAATGTCCGCATTACAAACACGTGATGTGCATGAGTAGACTGGGCCACCTTGTGTGAGCAGCTAACATTAGCCAGATCTCTGCAATCAGCTGCGAGAGTGCCCAGCAAGCCCGAGCACCAGCACTTCAGTTTCATGGAAGAGTCTTGATCACAACACATGTAATCAAGAATTGTTTATTTAAAGAAGAAAAAGTAGACTAACATCTAGAGCTGTAAGCATGACTCACTAAGAAAGCAGGCATGATGAAGCCAATGCCAGGATGTTTCAGTCTGGGTCCAAACACTGCAATACTTTTGACAACTTTTGCATCCAACTGTGTTTTCCTCTGGCTCTTCTTGACACATGTATATTTTTTATAGTTTTTCTTAATTTGTTTTGCTTTTTATGTGTATTGGTGTTTTGTTTGCATTTATTCCAATGCACTACATGCATGCCTGATACCCTTAGAAGCCAGGAGAGGACATTGGGTCTCCTAAGATAGTAATTATAGATAGTTATGAGCCATCACATCGTGCCAGAAATGAAACTCTGGTCCTCTGAAATAGCAGTCAGTGCTCTTAACTGCTGATCTATCTCTCCAGCCCTAAACAAGTATATTTTTTATAAACCTTAGAACCCCTTGATTATGAAAAGTCTGGTTGATTCATAGCATGGAACAGATAGGTCTGTGTTAATGTAACTACCTAGTAGATAGAGCATGGAATGTTAGCATCAAGGCTATAGTCTAAAGAAAATGAACTTAATGGCAGAGATCACTAAACTGCTAATGTTTTATTCTTTATACATATTCTAGTGGTTCAATCTGAGATGGTCAACCTACAGCTATATTACAATTTGAAAATTACTCAAAAGAGATCCAGCCACCAGTGTATAGATAAAGATCAAAAACTGTCAAAATATAAGTCAAAAGAGAGGGTTTTTTTTTTACTTTCTTTTTATTTATTGTACGCAACTTTTACATCATATATCTTGAGCCCATTCATTTTTCCATCGCTTTGCATCTTTCCTCTGCCCCTGCAATCCTTCCCCCCAAATAAAATAAAATTTTATTTTATTTACAAAAAGAAAAGAAAAAGTTAAATGGGTGAGGGGGTTAAATTTTATTATGGAAATTGCAGTGTGACACAGTGAGTCATGCACTAAACCTGTTTGTCCATACATCTTTTTTTTTCAGGTTTGAACTTTTATTTTTATTGAGAAAAGGAAAAAAAAAGTTTACCCCTCCTACCAGCCTCCCATTTCCCTCCCCCTCTTCCCAACCTTCTCCCCCTTCCCCCACTCCTCTCCCCCTCCCTCTCCAGTCCAAAGAGCAGTCAGGGTTCCCTGCCCTGTGGAAAGTCCAAGGTCCTCCCCCCTCCGTCCATGTCTAGGAAGGTGAATATCCAAACTGGCTAGGCTCCCACAAAGCCAGAAGATGAAGTAGGATCAAAACCCCGTGCCATTGTCCTTGGCTTCTCATCATCCCTCATTGTTCGCCATGTTCAGAGAGTCCGGTTTTATCCCATGCTTTTTCAGTCATAGTCCAGCTGGCTTTGGTGAGCTCCCAATAGATCAGCCCCACTGTCTCAGTGGGTGGGTGCACCCCTCGTGGTCCTGACTTCCTTGCTCATCTTCTCCCTCCTTCCACTCCTCGTTGGGACCTTGGGAGCTCAGTCCAGTGCTCCAGTGTGGGTCTCTGTCTCTATCTCCATCCATCACCAGATGAAGGTTCTATGGTGATATGCAAGATATTCGTCAGTATTGCTATAGGATAGGGTCATTTCAGGTTACCTATCCTCAGCTGCCCAAGGAACTAACTGGGGACATCACCTTGGGTCCTGGGAGCCACACTAGGTTCAAGTCTCTTGCCAGCCCTAAGGTGGCTCCCTTAACTAAGAATTGTGCTTCCGTGCTCCCATATCCAACCTTCCTTTATCCCAATTATCCTGTTTCCCCAAGTTACCCCCATCCTCCCCTTCTCATTTTTCTCTCCCCATCTCCCCTTACCCCCAACCCACCCCACCCCCAAGATCCCACTTTCCTCCCCGGCAATTTTGTCTACTTCCCATAGGCAAGAGGGTAACTATAAGTTTTTCCTTGGGTTCACCTTCTTATTTAGCTTCTTTAGGTTCACCAATTGTAGACTCCGTGACCCTTATTTATGGCTTGAAACCAATTATGAGTGAGTACAACCCATGTTCATCTTTCTGGGTATGGGTTACCTCACTCAGGATAGTGTTTTCTATTTCCATCCATTTGCAGGCAAAATTCGAGAAGTCATTGTTTTTTACCGCAGTGTAGTACTCTACTGTGTATATATTCCACACTTTCTTCATCCATTCTTCCATTGAAGGATATCTAGGTTGTTTCCAGGATCTGGCTATTACAAATAATACTGCTATGAACATAGTTGAACAAATGCTTTTGTCATATGATTGGGCATCTCTTGGGTATATTCCCAAGAGTGGTATTGCTGGGTCCAGGGGTAGGTTGATCCTGAATTTCCTGAGAAACCGAAACACTGATTTCCAAAGTGGTTGCACAAGATTGCATTCCCACCAGCAATGGACGCCCCCCCAAAGGGAACTCGCGTGCCTTCAGCTTTTGCGGCAGGGTGTCCTGTGTTCTACTCGTCACCGCCCTGCCCCCCAAGTTCTCCTTTTGTCCGCAGGTCATTGGACTACCAGGCGTCCATGTTTAGGAGCTGAGGACTTCCATCTGGTCTGGATGGTTCCTGCTTCTACACTGAAGAGTTACAACCAGAGAGTCAGTCACAGCAAAAACTGGACCAAGACACCAGGCCTCTCCTGGCTCCATTTGAAGGAAGAGATGGGAAGGCGCCAAGGCAAGAATTCCTCCAACAACATGAAAGGCAACATGACATCACCAGAATCCAGAGATCCCGAAATAAGAAGAATTGTACACCCTACTCTAGAAGAATTAGAAGAAATCGACTCAAAAGTGAATTATATGAAAATAATAGAAGACATTAAACAGGAGGTGAAAAACTGCCATAAACAATTAGAGATCACAAACAAAAAGGTAGAGGAAATGAATAAAGCGCTCAAAGATACCCAAGAAAACCAAGAGAAACAAAAAAAAAAAAGCAATCAAACAGGTAAAGGAAGTGGTTCAAGAAATGAAGAATGAAATGGAAGTAATGAAGAAAACACAAACCGAGGGAAGGATGGAGATGGAAAATCTGAGTAAATGAACAGGAACTACAGAGACAAGTAGTACCAACAGACTACAAGAGATAGAAAAAAGAATTTCAGACACTGAAGATACCATAGAGAAAATAAGAACACTGATCAAAGAAAACAGCAAAGCCAACAAATTCTCATCACAAAACATTCAGGAAATCAGGGACACAATAAAAAGACCAAACCTAAGAATAATTGGGATAGAAGAAGGAGAAGTACAGCTCAACGGTCCAGAAAATATATTTAATAAAATTATAGAAGAAAACTTTCCCAACCTAAAGAAGGATAATCCTTTGAAGGTTCAAGAAGCATACAGAACACCGAATAGACTGGACCAAAAAAAAAACATCTCCTCGCCATATAATAATCAAAACACAAACATACAGAATAAAGAAAGAATATTAGGAGCTGCAAAGGAAAAAGGCCAAGTTACTTATAAAGGTAAACCTATCAGACTTACACCTGATTTTTCTTTGGAAACAATGAAAGCCAGAAGGTCCTGGATAGATGTACTGCAGAAACTAGGAGACCATGGATGCAAGCCCAGATTACTATACTCAGCCAAGCTTTCGTTCACTATAAATGGAGAAAACAAAATTTTCCAGGATAAAAACAAATTTAAACAATACGTAGCAACAAATCCAGCCTTACAGAAAGTAATAGAAGGAAAATCACTAACCAAGGAGTCCAACAATGACCACAATAACTCAAACATCTAGAGACCCTTCACCAGCACAACTCAAAGAAAGGAAACACACAAACTCTACTACTAAAATAGTGACCAGAATTAACAACCACTGGTCATTAATATCACTTAATGTCAATGGACTCAACTCACCTATAAAAAGGCACAGGCTAAGAAATTGGATACGAAAACAGGATCCAACATTCTGCTGTTTACAAGAAACACACCTTAACCACAAAGACAGGCACCTACTCAGAGTAAAGGGATGGGAAAAGGCTTATCAAGCAAATGGACCTAAGAAACAAGCAGGTGTGGCCATACTAATTTCTAACAAAGTTGACTTCAAACTCAAATCAATCAGAAGAGATGGAAAGGGACATTTTATACTCATAACAGGAACAATTCATCAGGATGAAGTCTCAATCCTGAATATCTATACCCCTAATATAAAAGCACCCACGTACGTAAAAGAAACATTACTAAAACTCAAGGCTGCCATCAAACCGCACACACTAATAGTAGGAGACTTCAACACTCCTCTCTCACCAATGGACAGGTCAATCAGACAGAAACCTAACAGAGAAATAAGAGAATTAATGGAGGTAATGAATCAAATGGACTTAAGAGACATCTATAGAACATTCCACCCAAATAGTAAAGAATATACGTTCTTCTCTGCAGCTCATGGAACCTTCTCGAAAATTGACCACATACTGGGTAACAAAGCAAACTTCCACAGTTACAAAAAAATATTCGTAACCTCCTGTGTCTTATCAGATCACCATGGATTAAAGTTAGAATTCAACAACATTGTCCATACATCTTTACTTGTAAAGGTTCATTGCAAAGAGTCATCGGTCTGGATCGAGGTCTATGGTTTCTACTGCACTATCACTGCTGAGCCCTCACTGGCACTCTTCTGGGATGTCCTGCCACTGCCCTGTGCTGTGGAGGATCCTGCAGCTTTGGGTCTGCAGGTGAGGCCCCTTCATGTGCTCCAGTAGATCACAGATCGGGGAGATGCTGGGACGGCCAACTCATAACACTGATACTGGACTGGGCAGCTGTAAGGTTGGCACACCCACCAGTTCTCCCTGTCCTTGCCACCAGGATGAGCTCCCCAGCACTGACCCCTCTAATTGCCTCTTGCAGCAATGAGCAAAGGGTGGGGACAGTTCTGTTTTCACACCCACAGGTCGGCTGTAGCACATCTACACCATTAGGGCCTGCTCTACTGTTGCCCAGGGGAGCTACAGGGGCCATTCTTCTGAGTGCTGCAGCTGTAAGGGGCAGGAACAGTTTTCCAGTTCTTATGACCCCAGGACCAGCTCCTCCTCCTGTCTCAGGCATTGATGGGCAGGGTGACAGCATCTCTCCTCTGCCCAGGCTGCAGCATGTCATATGAGTAATGGGGACATCTCTTCTTTGCTCATAACATCAGGACTTGGGCATCCTCACCTCCAACCACCAGGCAGCTCTGCTGTGCTGCCTCAGTGAAGGACAGGGCTTGTAAGGGGGAAAGTCAGCTCTCTTGTCTGTTGGAGACGGTAAGGAGCAAGAGATTTCTCTAAGTAAAATAATCTTTTAGAACTTTCAAAATTATATGCGACTCGTGAAGTGGAAAACTTTCAGGGAAAGCTCAGAAGTAAGATTTGGCTAAAAGCTTAAACATCAGCATGTGATCCAGCCACATCCACACCACAAGGGGGATCTGCTAGAACTATAGATGAACAGGCAGCATCCCAGAGCTGCTGGATCTGAACTTGCATGTGGAGAAGGACAACATGCCTTATGTGTGCACTAAAGTCAGAGAAGCCATGCTCAAAAGCCCAGCTCTAGAGGCTAAAGGCAAAAAAAAAATGTCACGGGTTTATACAAATTGTAGCTGAGAATCAACTCTCCACTTCAAGTCAACAGAAACGCTTTCCAAATTTCTGCTTCCTATACCCCCAAGGTCCTACAAACTCATGTGTGTGCCTTGTTTCAGACATGGATATGACAAGCATATCATAAGAAATTTGGCCTTATTTGGAGTCAAGACAGGGCCTCCTTAAATAAATAAAAGACTTATATTCCTGGAAATCAAGAAGAGACTGGCAGGAAAGCTAAGCTGGAAAAGGTGCCTGCTTTCAGATCTGACAATGAGAGTTCAATGAAAAGAAAGATTCAGCTCCCACTGGTCGTCCTCTGATCTGCTCATGGGTGCCATGGTCCACACACACACACACACACACACACACACACACACACACACACACGTGTGTAAATGTGTGAATATGAACAAAATAAATAAATAATGGATAAAAGTTGTTTTAAATCAAACAAATCTAGAAATAGATTCAATTGTACAGCACTTGCCCATGGTACAAGCCCAGGATTCAATCTCAGCACAAAACCAAACAATCCAAAAGCCAAGAAAAGGCCTACAGTCTCTATGGTACTGTTCAAAGTTTCCGACTTGTATTCTTTGGATTAGCCAATCTCTTCTGGTGGGGTCGTTCATTTAGGTGGTAGAATTAGGCAAACATGCCTTTGAAAGTATAATCTTATCTGTTTTTCTTCATGCCATAATCAGCACATTACTCCCAACGTAATTAGACAAAGCCTATTTGGGGTTTTTTTTCTTCTTAAATTACTTTGGCATAAAGTAAAAGGAAGAAATAAAAAATATTTAATTGCTTTGAAAAGTAATTTACATATTGCATAAATAATCCAAAATAGAGACTGATAACTTCAAGCCCTCTCACTAGTCGTTACAAACTGCTGACTTGTACAATGACATCAGTGCTGGTTCTGAGCACAGAATATTAGTGCGTCACATTCAAATTGGAATTAGAATCCAGTACTTCTCAAAACACATGAGTTTTTTTTCCTGGAACCATTTGTTCCTAAACTGAAGCACTATTAAAGCATTATCGTGTTTAATATTACTTTGGTTAATTAATCACAAACATTACATCTTTAACTGAAGGTATTTGTTAAATCTGCACCGTGGTGATCCTCACAGTATTTTGACAGCGAACTGAATTCTGCTCACAAGTATAAGATTTGTTTAGCTCCAGGCATCTGTGTTTGGATTACAAGAATGCTGATTGGTTCACTGCCAGGGTCAGCCAAAGGTCAAGCTGTCCTTTGTAAAAAGCCTGTCTCTCCCCCCTCCCTCTCTCCTTCTTTCCATTTTCTCCTTCCCTTTCCCATCCTCACCCCTCCCTCCCTCTTTCTGCAACCTCCTTTGTCTCATTAATCAGAATTTTAAAAAATAGAAAAGGAAATAACTTCAAATAGTTTACATTTTTACAAAGATTTTGAAAGAGCAGAATCCCAGTGTTGGTGTGAGGTCCTGTCGATGTGAGCACAGATCACAGCAGCATACTTCTGACAGGTGACCTGAAACCTTTCAAAGTGACATCTGTCAGAGAGAGACACAAGTTTTTTTAGTCCAAGAGCTTGTTTTCCTGACATTTCATTTTTCATCAGATTTTGAGAGAAGGGAAAAAAGATGAACTTGAAAAAGTCTTGCCAGGGGCAGAAAATAAGATCAGACTTTCTGCAGCTGCCAGCCTCACCGCTAAGGGTTAGAGGTCTAGCGAAAGCCAACGAGAACGACCTCGGTTTGATGCTAATGGATAAGAGGGCATGTTGTTACTTTAAGTATGGCTCTGAGACTTGCATAACCATTAGGCAGCATTGCAGAAGGAGACTGCATAGTCATTTGAAATCCCAATTTTAAAGTTTAGTCATGGAGCAAATCAAATTCAACCTCACCTATTAATCCTGCACAAAAGATAAAATCCACAGGTGCGTGAATTTTTCCCTGAACTGAACAATTTCTTGCTTCTGTAGTGTTGAAATGGCCAGTGAAAATCAGACACGGTATTAAATTCTTCACTTTGAACTAAAGAGATTTTTTTACATTAAAATAATTACTTGATTTCTCCAGGGGGGAAACACATTAGGAAGAATACCCCTTTGAGTAACAAAAAGAAAGAAGGCATAAGAGACAAACACACTGAGCTTATAGTCTTGGCCCTACTAAAGATGAAAATGCAGATGAGTAACATTTCTGAATCTGTTTTATCATCTGTAAAATGGGGGAGTAGTGACTGTCTTGTGGAGTTCCAGAAAAGATGTAACAGAATAATAGAATCGCAGGCTAGCAAAGATAAAAGAGTGGGCCATAACTGACGATCATATGAGTCTCATCTTTTTATATTCCCTAAGAGCCTAATAAAATACCAGATACAAAGCACTGGAAACATGGCTCCCCAGCTCCAGAATAGCATGCTTAAAGACAGCAAAACATTTCCTTTGAAATGATATCTATATAAGAATCTAGGATTGATAATTTGGGTATTCATAAGAAAATAAACACAAATCAGACCATATAATTCTCAAGTCTTGGTAAACAAATATCAAAACTATTTGTTCATATCTTCCAAAATAATGGCTAACATATATATTATCAGCTGGACAATTTTCTTCTGGGAATCAAATCAGGTATTTTCAGCTACAATGTCCATCTCAGTATAAAATTCTAGCAGATGCAGAATTAACTAGTTAAGGGACAGGAGGCGCATATCTGGGTTCCATACAAATAGGAGGGACATACTCTGGAGTTACACAAACGAGAGTACCATATTCTGGATTCAGATGAGTAGGAGGGGCATATCCTGAATCCACACAAATAATAGGGACATATCCTGCCTCCAGACAAATCATTGTGAAACTGTAGCCTGTCTTGATCCGAAGACCCTCAAGGAAGGATGAAAATACTCCAATATGTTCTGCTGATAATTGCTCTATTAAAAAATGGAGCACTACAGAATATGCCTTACACATTCATGGTTTTTAAGGTGTGATATTTATTAAATAATTTACAGATTAAATGGAAAAAAACACCAACAGAATTAAAACCCCCAGGCCCAGAGATGTGGATATGAAATCTATTTCTGTACATTAATTGGGCTCCAGGATTAAACTCTTCATTGATAATCCAAACATTTCTATCATAGTTCACACTCATTCGCACGCTGAGTCAAGCACGTAGGCGTATTTCATTAGAGAACTCTAACACACATTCTGAACTGTGCAGGAGCCCACGTTTATCTGGCCCTACTCTTAGACCTTATGATGATTCTGCTCTTTTTTTAGGGTAGTCATAGTCATCATTTCTATATTGTCCAAAATTTTGAAAAGAGACAAAAAGTAGTAAAATTTTAGATCAATCTTTAAGATTATTTTTAGCTTCCTTTGGATTTCTTTGCCTGATGCTAATTTAAGTTTTATAGTTTCAGCCATGCGGTATGATTGTCTTTATGAACCTGAAGAAAAAGCTTTTCCTAGATAAATGTATATATTTTAGTTTACTTGGTTTTATATATTCTTCATACTTTGGATAATCAATCATCGTTTAATGGTATTATTTTACAGCTGATAAAAACAATAAGACAGAGAAACCCTGTATCGAAAATAAAAAAAAAACAAACAAAGATTTTGTGATAAGTTTTTGGTGTGCGTGTGTGTGTGTGTGTGTGTGTGTGTGTGTGTGTGTGTGTGTGTATGCTGTGAGATAAGGTTCTTGTACACTGTAAAGATTTGTCACTCATATTGGTTTAACGAAATGTGTATTGACCAGTAGGCAGGCAGAAAATCAAGGCGGGACAAGCAGACGAGGAGATTTCTGGGAAGAGGAAAGGCAGAGAGGGACCCACCAGCCAGACACAAAGGAAGCAAGATGAGAATGCAACAGTGATAAAAGATACCAAGCCACGTGGCTAAACATAAATAAGAATTAAGGATAAATTTAAGTCATAAGAGCTAGTAAGTAATAATCCAAAGCAATAGGCCAAACAGTTTATAATTTTACAAATAATATAACCCTCTGTGTGTTTATTTGGAACTGAAAGACTGCAGGACTGGGTGGGACAGAAATGTGTGTGTGTGTGTGTGTGTGTGTGTGTGTGTGTGTGTGTGTGTGTGTCTGTGTGTGTCTGTGTCTGTGTCTGTGTGTGTGATGCACATGTTAATGAAGGTGAAAATAAAAATGTGTGCATGTCCAAATAGAGGAAGATGACAAATTTGACTTCATCAGACATCATCTGCATTTTTTTCCAGAAGAGTCCATTACAGGACTGAACTTGTAAGAAGACTAGTTAGGCTGAGAGTGGGTACCTGAAATCTGCCCATCTTTGTCTCCCCAGGGCTAGGATTACAGGTGCATGCCTATGCCTTCCTCTCTTACATTAGTTCTGGGGATTCAATTCCAGTACTAAAGTTTGTCCCACATGGGAAGTTTCATCTGTACAAACTAAGACAAACTATAGAACCATGTAAATAACAAGTTTATGCTAAAATTTATTTGAATAAAATTCATAGAACTTTTGAGCTTTCCCCGGTTTCACTTTACATATACAGTTTACTCTTCTTAGATTGTTTAATGTGCTTTCCTGTATCATAATCTGTTTTTGTCAATTATCAATGTGATTTGTAGCACTGGATTTTAAAGGAACAAATTTATTTTTATTTGTTTTGGATCTGAGTGCAATCTGAGGTATGTAATTTACATGCTTCTGTTTTTAGCATTTATTTATTCACAATTACTATAATACAGTCAGTGGATTTATAAGTGCTACTTGCTACCCAAGAACAGGCAGAGTTGACTAATAAGACTTTTAAAGCAGTTCTTCAAAACAAATCGTTGCATTGTCTGAAGGTCATGAGAACTAAATTGTCAGAGTTCAACTTCAGTTCAGAGCAGAGCCCTGAAGATAAGTGTGGGTTTGAACCAGGAGAGACATTTGAGACTCACTTTCTAAACTGTGAACAGCAAAGTCACTCACAGCGTAGATTACACATAGGTAACTTCTAAACCAGGAGGGGCTGGTGACTAATTTACTCCTCCCCCATGCATTCACCTTTTGGCTGCGGAGTTGATTACACACAGGCAGCTTCAAACCTAGAAGAAGCTGGTGACTGGCTTACTCCTCCCCACTCCATTCACCTTCTGGGTTAGAAGGGACTCAACATCAGCAGCTTTTAAACATGATCAGGAGGACAGAACTTGACACAGACATTAGACTCTAATTCTGCTGCTCCTCTCAATCTGTGCTATCATATAGAAGCAGTCTTCAACAGATGATTGATTATAAAACTCTTACCTCACCTCTTCATTTAAAGTATTGACCTAACTAATCCTGTCTTTGGCCCTTCCCAGTGTCTTTCCTTTGGCCTATCTCTCTTTATAATCCCTGCTAAAGACAAACAAATGTTTCATTTGTTGTTTTTGGTGGTGGTGGTTTGTTTGTTTGTCTTCTTAGGTTACATCAACAATATACACATATTCACTTAGAATATACCATCGATGAGCACCAACTTATGAGGGATGACATTATACCCCAGTAAACCCACATGTTGAAAATGACGAATAAAAACTGTATTTATTGTGTGTAATTGTTAAACGTCATAGCTTACATAGCTTAGCTGAGCTTACATTAAGCATGCTCCAAACTCTTACATCAGTCTACACCTGAATAAATTATGGCCTGCTTCACTATGAGCTGTTGATTGCTTCTTGTCATCCTCTGAATGTGGTACTCTTAGGAAACAGACTTATTATAAGGATGCTCTTTTCTACCATGGCAAAGTGAGGGACTATCACACACTTAATCTATTTTTCTTTCAGCTCCTTTTTCCAAAATTCTATTCTGCTCATCTAAAGACATTCAAAACAATAATTTTGTATTTATGGATTTTTTGTAATGCAAACCTATTTTAATCATTGTCAAAATATTTTTAGGGCAATCTTACAGGATCAAAGAAATGTCCCCTTGACACAATTACTGGCATGCTTTATGTCTTTTATCCTTTTATGTGTGTCTTGACTTTTTAACTCATGGGTTAGTCTATATATCTTTACAGATTAAAATCAAATGCTCATCCTTTACAAAATATTTTGAATATTGCTGTCTATCTTATTTTAAGCCATTTAAGTCTTTGACGTCTAGAAGTTTTTCATATATTGAAATATATGTTAATATTTGACAATTAAAAATGCTATTTTTCATACATTTTTAGCTCTTTGAATTTCATTATTGGAAGATTACCCCTAAACAGGTAAATCACACTAAGTTACATCTTTTCTGAGCCTGGGTGGAGATGGCGCTGATTTGATGTATGAATGGATAATGATGGCATGTGTCCATTGTTTCACTGGGATGCTTCTCATCAAACATGAATTAGACAGGACAGTATGAGACCTAAGAATACTCGTTTTTAACAAGCACTGGGAATGATTATGCTGAAACAGTCTACCAACTACACTGGAATTATATGCTCCATTTTTTAAAATTAGATGAACGATTTTAACACATGGTGCTAGAACACTTGGGTATCCATATGCAAAAATAAAATAAATTTCAATCCATATCTTGTATAATACATAAAAATTATCTCATATATAAATTAAAAACAAATGGATCATAGAACTAAATATGAAACCTAAAACTGTAAAACTTCTAGAAGGAAATATAGGAGAAAATATTTTGGCTTTGGGTTATGCAAAGGTTTCTTAAAGTATAAATGAATTACAGTCAAAAAATATTTAAAGATAAATTGAATTTGATTGAAATGAAACAAAATTTGCTTTTTAAAAAGACAATGTCATGGGAAGAAAGTGAACAAACAAACCACGGACCAGGTGGAGATATTTTCAAATCACATATATATAAAGTCCTTGTCCGTAAAATATGTTATTTTTAAAGTACTTTTAAAATAGTAAAGTAAGCATTTGACCAAATTATATAATAAGTAAAATAGATAATAAATATTTCACTGAAGAAACTGTGGAATAGCAGACCATATGTAAAGCTGTTCAATGGCCTTAGTCATTGGAGAAACACAAATAAATTAAAACCAATGAAATGACCTTGCTTACTTGGAGAACCATCAATATCAAAAGAGACAGTCCAGGCCTGTTGCAGAATATTTGTTACATTGTGAAGATGTGTTTTTGCCACCTACTGATTGGTCTAATATAAAACTGAGTGACCAATAGTTGGGCAGAAAGAGGTTAGGTGGGACTTCCAGAGACAGAGAGGACTCTGGAAAAGTGCAGTCCCCAACTAGATATGGGGACAGGAGGTGCAAGATGAAGGAGAAGAAACACCAAGTGGCAGAACATAGATTTAAAAATATGGGTTAATTTAAGTTATAAGAGCTAGTTGAGACAGGCCTAAGCTAAATGTCACACTTTCATATTTAATAACAAATCTCTAGGTCATTATCTGGAAGTGGCAATAAAAAGACTTGATAAATAGGCCCAGGATTTAAAAACATCTGAAGAAAGTTAGTCTGGGAAGATGTCTCAACTAGTAAAGAGTTTCTCTTTTGAGTTTGACAGCCTGAGTTTGGAACCCATAGATCCATGTAAAAAGTTGGGCACAATGGTGTGCATCTGTAGTCCTTATAGCCATGAGATAGGAGCAAGGACAGTGGGTCCTTGGGACCTACCTGGCCAGCTAGTATTCTAGACTACTTGGCAAAATTCCTTGCTAATGAAAAACCATGTCTCAAAACAAAGAAAAAAGGTCCTTCAGAATTACATCAAAGACTGTCCTCTCCCCTCCATGCCCACTTATACACAGGCACCCTGCCCTTAAATATGTGAACATGTATGTATGTGCACATAGAATTGGACATATTAAAGATATGAAGAAACTACTGTTGGTGGGACTATGAAATCATGGAACCACTTAAAAATAGCTTTACATCTTCATAAAATGTTGGACATAGATTTATGAAAAATAATCATCTTATTTCCAGGTATCTACCCAAGAGAAAGGAAAGGATATAGCTGTAGACTTGTTCTGAAATGCTCATAGTAGTCTTATAGTGGAAAACTGGAAACAACACATATTCCCATCAGTGAATGAATACACAAGTTGTATATACATACAATGGAAAAATACTTATCAGTAAGAAGTAATGAACTTTTGAGATATGTAGCATAAACAAATCTCATAATATGCTGCTTAAAATAAGAAAAATCTTGATTCGATTTACATAAAAATGCAAGAAATCTATAGGACCAAACAGTTATCTATGTCTACATAGAAATGGAGAAGGAGCCAAAGAAAAAGTCAACAATAGGATCTTAATTAACTACCATGGTAGGTTCATGGGTATACAAACGAATTACATTTTTAAAATAAAGCATAAATTGGATTAGTAAATCTAGAAGATAGTGGGCTACCTTGATCTCCTCTGCTTCTACCTCTTACTGGGATAATGAAACCATCAGTTAACTGTTGAATACTGGAGTAAAACCAGCAGATGAACTTTGAGGCACTTGTAAAGTAAGACACAGTAAAATTGCTTTATTTATTTTTTGTTAGTTTTTACTTTTAATTAAAATATAATTATATCATCTCTCTCTTTCCTCCAACCCCTCCACTGTCCCTCCTGTAACTTCCTCTTAAATATTTTTTCTTTTATATATATGTGTGTGTGTATGTACATAAGCACATGTATGTGTGTGTATATACATAAAGGAATATATATATACATATATATATTCACACACATTTAAACACATATAGTGTTGCTTGTATGGCTATATTTTTTAGAACCACTTGGTATTGAAGAAACAATTAGGTGACTCATACCTGGGGAAGACTAATTCTCCCTTTCTGCAGTCACTAATCACCTGTATTTCTTCCTCTAGGAGTAGAACCCCATTAAGCTTTTTTCAGCCATATTGGTATATCAGTTTGTGTTGCTATTATTCAGATCTTATGTAAGCAGTCATATTATGAGGATTTCAGGGCTGTAGCTGTCCTGCCATAGCTAGAAGATAAAACCTTATAACAAACTTCCTGGTCCTCTGGCTCATAACAATCTTTCCACCCTCTCTTCAGCAATGTTCCCTGAGAATTAATTTGGTATTGGGATTGTGCTTTAGATGCTGGTCCCAAGAAAATCTAATCTGCTTGAAAAAAGGATATTTTTGCATGTCTGGAGTGTACCAGTAAGCTCATTCTATGAAGGAGTATCCTAGACATGAATTTTGTTAGGGTGTCCATAGGATCAACACAGGTGGAAGAGAAGAAATGATATTTGGTACAGGGAGATGTCCAACTGGGATTCAGGCCTGTAATCCAGCAGGTGAACTTGCTGCTTATCCAGAGGACTGAATTGTAAGAAACCACCAGGGAGTTTCAATTACTCCCTGGAAGTCTGGCACTAAAACTGCTGTGGCATTTAGAGTTAAATCAAAAGAGATAATAATCAAGAGGCTATAAAAATACAGTCATATTGTTAAATGACATTCATATATCTACATTATACATATACATGACAGACACATTATTATGCCAAGCATATATAGGACTAGTGCAAAGCTATACCATGAGAATTATATAGTCATGGAGATTAAGAGAAATTTAATCCAATGTTGAAAGCATGCTACCCAAGTCCCAGTTTCTTCATCTCTTTCATTTTTTAAAATGATGTGTATTATTTTATTAATTTGAGTATGTGCTGGTCTGTATGTGAGTACATGCATATGACCCTAATATGTCAGACAATAGTCTCAGATCTCTCTGGACCTGCAGGCATGGGCAGTTGTAGGTGGTAGGAACCACACTCCAAGCCTCATTTAACTGTTGACCCACCTCTCTACCCTCTGGTTGATGTGCCTCTACCCTACTCCTCACAAGTTCATGTCCTCCCTCAGGTGCCATTCAATTGGCGCAAATCTGGAGTTATGTGGTCCTGTTGTCTCATACCTAGCATTCTCCTATTCCAACTCCAGAAGAAAATGAGATCAAATATTTGTTAGCTTCCTATGAAAGACCAAATGATTATTTTTAAGATAGATATACTTTTACATCCTTCAAGTGCCCATCTCTATATTGTGTGCTCATATGTGAGCCAACTTCTCCCGTCAGGGTGCTAAACTAAGCACTGTGTAACTCTGGGGAGATCAACACCTCCACAGTGCCGGTGGAGTAATTTTCATAGGCAACATGTGTCCTAAGAAGTAGATGTCATAGATGGCACTCCACAAGCAAGGCTAGTGCACTCTGACTGCAGTGAGTTAGAGCACAAGATGAGCTCTTGAAGGAACACAGCAGTGTTAAGGGCACCTCTCAGAACATAAAGGTCCTTTGATGGCCACTAGATTTGAACACAGATGGGAAACTGACCCTGCTTACTCACAACACCCATTTTTATTTCACCAATGAGTAAACATAGCTTTATCTTTTCAAATTAAAAACTAAAAGAAATGTCAAAAATGAAAAAAATAACATTTTAAAATTAAACTCTATTAAAGAAATGCTAGTTCAAAAAAGACATAATTGGGCTCTCTAAAACCTGGCAGCTCCCGAACGCCAACAAGTTTTTCTCTTCACAAGTCTGTTCTCAGCCATTCCAAGAAAGGAACAGAGAAGAACAGAGCTGTATCATTTTGATGACAACCCACTTCTAATCCACAGGATCAGATGCCTTTGCACCCTGTTCAAAGGAAACTTGGCCTAGAAAAGAATTAGTTTCATAACAAACCAGCCATTCTGAGAATAGAGGTGAGAAGAGATCGGGCGGAAGAAGCCGACAGTAGAGGAGCTGAAGAGTTTCAGTGCCAGTTCATCTGCAGTCGCACGGCTGTGCATGGTGACCAGAGGGCTTGGCTCCTAACTGACAAATCTGGACGATATTGGTGCTCCCAGGTAAACACACACACACACAAACACACACATGCACACACGCACAGGGAAATGCTCGAGTCACAGAGACAGGGCAAATGCAATCATTTCAAGAAAATAGATTGCTAAGAAAGGTCAGCATCTGCAATATCATCTTTATTGTCCTCATCCAGCATTGATTAAATGTGTGGTTTAACAGGACATGCCAAAGTTTCTCTCAAGCCCCTGGGTATATTAGCTAATGATACTTAGAGAACTGTCACTGGAGGAAGGCTATAAAATTAGGAAGTCATTATGAAGCAAAACAAGACAAAATAAATTTTCTTTTGAAATTTTCGTATAAAATTTTTATTTTTGATAAGGTACAATCAAAATAGTTTGGAAAGAGCAGTTAACAGTGAGGAAATTTAAAGGTTGCTTGTTAAGAAAAGTCAGAATTTAAAATAAATATACATACACAAACATACACACAAAACAAACAACCAGAAACAACAACAATAAAAAAAAACCACACACACTTAAAAAGAAGCAACATTTTAAAGGACTACAGAAATCATTCTCACTACAGAATCAAATCTCTTTCTCTGAGTATGTTGAAGGGCACTATTGCTGAAGCCTCCTTTATTCCTCCTTCTCTCTCCACTCTCTTAGTACTTAGCATTTAAAACAAGCTTTACATCCAAGAAGTTACTGATGCTAATGAAGGGAATGGTAGTTGTGACACTCAAGCTGGAAAGAAAGGAAACCTGCTTTGAACTGTTTAGGCTCTAATAAAGCTTCCTGTGGATTAAAGACCACTAGGTAAAAGGTGTGGAATGCTTACTTTTTTTTCTCAGTGCTTTGGTGATATAAGCAAAGAGGCATGACAAATTAATTCTATCCCTATCCTTTTCCCTCATCACTCTGTCACCCAACAGGTCACTAAATACACCAGAGAATGATTCTGGAAGCAGAAGACATGCTCCTTTGCTTCCCTTGATTTTCTCTCATTTCTGTGAATTTAATTTTCGGAGCGAGCATGTGTCTGAGCTGGGGCAGACAGATTGGTGCAGGGTTTCTTAAAAACAATTTTTTGCTCCATCAGACACAATATATTCTACTGAAGGAGAAGAAAGCACTATACCCCAGGGGGAAAAAAGTTTCCCCAAAAGTTTGTTCCCTCAGAACTTTACAAAGAAAAGCTATGTCCCTCTTGGGTGATTTAATTTAATTGTTATGTTTTTTAGCTTTGTTCTAGAAGAAATTAAGCAACCATCAGTAGCACTTCATAGACAAACACCACTTTTTGGTAGATAGAACACAAAACTAGGAATTGGAAAACCCAAAAAAGAATCCTGGCACAGCGCTGGGTGATTTCATCTCCACATGCCTAAATTTCCTGTTTGCAAAGTGAACCGGAGCTCCCACTCGCTGCTTCTTTCTTGGAGATGCTGTCAGGGCTGATAGGCTCTGCTCTATCTTCCTTTCTTCCTTCCTTCCTTCCTTCCTTCCTTCCTTCCTTCCTTCCTTCCTTCCTTTTTTCTTCCTTCCTTTCTTTTTTCTTTCTTTCTTTCTTTTTTTTCTTTTTCTCTGAATTATTTTCTTCCAAAAAGAAGATGTTTGATCCACAAATAGATGTTTGATCATGTAAAAGGCACACCCTGATAAGTTTGAAGGATGCAACACAGACATGCTCCTGGGCTCCAGTTGATGTTTTCAAAGGGGTGACATAGTCTGTGCTCTTAAGAACTAATAAAGCAAAACATCCAATAATAAAACTGATCACAGAATATGTTAAATGTCAAGATGTGCATAAGATTGGAATAAACTAAGTTAGGTCTTAAAGGTGGGAAGCCCCGGAGGATAAATTCACAAATTCCAGACCTCCAGCCTGGAACCAGACTTTGTGACTTTGAACAAATTGTTCAACTTCTCAGTGCCCCAGTTTCCTTATCTGTGAGGAGAAAAAAATAGTACCTTCTTCATAGGGAAAACCTATATCCATATAAAGTGCTCGGAGCAGCTAGTGCCTGGCATGTAGTAAGTAGGATTGTTGTTATTATTAGAATGTGTAAGATTGTTCAGGCAAGGAAAAGAAGAAGGAGCAGCTCTCCAGACAGTGAACAGCATGGAGCCGAGGACAAAAATAACACAATGGGTGCCCTGGAACTAGAAAAATGTTCTCCTCCTGGAGCATAAAGGACCAGGTAGGTAGACGAGGCATATGTGGGAACTTCACAGAGGCTTTTGCTGTGAGCACAGACTATTTTATACACAATGAAGAGTAGATAAGTAATTTTAGATTAAGAAGCAATATGTTCATATTTGTGACAGTAAATAACTAAAAGTGCTGACAGAGTGTGGTAAACTCTTTGCCAAACCCTTTATAATAACAGCCCTTCCAATGGTCACACCTCCTAGGGATTGGAAAATCCAAAAAAGAATCCTAATGTCTTCAGAGGTTGCCCCATAAGTAAGTAGAATTATTTTCTACTTATTTAAAATGGACCAACTCTAGACTTGTTTTATCTTGTAAAATGCAGCAAAACTTCACGGTGGCAGTTCTAATCCTAGACTTTAAGAAAAATGTCATTCTTTTCTGTTTCACAGAACTCTGCTCCCTATCCTCCTCCTCCTCCTCACCATGTGGACAAGCCCAAGCTAACCTAAGGAGAATGACAGCACACCCAAAGGCGAGCCAGCACGTGCACCTGAAACCAACCTAAGCCCACAGAGTCCAGTTGAAGCCATAGGCTCCAGTTCAGATCAGCCTAAATATCTACTCTGGTGAAGCATAAACTAAACAATTGGCTGCTGTTGTGTTTTAAGCTGCTAAAATTTGCAGATGTTTAAACTGATATGGGTATGAAGTGCTGGTACCAAGTACAGTTTTTTAATTATATCACTCTTTTCCTGGGGAAATAAACAAAGTCATTGTTCATTTTCTTTTTTTATTTAGCCAACAAACTTTGAGAGTTTTCTATGTCTTAGGGACAATGCCACATACTGGAAAGAGTAGTAAGCCAGCCAGAGATAACCCTTGCTTTTGTGAAGGGCCACTGAGGGAAGTGTGGTGGATGTACTGACCAGTACTGAGGGTCGTCAGGGCAGACAGTGCTCTCTGCATGGTCGAGCAGAGCAAAGCTTCCAGCAGAAGAAACATCTGTACTGAAATCCAAAGAGTGACTGAGAACTAGTAAGGTGCTTTAAAAAAGAGAGAGAGAGAGAGAAAGAGTGACCCACGAAGGCCTAGCAGGAGCCCCAAATGTTTGTACACTCCAGAACCTTGTTGAAACTGAAAGCAGTCGCTCGAGTTTATGAGCTGGTTCACACATAGCAGGAAGGGGAAGAGGGAAGCTCTAGGCCTTAGCAGAAATTTGACCTTATAGGATTGCTTTAATCCACTTTCTGTCACTGCTAACACAATTCCACACACTGGGTAAATTATACAGAAAAGAAGTTTATTTTGGCTAACAGTACTAGTGTGAGGTCAAGAGGCTACATCTGGTGATAGCCATCTTGCTGGCAAAATGCCAGTGTAGTTCAGGGCATCACATGACAAGAGTTAGGGAGCACAAACAGCCTCACCAAACTGTTTGGCCTTTTCTATTTTTCAGACGATCCACTTCCAAGATAGTCCATTAATCTATCAATCCCATGAGTGCACCATTTATTAGGATATTGCGCTAATTACTTCTTATCATTTCCTCTTCCCTCCTTTTAATATCGCATAGCAAAGATTCAGTTTCAATGAAAGTTTCAGAGTAGACAAACCATATGAGCCATATTTAAGCCCTAGCATGGACTGAGGGAATTTGACCAGTATCTTGAAGGGAAAGTCATGGTATAGTCAGATCTGCGTTTCAGAAAAATAACCTTGGTCTAGAACAAAGCAACATAGCTAAGAGGCTCAGTGAGTAGGGGTGGGTAGATGATTAAAAAGCTGGGACAGAAATGAATAGGACAATGCGGCCCTGAAATAGACAACAATTAACATGACTGCACAATGAGTAGAAACAAAATATCTACGAGACAGCACCCAAGGAGCTTGGTGTTTTGATAGTGGTAGAAGTAAAACCACCTAGATGCTGCTTTGGAGAAGTGGATGGATGCAATGCCAATCACTGAGACTGAGAAAGCAGGAAAAGGGTGGTAAGGAACGTTAATTCTATTTTAGACCTATGATGCTCTGCTTGGGTGGGATTATCCAAACAGATGTGCAGTAGCCTACCAAGGATTGCATGGCTATGAATCATTCTCTCTGTGGACTCTTAAAAGATTCTGGATACATTGAACCCATTGAGTAGATGCATGTTAGAAGTGCCAATTTAGCAACAGAGTTAAGAGGCAGCCAGTGCCTTTTCTCTTTGTCCCTTGGTCTCTCGGATAAGCAATGTGAACTTACATGATGATGATCAGGGATGGGTCTCTCCAGGCAGCAAGAGCAAGCTGGCTATCCTAGGATCAATTTGGAAAACTAAAAGAGTAGATGGTGTTCTCAGAGTAGAAGTTTCACTTGCTAATATCAAAGCCATGGCGACAGCTTTATTAGATTTCCCTTTCTACTTCCACCACATATACTGAGCCAACTAGAATTTACACTTTTTCCTGATAAAAACTTTTAAAATGGTCAGCAAAACAAATATGACTATTCTGTATCTTAAAAACTGAAACTTACGGTAACTGTCAGATCCTGCATCATCAGCAGAGCTACAGTACTAGACTTCCAGGCCTCTTTTCCTAATCTATCCCTTCTTTGATCAAAAGTGAGGAGCTGTGGATTTGGCATATGTATTATTAATAAAGAATCAACAGTGCACATTATATTTATTACAATAATTTAGATGGGATGTATTAGATCATTTTATGATTTCTGGCCTGGGAAATTTGAATAGTGGGGTTGTCATGAGCTTAAACTTTCAGAAAGTGGTTAACAGAACAACTCTTCAGCTTTAGAGTGAAATTGTTCACCAAAAAGTGACAGCACAAGGTTTCTAGGAATGTCCTTGTGACCCTGTAACTATAGATTAAAGCCCAGCCATTGGCTAAGCAGATGAGAACTAGGAACACTTAGAAACTGTCGCTTTAGCAACTCTTACATATGGCTTCTTCATGGTTGGAACAATTAAGAAACTGGACAAGTTTGCTGCCATGCTCAGGGTGATAATAACAAAACAAAGCAGCAGCCATCTTGACTATGGCTATCACTCCTAACTGTGACGTAGAGCCCTTCTAATGGTATTCAAGATTATTTGTGGTGGGCAGCACAATATTTCCACTCTCTTACCTAGTGTGTCCTAACTGATAAATGAGCTTGGGTGAAAGAAGTAAAAATTTGTTATTTATTAGAAAATACCATAACTAGAGGGTCTTGGGCTATATTTTTTCTTACTACCTTCCTGAAATTTTCTTTGAAGGTCAGGGAGATGGCCAAGTGCAAACAGGCTCACAGTACTTCGAGTTATTTATGCAACTTCTTACAGACATGCGGTGTAAGCTGGACCACTCTGCTCACTCTTAAATGAACCCAGGCCAAGTGGTAGGGATTAATCTGCCAAGAGACAATCTTCAATAAATTATTTGGTTGGGTTTTTCCCTCTTTTCCTGCTTTAAAACATTTTCTTCCAATAAATAATCGAGTTGTACACTAGAAATCAAAAATGACTGACCTCCTCAGAAAGAAAAAGAAAGCATGAAATGGAAGCTGGAGAATTTTTCCTTGTGGTGTCCATGCAATGAGAAAATGCACTTATTTATTTGAAATACCAGCAAATGGGCTCCCATGTAATGAAATATTTATTGAAATTGCTTCTTTGGCTCTCTACGGTTGCTGATAGGGTTTAACGAGAGTCAGGTACGGAAGCTGGAGTGAAGGTATGCCTAGTTATTTATTTATGCTTCAAGCAGCTTCGACCATAAGGCTTACTTTGGGAAATCGTAGAGGTGAGACCATACATGACTGACAATATAGCTATTCACTGTTTTTATTGAATCATTTGCCACAGCTCAAAAAAGTAAATCGTAAAAGATTTCTATATCTGCTTGGTTCCATTTTAAAATTTTTAATCTGTTATTAATCTATATTTGTGTGAGTCCTAATGAAAGTTTACAATATTGTATACATATTCAGTATTTTGAAAATCCCATCAATATCCCCATTTCATTTTGTTGTTATTGTTTAATTTTTACTTGTATATTTTTATTTGCTTTCTTATTTACTTCCTTGGGTTCTATAAAATTAAAACCAGTTTTAGTTCTCCTATAAAAGATAAGGATATCATCTTCCATTCTATTTTACTTTTATCAAGATGTCTCTAATCTAATTAAGACCATATCTTTTCAAATTGTACCAATGATGCCTTGAAAGCAATTATTTCAAACAGTTCCTAAAACACATCATACGTATTAGTTGTACTTAGAATGAATGAGAAGTGTCAAGTATTCTAAAGTTTCGTGGATACTAAAAAGGACACTCTTGGGAGAAAATGGACATCTGTGTGAATAATCATGAATCCCATCAGGACTTATTGTCAGAGCTTGAGAAATTCACTAAAGCTTGCAATAAATAAATAGATAAATAAATAAATAATCTCTGGCATTGCTTAAAAGCATTCTGACATGTTTACTTCTGTTATTGCTGGCTTCTGGAAAGTTAATAAACTAAGAGGAGATACCCGGAGCCTAAAGTAGCCACCGAGGTCATCTAATCAAAGCAGACTTTGAGATGGAACCTGGAATCTAAAAGCACTAAGTAAATTGAACAAAGGCATCTAGCACACAGCAGAGTAAGAATTAGAGCCCCGGTTGTTTAGCTCTGACTTCTGTGCCATGCAAAATATTGATGATGCTGTTATGTTGTGATGTGATACGATACAAGAGAGGTGAAAGAGAATAACGTAAGAGTGTAACACAGCCCCAGAGAAGCGAGACGCGCGGTAACAAGGACAACCTGAAGAGGGACACATGGATCGCCTTTGGAAGGGGAAATAGATGAGATCTCCTGGGTAAACTGGGGACAATGGTAGAGGGGGGATGAGGGATGAGAACATGAGGAAATAGGATGGTAGAGTTGGGGGAAGGACAGAGTAGGAGAGCAATCAAAGAAACATCTTAATAAAAGGAACCACTATGGGGTTAGGGAGAAACCTGGTTGTTGAAGGAGAGAGGGACTGTTTTGGTCCCGGCCGCCCAGCTAGCTTATACCCAAAATAATCACACAGAAATTGTATTAATTAAATTACTGCCTGGCCCATTATCTCCAGCCCCTTATTGGCTAACTCTCACATATTAGTTTAACCCATCTCCATTAATGTGTATCGCCACTTGACTGTGGCTTACAGGCACGAGTCTAACCAGTGTCCTTCTTAGGTAGGAGAACTATGGTATCTGCCTGTCTCTGCCCTTCTTCCCAGAATTCTGTTCTTTCTTCCCTGCCTACCTGAGATCCGCCCTATCAACTAGGCTAAGGCAGTTTTTCTTTTAATAACCAATGAAAGCAACACAAATACAGAAGGACCTCCTACACTACCCTGTGCTAGAGAACTTCCCAGGAATCCATAAAGATGACACCAGCTACATCTCCTACAATAGTGGAGATAATGCCTGAACTAGCCTTCCCTGTAATCAGATTGGTGGCTATTCTAACTGCCCTCATGAAACCCTAATTGTCCAAAGAGAGCCTTCATCCAGTAACTAATGGGAGCTGAAGCAGAGATCCAGAGCCAAGCACCAGTCCAAGCTCCAGGAGTTCATTTGAAAAGAAGGAGGGGTTATATTGAGGAAGACACCTGGTTAGTCGTCCTAATCAACTTGGACCATGAAACCCAATATGAACAAGTTCAACAGAACCACGATATATGGGCTGCCCATGCATGCTTCAGCATTGTCAGGGTACAGAGATGGTTGACCCAATCTTGTAAGAGCTCATAGACTGGAGAGTTTGCATGTCGCCCTCTTCATGTGGGTGACATTTGTGCAACTTGGTCTGTTCCTGGGACTCCTGGCAGTTGGGTCAATATCTATCCCTGGAGTATGAGCTGCCATTTTAGAGCACATTCCCTATGGTAGGATGTCTTGCTCAGCTTTGATGCAGTTAAAGAAGGGCTTAGTCCTGTCTCAGTTGAATGTGCCAGGCTTTGTTGATTCCACAGGGAAGGGTTTACCCTCTCTAAATTGTGGATAGAGGATGGGTCAGGGGTGAACATGTGGGGAGCAGGATGAAGGGATGGTGGGAGAGCTGTGGTTGTTATGTAAAATGAATTTAAAAGAGAAAAGAGTATAACGAAACTTCCAGAGATTGCATATGATTTGAAGAGGCTGCTGAATGAGCAGTTGTACTGCCAGGGTATTGCTCAGATGCACCCTCTAAGGTCAGGCCTTCATCCCAGCATTCACTATTCCTGACAACATGCCCCTTTGGTGTGGCTGAAAAGAATCTGAAATCAATGACCTTGACCAATTGGCAGACACTGGGGCAATGCCCCAGCTCACTAAGCACAGTTTGGAGCCCTCCTTCCTGTTGAAAGCTGCTTACACCCCCCCCCCATCCCAAGTATAGATCTTGAAAGTTCTTTCCCCACAGATGCAAGCCTTCATCTGAGTCTGCCTCTAATCAGAGATGTAAACAAGTCACACCTAAGAAAGCAGACTCAAGATTAGACGGCCTGGTGGTTATTTACAGTGTTCCTTTTGGAAAGTGACTTCTTTCTAATCTCATTTTGATCAACATTTTAAAACAATATTAGCAAATACAATATAATTACATCTATATTATATCAAATTGTATATTAGAATCTAGAATACAATACATAATACAGACTCTTTGGCATAATCACCCAAGACACTAGAGGAACCAGTCAGCATATTCAAACTGAAGGACTGTTTAAGGAGGTGTGCACAAAATTAAAGCAGCCAGTAAAAAGCATGACACACTCAGAGAGCAGCATCAGAGGAAAGTCAGGAACAGTTCCAGGCCTGACAAAGCAGTCAAAACAATATTAGAGAGCCTATAAAGAGCTGGAGCTGGGAAGGGGCTACTCCTGGCTGTCACAAGACAAAGAACACCAGCCTGCGAGAGCCTGGCAGGGAAGGAGAAAGAAAACTTTCTTCCTGTCTTGGCTTAGAATTCCCCAATACCACTACCAAAATATACTTGAGAAATGTTATAAGAATCAATTTATAGACCAGTATTTCTACTGTGATATAAACACACAACACAACACACACATACACACACAACCAACCAACCAAACAGAAGAGGGAAAAGATGGACAGAGACAGATCTAGTGTCTACCTAATAATAAGAAATGTAGATGGCCTCAGAAGTTAATGATTAGCCAATTGTGGCCATTTCTGTGATTCCTACCACTTCTGTTTGGAGTCTTGCTGATGGTAAAAATCTGATATTTGATTTAGAATTTTTTCTTTTCTTAATGTAAAACAGTTTTTTTTATTCTTTGAGAATTCCATTCCATACATTTTTATAATATTCACGCTTCATTCCTCCCCTTCACTCTTGTGTCCCTTCCACACCCACAACATGTTATAAATAAACCACCAAGTTCACCTTGTGCTGCCCATGTGTTCATGCTTGCAAGGCCACCCACAGGGTTGTGGTAGACCTACCACTCCATGCTACAGTATTGACTGGCTTAGTCTTGCACTGGTCTTATGCAGGCAACCATAGCTACTATGAGTTTATGAGTGAAGTTCCTCTGGCATGTCCATAGGCACAGTTTTTCTCAAGTCATCTCTGATCCCGGCCTCATAAACTTTCTAACCTCTTTTCTGGAAAGCTCTGAACCCCGAGAGGTAATCCGCATATGCTCCATGTGCAGCTGTGTACTCGACTGACACTCATTCTCTGTCCTTTGGCCTATTGTGAGTTTCTGCATTAACTATCATCCACTTCACTCAGAAAAGTCTCTAATGCGGTCAGACAGCTACACTAATCTATGGGTTTAGAGATGGGGATTAAGAGAAGAACTTAATACTTTGCCCCTTTATCTTATCCTGCTACAGGTGTGCATCTATATACACTTACAGCTCTTTGCCTGCCATAAAAATGTCTTTCTGTTTTTCAAGGAGTGAGGATATTACAATTCAAAAGCAGCTTACAACACTTCCACAGAAACAATAAATGCATCCAAAGAGAGTAGGGAGATGGCTCAGTGATAAAAGGCTTGCTGTACCACTGAGAACTGGAGTTCAGATGCTCAGAAACATTAAAAAAAAAAGCCAGGCAGGTCATTCCAAGGCTAGCTAGAAAGGCAGAATTGGTGAGCTCTGGAGTCAGTGAGAGACACATCCTCAACAAATAAAGTAGAGAGCAATTAAAGATATATTACATAACCATCATAACTTCACACACATACACATGTATGTGTACCCTACATATATCTGTGTATGTGTACAGCACACGTCTATGTGTGTCCACATACTTTATACTACATATATGTGTATGTGTACAGCACACGTACATGTGTGTCCACATACTTTATACTACATATATCTGTGTATGTGTACAGCACACGTACATGTGTGTCCACATACTTTATACTACATATATCTGTGTATGTGTACAGCACACGTACATGTGTGTCCACATACTTTATACTACATATATCTGTGTATGTGTACAGCACACGTACATGTGTGTCCACATACTTTATACTACATATATCTGTGTATGTGTACAGCACACGTACATGTGTGTTCACATACTTTATACTACATATATCTGTGTGTGTACAGCACACGTACATGTGTGTCCACATACTTTATACTACATATATCTGTGTATGTGTACAACACACATACATGTGTGTCCACATACTTTATACTACATATATCTGTGTATGTGTACAGCACACGTACATGTGTGTCCACATACTTTATACTACATATATCTGTATGTGTACAGCACACGTACATGTGTGTCCACATACTTTATACTACATATATCTGTGTGTGTACAGCACATGTACATGTGTGTCCACATACTTTATACTACATATATCTGTGTGTGTACAGCACATGTACATGTGTGTCCACATACTTTCAAATACATGTACACACACATGTACGCACATGCACACACACACCAACAATGCTCTGGACATCCCAGAAAATCCCAATTCCAATTTTCTGATTCCAAACTCTCCAGCCATTTAAAAATAAGTAACTTAGGCTTTCTCAAAATTGTCTAACAACAATATTGAATCTGAAAATCTTTGAATTTTTACAACTTCCTGAACAAAAAAAAAATGATGAGAGAAAGTTCCCTTGTCTGGAAGAGATGGACCACAGATAATGTGACCCTCAAAACAAGCGATACAAATAAAGAGCATCCTGCCATGAAAGTCTATCTAGTTAACTTCTGCAAAATGCCCTGGCTGCCAGCTCTTAGGTACCTTGTCATGAAGGAAGTTAGAAACCCCAGTTAGTCACCATTCCATACCTGCTTCACATGATGATGCATAGTTGCTAATCTATAATAGAGTGACTTTTCTTCCTAAAGTTTTGGTATCAATTTACATAATTCAGTTTTTAGCATATATAGTCAATTCTCCCAAGTTGTTTTCTTGATGTTATTTTAGATATTGCTGAGGCAAATCTTTTGATTGCCTCAAGGTTTACCAGCAAGTTTTATAAGCAGTAGAAATGTTAACACATAGATTAATATTTATGAAAACCTCAATTCTTTTATTCAGATGTAGTAGTTTAAGGTTTTTAAATCTGAAGCTAGAGAGCTGGAGAGGTGGCTCAGTGGTTACAATGCACTTGTTGCTCTTGATCAGGAGCAGGGCTTGACCTCCAGCACCTACGTGTTGACTGACAATCCTTCTAACTCCAGTTCCAGGGGATCTAATATCCTTTTCTGAACACCACAAGCACGTCCATGTGCATGTCCATATATGTCAACAAAACAGTCGTGTATATATAAAGAAATATGTTTTTTAAAAGCTGAAGCTCTTTCATGATTAAAATATACACTAATCCAATTTTTTAAGACTAAGTAGTATATTTAACCAGGTTAAAATTACTTAGATGTTTATATGACTTTGAAAACATTTCAAATTAGAATTTAAATTATTGCTTTTGGATACACACGTGTATATGTATGTCTATGTATAAATATACATAGAGACACATATATATGGTTAGTTTTTTGTCAGCCTGAAACATGCTAAAGTCATTTGGGAAGAGAAATTCTCAATGAAAAAATACAACTATAAGATTTGCCTGTAGGCAAGTCTGTAGAACATTTCCTTGTTTAAGGAGTGATGTAGGAGGATCAAGCTCACTGGAGATGGTGCCACCTCCCTTAGCACGAGATGCTAGATTATGTGAAAATGTATCCTGAGCAAGTCAGGAAAGTGTCCCCAATGGCCTCTGTTTTGGCTACTGCCTCTAGAACCCTGCTTTTAGCTCCTACCCTAATGTTTGTCACTGACAGAGTATGACCTGAGAATTGTAAGACGAAACCCTTCCTCTCCACGGATATTTTGGTCAAGGCCTTTATCATATCAGTAGAAACCCTGAGGCAGAATTGGTACAGAGAGTAAGCCATTGCTGTCACAAATCTGGCCATGCTGCATGGAGGATTATGAAAGGAGTTTGGAACTTTGGTCTAGAAAAGTTATTGAGTTCTTAGAGCACAGTTGACTTTCTTTGGAATACTGTAAAAAAAGAATGCTAAGAACAATGCAGATAATGGAGGATTGGCTTGTGGAATTTCAGAAGCTTTACCCAGGTCCTTTGTGTGGAATTTTGTATCAAGGACATGTGAATATTCTGGTGTGCTATGACTGAAGAGTTAGCTATAATTATCAATAGACCAGGAGCACTGAAGTGAAACTTTGCTTTGCAGGGACAACTGATTCTGGTCATCCGGGGCTAAAGAACTGACCATTATGAAGAAGGCACCAGCATCATGGGGAAATCTTCCAGGAAGTGTTTCCTCAGCCAGCACAAAGAAGTTGTAATCCAAAGGTGCACAAAGCTGGGGCTTGTGCTGGTGACTGAACCTGGTAGCGTATGAATTTCCAAGGTGGTACTGGTTCTGAAGGCATGAAAGGGTCATGGAGAGCAGCTGAGGCTCAGTGCTGAGAAAGATCAGGAGAGACCATTGGTGAAGGTGCAGCCTCGGGTGCAGTTTGGAGATGCCAGTTTCAGGGGTGAACATGCAAAATAGTAACACATGCGAAGTATAGCCACTCTGAGTCTGTGTGCAGCTGTGTGCGCTGTGGATGGCAGAGGGAGAAGCAGAACCACGAGGCCCGCAAGAGCCAGAGTCCAACACTGACCTTTGCACTGCTGGACTTCCCATTGCCTTGATTTGCCTGTGACTGTGCCCTGGTTCTTCCCTCTTGGCGAGGGGAAGAATTAAATTTGTATTTTGCTTGATTTTACAGCAGTCCACAAGTTATAAGACTTCTCACTATTAGACTTTGGATATATTAGAGAAAGATTAAACTTTCAAAAAGACCTTAAACATTTAAAGAACTGAACTCTTAAAGCATTTGGATGTTTAAAGACTGTGGGGCCTTTGGGAAGTTGGAATGCATTTTATATTGAGATAGTGATATTAACATGAGATATTGGGGACAAACAATAAAGTTTAAATTTACTAGTGGTCTGATTGTGTGTCCTGTTGACGAGGAATCACTCATTTGGCTAGTTTTATGTCGATGTGGCACAAGCGAAAGTCACTTGGAAAGAGGGATTCTCAAAGGACAAAATGCCATCATAAGATTTGCTTGTTTGCAAGTCTGGAGCACATTTTCTTAATTAATGATTGATGTGTGGGGGCCAAAGTCACCAGGGGGAGTGCCACCCGTGAACAGGTGGTCTTGTGAAGAAGTATGGAGCGGCAGGCTATGTTCCCGCCCTGATCCTTAGCCCCAGAAATAATAACACACAAATTGTATTCTTTTAAACACTGCCTGGCCCATAAGCTCTAGCCTCTTACTGGCTAACTCTCACATCTTGCTTAACCCATTTCTATTCATGTGTGTAGCACCATGAGGTTGTGGCTTACCGGGAAGGATTCTAGCCTGCTTCCATCTCGGAGAGGAGAGCTATGGCAACTGACCTCACTGTCTTCTTCCCAGCATCCTGTTCTGTTCACTCTGCCTACCTAATTTTCTGTCCTATTAAAGGGCCAAGGCAGTTTCTTTATTTAACAAATAAAATCAACACAAAACAGAAGGTTCTCCCATATCAGTCTTGCATGGTATGAGCAAGCTATAAGGAGACACCAGTAAGCAGCATTCCTCAAAGCTTATACTTCAATTCCTGCCTTCAGGCTCTTGCCTTGAATTCTTGCCCTGACTTCCTTCACGGATGGACAATTGCTTAAGAATAAGATGAAGAACACCATCCTCCCCAGGTAACTTTGTTCATGGTTTTCATCACAGCAATAGAAACCTTAACTAAGATATAAAACAAGGAAGATTTCTCTCTCTCTCTCTCTCTCTCTCTCAACTTTCCTAGAATACTTATAATAATATTATTTGTAGGTTAAGTATACTTCAAGGACTTTACATATTATTTAATTTTCATAATAATTCCCTGAGATATATGTTACTCTATCCATTTTAAAGATGGAAACTAAGGCACAGCAGGTGGTTAAACAGATCTAACATAGTCACACAGATAGGATCAAACGCAGACAACAATTGTAAGCGTCACCACATGAAGTTAGAAGCAGCTAACATTTACTGAGAGCTTGCTGCCTGCCACATTCATGGTAAGTGATGTCCCCTCCCTTATTGTTTCATAGAATGCTGACTGTGTCAATAGTATGACTAACCTTAGTCACTTTACAAATGAACAAACATGACAAGAGATGTAAACTAATTTGTCCAAAATCACATAGTCAGTTTTAAAATCATGACTCCATCTGTATTTGCTGGTTTCACTGCCTATACTCTTAGTTAACTAGTGTATAGAAATATATAACACCGAAAAACTGCCAGAGATCAGGCAAAGAGGTCTGAATTTTCAACAAGAGAATGAACATCGTCTCCATGTTGAAATGACCCTCCACTTTCTCTAGCATTACTGAAAACGCTGATAATGTTTAGCTCTCTGCACCCTAGCTGCAGGCTCCCCTTTCCAATGACATGTTTTCCCAAGCACGCCATCTCCAAGCTGCTTCTCTCTGGGGAACTTGGGAAAGACGTGTTTGAATAAATCCAGTGGGATGTGGTCAGTTTTCCTACCCATGGGAATCAGAAGCAACAAGAACTCAAAGTTTCCCAGGCCCCCATAGCAGCCAGCCCTCTCAGCCCCCTACCCCCCCACAGCAGCCAGCCCTCTCAGCCCCCACAGCAGCCAGCCCTCTCAGCCCCCTCCCCCCCACAGCAACCAGCCCTCTCAGCCCTCCCCACAGCAGCCATCCCTCTCAGCCCCACAGCAGCCAGCCTTCTTCCCCTCCCCCCACAGCGGCCAACCCTCTCCCCCCCACAGCAGCCAGTCCCCCCCCCCACAGCCACAGCAGCCAGCCTTCTCCCCCCCCCCCACAGCAGCCAGCCCTCCACCCACCCACAGGAGCCAGCCCTCTCCCCCCCACAGCAGCCAGCCCTCCACCCACCCACAGGAGCCAGCCCTCTTCCCCCACAGCAGCCAGCCCTCTCCCCCCCCACAAAGCCAGCCCTCTCAGCCCCATAGCAGCCAGCCTTCTCCCCCCCCCACAGCAGCCTGCCCTCCACCCACAGGAGCCAGCCCTCTCAGCCCCACAGCAGCCAGCCTTCTCCCCCCCCCCCCCAGAGCAGCCTGCCCTCCACCCACAGGAGCCAGCCCTCTTCCCCCACAGCAGCCAGCCCTCTCAGCCCCTGGAGTCCCTGGAGGACATTCCCCTGGGGAGTGCTGTTAATCTGGTCTCCTAGCCCTGGGGGATAAGAATCTGGGCCAACACATGGAACAACAAAATAACAGAAGTCAGCAATACAAACAATAAAAACATACTGCAAAGATTTGTGCCTTTACAAACTGTTTTGCATGCATGCACGTTGTCTCACTGGGTGACTCCCCAGGGGGATTTTTAGAAACTGAAACTGGTTCAAAGTAATATTTGGAACTTTTTTGAGTTTACCTTCGGTCTCCTCATTCCTATACATTACACTTCCTCTAATGACCCTAAATTGATATTTGATCTCTTTTTGTTTACTTCACAAGAAATAGATACTTTAGCCAAAGATTTAATTTTTCCTGAGCTTTTAAAAGACAAAATTTTCTTCATCTTATCAATATATTGTCACTTTGCCTTAAATTGAGACAAAAAACACAGACTTCAAAACACACATGTATACATATCTGTTTCTTTGTACACACACATTCATGTGTGTGTGTGTGTAGACAGAGAAAGAGAGATACTTGGTATTAGTGTCCCTTCTAAAGTTTATATGTTGAAAACCTTTGGAGATAGTTAGATGGGATGAGATCACTAATACAGAGACCTTGGCAGGAGATAAATATTTGTACTTTAAGAAGAAACATCAAGCAACTTACACTCACCCTTATCCTGTGAAATCACAAAACGTGGCAGCCATTGTCTAGCTGGGAAATATGTTCTTATGATAGCCAGATGACACTAGCATACTAGATTTTCAGACTCTCCAACTATGAGAAAATTTTGAAGTCGCAGTCTGTGGTATTTTATTACGGCAGATCAAGCGAGTAAGGGAGTTTAATGTACACAGGCATGCAATATACAGCAGACAAAAACACATTGGAGCTGAAGAAAGTTTAGTGGTCAAGAGTTCTTACTGCTCTCTTAGAGGACCTGAGTTTGGTTGCTAGCCGCTAGGAAAGGCTGTTCACAACTGCTTGTAGTAAATCCAGGAGGAACTCATGTCCCCCTCTGACCTGAGTGTGTGCTTACCTGCACATGAATGGTACACACACACACACACACACAAACACACACACACACACACACACACAAATGAGAATACAAACAAACTTAAAAAATAAATAAACATTGATATAGTTGTATCTAGATGTAAATATTTAAGCTATAAAGTGAAAAGAAAACTTGGCATTGAATAAATAATAAAATAATAAAAGGAGGCTCAGGACAAAGAAGATCTAACCCTAAAGGCATTTTATAAATAAAAAGGGGTTTTAAGTAAGAAATTTTCCCCAGGGATAGGTCAGATTCTGTGGGAACCTCAGATATGAGCTAGACAGAGGCCAAAGTAAAAGAAATTACCCAAGAAGCCATCAATAATGACTGAAAACTATGGCACATTTGAATGGAAGAGCAAATAGTTTTTGCTGGAAACTTCCATGTGAAACTAGGTAACACATAAGCAACAGGCAGCGGAGGCTGGGTATAAGTGGTGGAGGTGGGGGAGGGGAGGACAGCCTCTGTGTGCTTGTGGTAAAATAGAAAGGAGATCCAAGCTTGCTTTTGACAAGCGGCCTTTTGTGCCCCTGATCGTGGTAGCTCTGACAGTGGAGTGCATAGCTGCTATGGGAGAGCAAAACCCAAACGCTTCAGATTTAGGGAGCTTTGTCTCAATCAATTAAGCCCCCTGGTGAGATAAATGGCTCAGATGAGCGGCATCAGTGCCTTCTGGAACAATTAGTGTCAGTAAAGACAGGGAACAAGTCTCCATGCGCAGCACCAGGAAAAAATATTTCTACAAAGCCTTAGAAAATAATGAAAAGACAATTTGCAAAGAACAAAACGTGGATTTCATTCAAGGAATTTTGATTTTGGCATTCTAGCGCTGAAGCGGCGAGTTCAGATAAATGCTGTTAGCTTCCCCCAAAGCCTTTAATAAATTAGTCAGCAAGAAAAGTGATGGCCCAAGCCAAGAGAGATTTGAGAAGAAATCCATGTGTACTAACTTATTGAACTTTAACAGACGTACTTTCAATTTTTAAATTTATGAAAGATTCCTTCAATTTATCATTGAGAGGTGTCTTTTTACATTTCATCTTAAATATTGATAACAAAAAAAATCAAATCTCTTTCTACCTTGACTAAGATTTCCAGACAAATGTAGCCTATTGAATCAATCCATCGAAGCTGAGTACGCTGAGAAATGCAGATCTTTAAGATGGCTGCAAAGACTGATTGAGACCGAGAAGAACCCCAGTTTCGTGCAGAATCATCATTGCTATTGAGGGAAAAAACATATGTTGGGATGATAATTCCATCATTATCTCGGTTTTACCCAATGACCGACTGCCATATTTACTGACAATCTGTGCATTAAATGTTTCTCTGCCTGACAAACAGGACTAGATTTCACCTGCTCAGCAAGCAATTGTTCGGGATTTTCAAAGTTATTAATAATTTCTCTTGACTCAAAATAATTTAAAAAAACAGGTAGTTTTTCAGAACTTTACAAATTGGAGGTTGGTTTGTACTATTATTTAGAGCTATTTAATCTCGGAACACTTGGGGTTCCTCTTCCTGAATGGACTTTTTATGAAGTTGGGTAAAAATAATGGATCAATGATTGAGGATGTTCTCAGTCACACGTGTCTAGTGCTAACCAAGTAGGAGCCATTGCTACAAATGTCCTGCATTCTAGGTTCAGAGAATTATAAAGTCAAAAATACTTTTGAAAATCAATGGTTTTGTAACTAAATAGGGAGCAAAATTAACCAAGTTCACTTGACAGTAAAATCTGAACAAATTTTTAGTTGAAAAAACAAGTGCTGTTTGATTAACTCCCTAGAAGACACATAGTTGCATATGGCATGACATATGGTAATGTATATAAAAATATAGGTTGTGTATCTCATATGAGGGCCCTGTATATTCAAAGCAAGCACTCTGCCCCTGAACTACAGCCCCAATCCCATGAGTTTTCTATTATCAAAATTTCCTTTTTAAAATATACCTGGTTCAAAGTATTTTAAATAAAGCCATTGTTTTCTTTAAATCTCACAAAAATCATTGAAATAAATGTGTTCAGTATTTCTTTTAGGGAAAGAAATTGAGATACAGAAGCAAATAAATCTTCTCTTTATTATATAAAAATGAGGAAGACAGAGGTAAGTAAGAAACACAAACATCCACATACCTCCTATTAGGAAAACAGCATCTAATCCAAGCAGTCTATTCAAACAGCATCATATTCAATATGGACAATGTATTGTAAATGATAAAAAGAATTGGAAAGTACAATGGGAACCAAGGGCACCAATAAGGCAATTCAGAAATGAGCCAGGGCTGCAATGGGAAAGGGAGATAGTTCTCTTCTCAAAGACTAAAAATTAAGTTGTTGACTGTGTGAACTGGGGTGCCACCCTGCAGAGGCAGACTTCATGCCTGGGAGATCAGTGCTTTAGGAAAATTAAGTTAGAAGAAATATCCTAGATTCTCTTTTCCCCAGTTCCTCCAACTCAGCTTTAGTACCCATATTTGGAAGACCTGGAGAGAGGCTAATTACCAATGATGTCTGCAAAGAATAGCTTTCTGTTTCTACGGCGCAGAGAAGGAGCAAAAATACTGGTTCTTAAGGTGAAAATCTCAAATGAAAATCACCTAAGGTTGATAAGAAAATATTACAGTAACAGATTAAGAATCATAATGAAATGATTTGACAGGTAGTATCAAGGCAAACCCTAACAAAATGAGTTTTCCTCTAGTTATTAAACAGTTGTTTATGGATCTCTAGATACTGTGTATAACCGGGGAAGAATGAAACTCTCCAGAAGAAATAAAACTGCTTTATTTAGAAAAAGAAAGAAAGGAAAACTAAGTCTTTTGTAAGAAAACACAAATTTAAGCAATGGAAGTCAAGCTTATTGAGCCAAAGCATGAAGAGTCAAAGGTCCCATTAATGGAAGAGAACTCCCTTCATGCGGGAAGAGAAAGGACTCAGAAAGGAAACTGTATTGTACTTTGTGAAGAGCTTACTGGAGCAAAGTATTAAAATATGGTAAGTGAGGATGGAGAGATGGCTCCACAAGCTGCTTTTACAGAGAATCTAGGCTTGTTTACTAGAACCCATCCCCATCAGCTTACAACTGCCTCTGACTCCAGCTCCCTCCATATAGTTCAACCAAATTCTGGGAGAAAGAAGGCAGAGTTCAGAGACACCATGGAGCCACCAGAGGAGAAAGACACAAGCTGCCTGCTGGAACCTTGCTAGTAGGCCATGAGCCTCCTAGTAAAATATAAAATAATAGAGATGGGTTAATTTAAGAGATAAGAATGAGCTAGAAATATGAATAAGCTGATTGGCTAAGCAGTACTGTAATTAATATAATTTCTGTGTGATTATTTTGGTTCTGGGCAGCTGGGAATAAGCAAGCAGCCTCTTTACAACAAAACAGCCCCCTTCTGGCCTCCACAGGTCCTTCACTCATTTGCATACACACAAACACATGTATATATGATGGAGGAAGGTCATTGGTTAAGTAATAAAGAAACTGCTTGGCCTCATAGGTTAAAACATAGGTGGGAGGAGTAAACAGAACAGAATGCTGGGAGAAAGAAGCTGAATCAGTGAGTCACCATGATTCTCCCACTCCAGACAGACACAGGTTAAGATCTTCTCTGGTAAACCACCACGTGGGCTACACAGATTATTAGAAATGGGTTAGATCGATATATAAGAGCTAGCCAATAAGAATCTGAAACTAATGGGCCAGGAAGTGTTTAAAAGAATACAGTTTCCGTGTAATTATTTCGGGCATAAGCTAGCCATGTGGGCAGCCAGGGTGCTGGGGAAGCAACCCCGCTGCTCCTATTACAACATATATACATTTTTTTTTCATTTTAACTAAAAATCTTGATAGCCTAAAATTCACTGGACAAACCAACTATTATTTTAACTATATTCTTCTCCTTATAAAAAATATAAACCAACTCAACATGTACAAAAAATGATGGAACCGAAAAGACACTCAAAACTATGTCCTGTGAGCAATAATCAAAAAATCCTGAAATTCACCTAAAGAATAGAAGAATAGAAGACATGGAAGCACACAAATAATTTGAGGATTATATGAGTAGTGTCAGCTACTGCTCACCCATCTGTCCCTTCCTCAACCCTGCATCTCAAGAACCCATAGAATAACTGTGCTTCATCTCACACAGTATTACAAATGTGGTATTGGTACCAATAGGAATTCAAGTCCTAACCCTTCCATTATTGTCAGCACTTTGTAGAAAAAGTGCTAGGTCCACTGACTCACCAAGAAGAACATTATGGTTTGAAAGCCAGGAAAACTAAACCAGTTAATAATAGAAACAAAGGCAAAAAGCAAGCCATCTCAAATGGAGATAGTATGTAAAATAAGATAGTGAGAGAGCAAAGTTGTAGGTTCGCAGAGGCTCAACAGAAGGAAAAGGAAAACATCAAGCTTCACAAGACAGCTACGGTACTGCAAGAGGAAGGAGAGAAGAGAGAACTGGGAGAGAGAAGCGAAAGTAGGTAAGGGAGAGGGAGAGGGACAGATGGGGAAGGAAGAAACAAAGGTCCAAGCCTCGGTGTGGTACCAATGCCTCATCATCCCTGATACTACATTGGCTGGTTGTGAGTGGGAAAATCTCTTTAGGGACTTGTGATGTCTTTCATAGTCAAGGTGAAGCATAGACTTCTAAACAACAATTCTGTTTTGGTTTAGATTCTATTTTTGTCCAGTGCTTAGCCATCGTGGTTGTTTTTTCATTCAAATAGGAAATGGCACTGGTTTCTCAGCCCAGAAAGCAATGTTTGAGGTTTAAAGGAAACAGGTCACTGTGGCACCAACTTTTTTCAATTAATTTTTAAACTCGTGTTTATTTTTCAGCAAGTTCAGCTCATGTGATTTTGATTTATTTACACTTTACTCCCTAACATGTGCAGTTAGCAATTTGATGACTCTGCACCTTCTAATGAGTCTGTCTCGGTACCAGAAATTCATGTGTTACCAACACCATCAAACTCTAATCCAGCTGACTCAAATTTGGATACAAATAGAAGAAGCCATAAAATTCAAGACCATTCTAAACTTGGCGATAAAAGTGCTCTTGTTCCCAAAAAGTCACAGACAAAGCCAATTCCCACTTTAAAGTTTTTGAAAGTTCTTCTGCAAACATGTGCTGCTCAGATAAAAAGCAGTGCGTGGGACAGCTGGCTCTCTGTGGCTCTGCTTCCATGAGTTCCAGAACTTGTGATTGCAGAAAGTTCTGCTCCAATCCAAGTTTATGTCTGTATCCCCAAAGAAACCCAGAGGCCCAGTAAAGTGAGCCAGTCAGCCCAGTCATTACGCAGGGTATAAACCAAACTCAACTCCTCATAGTAGCTTGGGTGCTTGTCAACCACAGAATTTGATAGTGTTGAGTGTGGTAGGAACTTTGGAAACCCTCTTAGCCAATCTTCACTCTACTAATGTGTTTTAAATGGTGTTTTGACAATCTATGTACATAACCTTTAAAATTCAGATGACATGGGTCCAGGCATGAGTTTAATTATAAAACCTAAGGCACATATGGAGCAGAGAGGAATTTTTCTAGGGAAACCTAGAGAATTATGTTTTATGGATGCTTTTTCTCTACTTATTCTTAAGACCATGTCGTAAAAATGGATTTCCCTCTTTGAATATGCTAGAATGATAGCACTGCTGAGGTATATAAAATGTACATTCATTTTTCCTTACTGTATAAAATGTATATTTTATATATAATTTACATTGATAAAAATTCTAAATTTTTAATATATTTACATATGTCAATTTTATGCAAGCCAGCATTTCATAAATCATATATTCAAAATAAATACCAAAAATAAATGACATATAATTAAATGCTTATGTATTAAATTTACATATAGGCATAATCTTTCCAGTTCAAAACTATGTATTTATACTAAAGCCTGTGAGTTCAATGGCGATTAGAGTAAGGAGTAGCACAAGTCCTATCTTATTACTACTGAAACAACTGGTTAAAAGTCTGAGCCTCTGCCCTGGTCACTTTGATCACCTTCCTAATACACAGACCAAACAGGATCACCCTATTCATTTTTCTCTCTCTCAGAAGTCTCTCATTACTCCACCCTTATTATGAACTTCAGTCTCAATCATTAGAGTTCTACCTATTAATGAGATAGAAGACAGATACCCTATTTGCACAGCTGTTATCTATACCACCAACTCCTCTATATTCTTTTTCATTGTTTATATTATTAACCATCTCTCTGCAATGCCCAGTTTGTCCTTACTGCAGAAGGGAGAGGAAGTATATATCTGATGGTTCTTTAATTGTATTTTCTAGGTAAAAATTCCCTACTTTAGAAAGTCCCCTTTGTTTCCAAAAGTCACTTGTGTTATAAGTACATTAAACTCTCCAAGAAGAGATATCTATGCTTTATATTATTTTCCCATTCCCTCAGTGACCAGTATTATACAGAACCTAACCTATGTGTCAAAACCCACACCGGTCAAGAGATGGATAAATATTATAGCTCATTTCCACTTTACAAATTGCAATAAAGCCATATTTCTATCAATTACAGCAATTTTATGTTTCATTAAAAATATTATTTTAATATATAAAACATTTGCCTATAATAAAACTTGTCTATAACATTCCTTTTAATAATAGTTTAGAAAATGATCATTAATGTTCATTGTCTCTAATTTCCAGAGACTCACATTTTCATGAGAGAAAAATATGTCAGTCAATAAATATGCCATAAAAAGAGAGAGAAAGTTCACTACACCAAAGGCCCAAGAGGAAAAATAACCCCAAGAGGTCATCCAATCAAACACCACAATCCATTATTGTTCAAATTTAGAACCTACTTTTCATTTGTCCTTACTGTATAAAGCAGGATGTTTTTAAAATAAAATTTATAATGTATATTGGAGCTCATTGAAAATAGCAACAACACTAAAAGGGGGGAGTACAATAAGTACTCCATTTGGAGCATGTGAATTTGGAAAATTATGAGATGTGGAGCTACCATAACAAAAGCATAGTTAGCTATTTGTTCAAATGAAAGCCATTCTCACCTGAAACGTGTCTGTTTTAAATTATCTTATATAGACTTTTTTCATGCCTCTCTAATTCTTTGTGCATGTGTCTAGGGACTGGCATAGAATCAGATGAGTTTTATCCAGACCCATTATGTGGTAAAATTTAGTGTAAAATGGAAATACTGTCTTGACTTATCTTGTAATCTTAATGTTACATGACAGTGTAAAGCTTTCATTGTAGATCAGTGTACATCAAATGTGTGTCTTAAACTTATTGGGAATGCCTTTCTCAAATCTTCCTTCTACCTTTATTATCTTGCTATCTGCATTACATATGATAATCAGAATTCATTTTCTTCCAGAAACAAGTAGAACAAGCTCTGTTCTAACTAGATTTGTAATAAGTTCATCTCATAAGGAATGACTGATACCAAAGGAAAAAATCTAGACTCACACACCTGGAATATTTCAGTATGGCCCAGGAGAGAACATATTCATCATCTCTTGCTGAATTTTCAAAATTAAGGCAACAATGTAAGTAAAAATTACAAATAGGAAGACACTACAAAGCAAAACATAGTTTTAAATTCTAAGGTGTCAATAAATACATCAAATGCAAATTTTCTTGCAGTGCTAGGGATAGAACTCCACAGATATTAGGCAAACACTGCCATGAAGTGAAACATCCCAACCTGTACATTATCTGCATGGGCCAGATAAAAGTTAAATATTGGCAGAATGGATTTTAAAACATGATCAAATGACTTTCTGCCTAAAAGAAGCTCACTGAAACTAGAACACTTTATATAAGACCGATGTAAACGTTGAAAAAAGAAATAAACTAACAGGGCAGATGGAGGGAGCTACATAATAGCAGATAAAGTAGACTTCAGAGAGAAAGAAATAATCAGTCCATCCAAAAACATGGCAAGTTTAACTGTGTGTACACAATCCACAGGGCTGCAAACTGTGAAATAAAGCACTGGAAGGGGAGCTGGGTAAGTGTAGAAATAAGTGTGGCTCATCAGCAGCCTTCTCAGACAGCTGATAGAACACAGCAGGTGAGAAAGACGTACACCTTTGGTCTTAGCCAAAGAAATGGTCAACACCATCAATTTACCACATCTACGTGACAATTGAGCATTCTGTTCAATACCTTGTGTTCTTTTCATGTGCTAATGGAATTTAGACAATCCTTGACTTACGATGGGTTGAATTTCAGTAAAACTGCTGTAAATTATGCTTGCCATAAGATAGATAAGCTTTAACATACCTAATCTAGATGATATCATAAATTAGCAGCATAGTAGAACATGGAGTATTGACTAATTACTTTTATGATTATGTGACTGATGTTGAGCTGTGGCACACAACTGCCTCTCAGATTCTCAAAAATGTATCATATCATGCAGTGAAATCTAAGAGAAAAAATCAAAATTCAAAGTATATATTCACTATGGCAACATTGAAAAATCAAATTATATGAGTGCGTTTGTGTGTGTGTGTGTGTGTATGTATGTATGTATATTACTATTGAAATTTATATAGAGAGTTGAGTTTGTAGGAGATTGCTTGTTTGCTCCCAGCTGCCCAGACCTGAAATAATCACTCAGAAAGTATATCATTTGAATCCATGCTTGACCAAAAGATTAAGCATTTTGTTAGCTAGCTCTTATATCAAGAATTAACCCATTTCTGTTATTTTATATTTTAACCATGAGTTTCGTGGCCTACTGCAAGGTTCCAGCTGGCAGCACATGCTGTTCTGCTCTAGTGGCTACATGGCATCTCTCAACTCTACCTTCTTTCTCCCAGCATTCAATCTAGCTTTCCCTGCCTAGCTCTACTCTACACTATCACAGGCCAAGGCAGATTGTTTATTCATTAATCAATAAAAGCAACACATATACAGAAGGACTTCTCACACCATTTTCCCTTTTCTGTTTAAATAAAAAGGAAGGTTTTAACTTTAACATAGTAAAATTACATATAACAAAACAGGTATCAAGCAAGAATTACAGTCAACTAAGGAAAACTGTAAATATTTATTCTTCAACCCCATCAAAGACTCCAGAAAGATATATTACCTAAGTAAACAGGAAGTGGATTGTAAGATACTACAAAAACTCTAGAACTGACAGAGACATCATGCTACCTGGACAGTCACCCTAAGTTCTTCTGTAACATTGTGGGCATCCATCTTCAGCCAACAGGCCCCTAGTATCCAGCAGACTTTTCCATGAAGTAAGAAATTTGAAGATCTATTCTGCCTTGTAATGACAAAGTCCACCAGTTCCCTTTTTGTGTGTGTTGTGCAGAATGTCTGGTAGACTCTTTCATGTAGCAGGAATCCCAAAGGACAATCTCACCTTTAGGCAAGTTCAGCAGTCATTTCTATGTGGACTCTGCATGTCCAGTTCATACAGCATCGCATCAAGCAGTCCAGGCAAGAGCAGTTCTTGCCCAAATGGCTAACCATACCATAAGGAGCCTCTTTGGTGTCCATCATCTTCTTGAAGTAGATCAGTGTTGCCAGGAGCAGATGTGCCTCATTGTCATGAAAAGTCCTAACTTCTTAAAACATTTTAAATACCATATTCTAAAGGTCTCTGAAAGATTTGAAGAATATCTAACTAACTGAAATATATCTCTATATATCTAGAAAACCTAACTAACATGACTATAAGCTTGCCTACTACAGAGGACTATCTAATAACCTGTATTTCTTAATTGTACAATACATTTTAAATGAGCTGTACAAACACAATTTGTTAATCAAGAGCAGAAATATACATTAACAAAATTGACCTAAAATTTGTATCAATAAACTAAGATCCATACCAATGCAAAGTATTGATCTCTATAGCATATCCCCTTTAAATGTAAAGAAACATTTATAAACAATATTTGGGAATTTGGGCATAGTTCTCTCCAAACTGCTTTTTGCTTTTTGTTGGGTGAAGTATTTCTGGGGGTTCTTGATCCATAAAACAACACCACTCTGGAAGCAATCCACAGGTTCTCAACCTCTTTGAAAAAAAAAGAACCTCTTTTCCAAAGCAACAAATCCTTATACCCAAACTTTGAAGTCAAGATAACTTTATATTAAGTTATCTTTGCAGCTCCCAGAATCAAATATCTCTCTGCAACCAAAAAACTCAAAGAAAACACAATCATACACAAAATCTATGTATATTCCATCTCTATGTGGCTTATTTTTCTTTACTCAATGACTGTCTGTACTCTGTCTCTTTAAAGACTTTGTCTTATTAAAAAATTACTTCTTTTTATAACTCTATACTTTTTTCTTCTTTCTCCCAAGCCTACATACATCTATCCATCACTGTGACCCATGTAGAAGTCTTTTCCATTTAGATTTGTCTTTATTGCATATCTGTAATCCTTTTCTGACCAAAAGTGCTTTTTTAATGCTAAGTGGGCATGGCTGGGGCCAACAGGGCCCTGCCTGCTTGCTCTGACCAGTCTAACAAGCCTAAGGCATGTCCATTGCCTCTGAGAGCCAATCACATTGTCCCACTTTTAGGTAGACAGTGAGTCTATGTCTCCATTGAGCAAGTGTTAGTGACAGAACTCAATTATGGGTCCTATCTGTCCAGGAGCTGAAGGGGGGGATACTGGAACCTTAATACCATCAGTTGAACAATATTGACCCATTTTCGAACAAAAGCCATCAATCTGTTGATAAAACAAAGCAAGATCAATAGGGGCCTGTTATAGCTGGAAGTAAAGTTGTTAACCAAGGAGACCAGTTGAACAAGTTTTATTCAGATTTCCTATGAGTGTTCTGTTCTCTAACATTAACAAGGCCATTGAATTTTCAATTACCCCAGAGTGATTGACATAGAAACAATGTTCTTCCCCAGAAGAGGAGGTCCAAACCTCTTAATATCAATAGAAAATTTATGACTCAGTTTATCCAAATAGCTTAAACCCAACAAAGTTAACAAAGACAAGAAGGCTAAACATTTATTTTAAAACCTGAATAGACCTTGAACAAGGAAATACATTTTTAAGCCATTAGTTAATATTTCTAATGTTTTTACCTTTTAATATAATTTTTTATGTTACAGTGATCCTTCCACTACAGAATTTTTCCCGCTGTCACTCCACAACTGTAGTTTGGAGTTGTGTTTCTCAATCCAAACATCTGACATGAAAGTGGTCCTAGACTACCATTATACAACAACCTCCAAAAGATTGAGATTCATAGGCTTGTGTGCTGTTCCAAGCCCTCTATCAAACTGCTTAGGTCATTGTCTTCTGCAGCACAAGAAATGAACAGTTCTGTTTCTGGTTAGCTTTTGGTACTTATGGCTCTGACCCTAATTTTTAGCCTCTTATTTTAAGTTTAAATATTAATAATATAAAACATTTTATAGCACAGATGTCTCACAGCCTTGAGTTAAAAAATTAAATTAAAAAAAATTAAAATTTCTTAAATGTCTTTTTGCAATATCAAGAATAACAAAAATAAAGTACTTTTTTTGGTCCCACCCTTGGCAGCATATACATAGCCTGTCTTTTAGATCTCAGCCTGCTCTATTTCACTGTAGCTGGTGCTTCTGGGAACAATCACCTGGCACTGGCATTTCTAAAACTGTTAAGGTCCATTATTGCAACTGTACATTCTTTGGGACTCTAGTCCTGCCCTACATTTGTAAGCCTTAGATGTTTTTATGATTTTTTATGTCTTTATAACTATTATTACCTGAGTGACTCTTAAATTAACAAAATCTGGTTGGCAGAACTAGGTATACTTTTGAGTATAAAAACATTAAAGTGCAGCTTTAATATTTTAGATCCTATGTTATATTTTTAATTTATTTTAATTTAAACTATCTTGGAGATTTGTTAGGCCCACTCCATGTGGTCACCTTTAATCAGATGGTGGTAAAATCATGTGGCATTTATTTTTTTTAACTCTAGCAAAATGGCAATCTAAAATTTAAAATGGAATTATGTCTTATGGTTTCTTTAAAATTATCCACACATAGATTTTAAGTAAATAAAACAGGGGTCTAACAAAGGAAGAGCTATAATCCAATTCTAGAGCCAGCTTTTTAATAAAAAAAACAGCATATAGTAGTTTTAACATTATCTATACCAAAAAGCCATCTGAATTTCTGCTAACCCAAATTTAGTAATCAGGGCTCAGTGATAAATTTCTGAAGTCAGGCCCGTAACAGCAAAAATAGACCATTTCTGTCTCAGCTCCATGCTTGCAAGAAAACTTACATAGATAAACTTTTTAACAAAAGAAGCATATTTAGTATTTGCATGTATGAAAAACCACAGCATACATAGTTTACATCCCCTTAAACAAGAATAGAAACATGCATATACTATAACAAAAAACCTTTAAATTTCTATCACATACAATCCTGTACCAGCGGGAAACATTTGAGACCAACAGTAGTTTTTTTTATACATTAGCCAATAATAATTTGTAACCAACCCCTATAAATGATGACAGATATTTATAACACATTGGACTAGAATGATTGAAGCAGCTTTGGTGGAGAGAAGTCTGGCTGTAAGTGTCACAACACCCATAGGCAGAGTCTTTGACCTGTAGAGCCAAACCTTGGTCAGGTTTGACCAGAAGTTGAGGTACGCAGCCCCCAGGGCAGGCAGAGGGAACTCATCCACCAGCCTGGGAGGGGCAGAGTGGCATGCAGCATGGGGGCGGGGAGATTGTTAACCTCTCCAAGCCATAGAAATTAACCCCAGATGCTCTGTTCAGTGTTTGAAATCCTGTTGGGATACATCCACCCCCTACAACTGTGGCTGGCATAACAAGACAGCATAGCCCAGCCACCCATCCACACAAGCACGATGCCCTGCAGCCGGCAGCCTCATGTTTGGGACCAAAATGACTCCATTTCATGAAATGTTTAAGGCAGCAGGTAGAAGTTATTTGTCTTATTCCTTTCAGGAAAATAAACCCCTATGCTTATGTGATCACACTATCAAAGTCAAAGAAGTCATGATTTGAGTCTGTCCCATATCATCAGTGTCAGGCTAAGTCAGGACAAAACAAAACAACACACAGACACACAAGACAATGAACAAGACAATGGCACAAAACCAAACCAAAGATGACAGCTTCAAGCTGCTATTGAAAATGAGAGCACTATCTGGTCTCATTAATAAATCTCTAGATTTATAAATTTAAGGAGCTCCATGCCTCCTTGAAACCAGGGGCAAGCAGGACCCAAGATTGCATCCTGTCATCAATGCTTGTGAAAGGGAAAATATGGGAGCCAACCATGATGTATGGGCAGGCCACCCAAAGGAAGTTCTTTACTTCCAACCATTATCACCTGCCAGAGTAGGACTAAGCCATCAACAAGTTTAACAAGAGTCCTGGGTCTTAGTAATTTACCCTGAAGCAATACCTGGCTGCAGGAAGAACCACAAACTGAGATTACCCAAGCACCACCCAAAAACAGACCATCCAAAAGAAATTCCTAACATTCCAACCACTGTAGATAGGACACCCCTAGACAAATGTCAGCCAATCAGTGGTCCTAAACCTCAGAAACCCCTCACTCCCACCTTTACTACTATAAAAATCCAAATCTAACTGAGCTGGAGGCTTTCCATTTATTCCAATACGTTGGATGTTGTGGGAACTGTGGGCCTGCTTTTTGTCCCGCCCCGCTACCGCATGGCTAGCTTTACACCACAAATAACAACACACAAATTGTATTCATTTAAACACTGCCTGGCCCATTTGCTCTAGCTTCTTACTGGCTAATTCTTACATCTTGATTTCCCATTTCTATTTATGTGTGTAGCACCCCGAGGTGCGCTTACTGGGAAGATTCTAGCCTACGTCCATCCTGGGTTGGAGCTTCATCGTGTCTGCCCCAGAGAGGAGAGGAAATGGCGTCTGAGCTCACTTCCCTTCTTCCCAGCATTCTGTTCTGTTTACTCCACCCACCTAAAGGCTGGCCTATCAAATGGGCCAAGGCACTTTCTTTATTAGCCAATGACCTTCCTCCATCAGTTGGACATGCGGGGAGAACTTCTATAAAATAAAGGCTCTTTTTTTTTACATATGAGACTTGGTCTCCTTGTTGGCTTTTGGGGGACTTCGTGGATTTGGGCATAACAACACTCTGCTCACAGACCCCATTAAAATGCTCCATAGAGGGGACCTCCAGAAAGAGTCATCAGGTTTTATGTGGATTTAGCTAGCACATGTTAGCACGCCAATCTGTTATTGGAGGTCACTTGTTTGTTCCCCGCTGCCCAGACCCGAAACAATCACTCAGAAATTATATCATTTGAATCAATGCTTGGCCAATAGCTCAAGCATATTTTTAGCTAGCTCTTACATCTAGAATTAACCCATTTCCATTATTTTATATTTTACCATGCGGTTAGAGGCCTACAGCAAGATTCCAGCTAGCAGCTCGCGTCTTTCCCCTCTGGTGGCTACATGGTGTCTCTTGACTCTGCCTTCTTCCTCCCAGCATTCAGTCTAGTTTTCCCCATCTAGCTGTACTCTACCCTATCACAGGCCAAAACAGATTCTTTATTTGTTAATCAATAAAAGCAAAACATATACAGAAGGACTTTCCACACCAGGTGGCTTTCTTTATCTTTCAGTTTTGCATTCTTAGATTCAAGCTCTCAGACTGAAATATTTAAGAAAAATTGTTTCCTGGCATCAATCTCGTTCAGGTCCTATTTTGGCAGTTATATTGGTGAGCCTTAATGGGTATAGCTATGCTGACATTTCTAGGAGAAGCAATCTCACAGCAAACTTTGTTTCTCTGACTCTTACATCTTTCTGTTCCCTTGTGTTGTAGATTATGGTTAGGACTGAGCTCTACACTTCTGCGTTTTGGTCAGTTGTGGTTTTCTATAATGGTCTCCATCTGTTGCAAAGAGAGGTTTCCTTGATGAGGGGTGAGGATTACACTTACCTCTGGGTATAAGACAAATATTTATAGAATGTAGTTAAGGATTCTGCTGATTTAGTAATATAGCAGTGGTAAACTGTCCTCTAGGATCATTACTTCACTAGCAGCAAGTAGTTCGCTAAGTTTCCAGTACCAGGCATAATTTTACTCTTGTTAAGTAAGCTTTCAGTCCAATTAGAGTGCTGTTGGATACCACCAAGGTATGTGTGTCACTACTGACTCCTTAGGGCTATTGCATCATATCAGTCCTTGTTGTGGTTGGTAGGCACCATAGCTGAGAAAGATTGCTGCTTGTTTCCCGTCAGACCAGTACCAACTGCTACAGCCCTCAACCAAGTAAAATGTCCTGTGCATGCTTACAACCTTTCTCAGGGTTCATCTATAACTCCTGGTTAGTTTAGTCATGTGGCAAACGAAGGATCTTTGTCTCAGTTAAACAAATTGAGAAGTACAATCCTACCACAAAGCTGCTCCTGACATGTATCAGGACTTCATTGTAGTCATAAGACTCTTCCCATACTCCTACCCAGTGCTTCCCAGCTTTCTTTAGTGCTTCTCTCAAACCATTGCTCAATAAAGGTGATCAACACACCCCTCATTACAAGCCTGACTCAGGGCACACAGTCCAAGTCTGTGTTGTGCAAAGAGCAAAGAGTTCAGCAGAGAACTCCATATGCAATGAATTTTAGCTGAAACAAACTTACAGTTCACAACACTAGCCATCAGATGTACTACCTCATTTTAACTTCTCCAAAGTTCCTCAAATCAGTAGGAAATTGTATCTCCATCTCTTACAAGTTAAAAAAAAAACTGGTATAGAGAGGTAAATATTTAAGTTTACCTTTCTGGGGTATATTAGATCTCAGAATCAAATCTTAACAACTTCAATTACACCCAGAGTTCATACTCTGAACCAGCCAGTTTGAAATTTAATATTAATGAAGAGAATATGGTGTAAAGGAAAAAACATGAACATTAAATAGACAAACAATCCTTCCATTCCTATGATTGTGACTTTTAAGCATGTGACTTTGAACAAATTATTTAACATCTAAGAATGTCATCTCAGATAGCCTGTATCTATAAAGTGTACATGAATACACCTCATGGTAGCACATTTAAAGGTTAATTGAAGTGTAAAGGCAGCGTTTCTCAAACTCATGGAAAAATGTTAGTGTACAAGATCAAGAAGTTTGTAATGTTTCAACTTACAGGATTTGGACTGTTTTCCTGATAATTCCATCAAAAGTATTCTTTCCTTTTGTTATTCCAACTTCTCTCCAATTATATGAGCTTGTTTTTTATATTGCTCTTAAAATATATGGCTTCAAATCATTTATTGTCAATTGCTTTAAAGTGGTCTTAACTTGGCAACCAGTATGCAATGGCTTTGAAGGTCACATTGGTGCTAGACAACTCTGCATGCCCTTCAGAGCCTAGATCAGTAGGTGTTGCGCAACTAACCCTTCCAGTGATTAATGCAATTGACTGTAAATATGTGGTGAACTAACAGATGGTATATCTATTCATAAATGCTCCTGTGAAGGACAAATACAATTATCATGAAAAAAGTTACTCTGAAGTACGTAGAGGAAGCTGGAAAACACAACAGTGAACTCAAATATTCAACGTGAGCAATAGAGTATGGAAACATGTATGTCATATTCACTGATACCAAGTGGTCAGAATTACTCATCCTCACAGGTAAGAGTATGGAATGGGGGAGAGCGTGTAGAGTGCTCTAATACTCCATTACTGGAAAGCATGGGAACAAGAAGTCCTTCTGACTTTCAACAGCGCTCACTTAAAAACATTCATCTCTAGTCAAATACAAAGTAAAGGCTTTTTGGAGGATGGGGAGGAAAAGCTGCAGTAGGAAATGCGATAGAGAGTCAGCAAAAGAATTGTGAGCAGCAGTAAAATTAGACAGCATGACTCTGTGCAGATCAAGTCAGAATAGTTGTGTGATTTTCAATAGCAACATTCCCCAGCCCAGCTGTGTGGGGAGAGAAAACGCTAAGAGGATGACCTGGGTGGAGAAATATGCTCTGTTGGCTCATTCTTTAAATACAAATGACTAAGTGGCAGTCAATGGGAAATATTAGCATATTGGTTCCTAGGTCTTCTCCTCTGAACAGAGAGGAGGGGTAGTAGAGTTAGTAAAAGCAAAATGTCTACAAATTAAAAGTCCTAGGTTTTAATCTAGCCCTTACTCCAATAAGTAGTATCTTTTAAGAACAGTGCATAACTATAATATGAATACACACACATATAATTAACCCTTAAATTGGGATACAGTTCATAGAACACTTGCTCATAGTGTTCCAAACTACTGAACAAATATTAAATGTTAATAAATGGAGAGAAGCTGGAATTCATAAGAGTAAGGGCAGTATACATTACAGGACATGAGAAGTAGTCAGAAATTATGAAACTAGCACTTACTTTAGTTTACAATTAAATAAACGTTACCTGTTTTGTATGTTTCAAAAAGACAGGAGCCTTTCATATTGGCCAAGTATTGCTCCCAAAAGCTCCTAGCACATAGTAGGCATACATTAATCAATTTAGTAAATAATCATGGTTTTTAGCTAGGCTAGTAACCATAAAAATACTTCATTTAAAATTTAACTTCATGTCTCTAGATTACTCTTCAGTATCTCACATTAGTTTAAAAACTGGACAACATAAAAATAGACCTGGATTTGTGAAGTTAAACGCCTCTTCTTCCCCCTAAAACAAGATTAACTACAGCCCTCTTAGAACGGCTACCCTTCCATCTGTTTTGCGGCTTTCCTCTGTTGGTCCTGAAGAAATCTTATCTTCCACATTCCAGATCCGAGAATAAAACCTTTCATGTATGTGTGCATGTGTGTGAATGTTATACATGCTCGTGTGTGTGTGTGTGTGTGTGTGTGTGTGTGTGTGTGTGTGCTGATGTCCACGTGCTGAGGAATGCATTTGGAGGTCAGATGACAACTTTTGGGAGTTGGTTCAGTCATTTCACCATATCTTCTGCGGACAAACTCATGTCAGCAGGATTCCATTGCAGACCCTTGTATGCCACGTCATCTCTCTGGCCTTATCTATTTTTTAAGTTTGAAACGTAACATTGTACACATTTTTTACATATTGTGGATGTAAACAAATTAGCCTCATGAGTAAGCAAATTGAGCCATTGACTCATATAAAAATAAATACATATATTGTTCAATAATCTTTTTGTACACTGTGAAGAAATGTCACTCTGATTGGTTTAATAAAAAACTGAATGGCCAATAGCTAGGCAGTATTTCCAGGTACAAAGGATGTTGGAAAAAGCACAAAGATGTGAGACACGGAGGAAACAGGAAAGCAGGATTTACAGAACACACTTGAGGTAAACGAGCCTCAGGTCATCACATAGATTCATAAAAATGGGTTAATTTAAATTAGAAGAAAGAGTTAGAAACAAGCCTAAGCTATCAGCTAAGCTTTCATAATTAATAATAACTTTCCACGTCATGATTTGGGAATTGGCTGGTGGGACAGAAAAAGACTCACTACATAAATAAACCACCATGGCTTAGGTTTACAGTTCTGTAAACAAAGGGGTTCTCGGGTTAGGATGCTCTTGCAGTGTTAAGTAAATTAGTCTAGTCTTCTCTAGTGATAAACCACTCAAAGGGGAATCAATTCTAAGACAGAGAGTAAACACACACTCCTTAAATAATTAACCATACTTGTATCAAAATGCTCAACACCAAATGCCAAAGATAAACAACAACAGTGTATGGTAGTGGACCTTGAGAAAACTCAAGTCCTTTTTCTGGATGCTGTTTCTCAAAATTGTCACGATGATTTCATTAGACTTTTTTGCTCTAAAGAGATTCTTCTGTAGGTTTTTTTTTTGTAGTGTTTATTACTCGTTATTCACTATAGACCTTGCCGTAAGTTCATAAAATAATCATCTGGAGAGCTTCTGAGGACAATTAATTCAATTATAGCAATAATTTACCACAGGAAAATGTTGTCACTTTTCCTGAATTAAAAGTACTTTCCAACATGCTACATGCAAATTGGGGGAGAAATAATAAACATCCCCAAATCAGTTAAATAAGCCTTCATGCAACCAGCAATATGTCATACATCCTTTTTGGTACTTCAGAAGACAATCAAGAACACAACATTTTTCAAACAGAAGGCAAATTGAACAGAAGGCACCTTAAAACACGGGGCAGAATATATAAGGACTTTGCAAAATGCACCAGAAGACTAAACAAAGAAGGTGTCTAGAATTCCAAACTGAATTAAGAGTTTGGAATAGTCTCCTATTTAATAATGTCCATGGTACTCAAGCATGCTTCCTCCATTATAGTGACAATTAATACCATCCAGCAGCTATCATAGACATGAGTAAATGATTAAATGCAAGAAAGTGTAAGGTAAGCAGCTTCTTTTGGCTTAGAGCCTGAAGGCTCCTTGGGCTGACATGAAGCTCATCCAGACAACCAGTATTGGTGTTACTATGACCTATTGGCTTGAGGCATCTTTTAGCAGACTGACATGAACATCCTGATCCTTTGTGGAAAATCTACCAACGGATCCTCAGCCCCCAGTGTCTCTGAACAGACCTGTAGCAGCCACACATATGTTTTTTATATGACTAAGACCTGCACCTGCCTGGACTGTGAATATTAATCCATTTTAAAAGGATATTTTGAATGATGTAGAATTTACAAGAAAAACTGCTTTGTGGGTAGCTATAAAAGCTAATATTAGGTTTGTACCATTATGGATGTCTAATTTCTCTGCTATGTCCTCCTTGTTTTCCCGAGAAATTGTTACAATAGTTTCCAGGAGTCTCACTTCTGGAAAATCTTTGATAATGGAATTTATATTGAAAAATAAATGAATTTTTATTAATCAGTTGCTATGCTAATAAAAACCAACAACCAAATTTACACTCTCTTCTAATCTGCTCCTGCATGCTTAGTTTGCAGTTCTAACAATAATCTAATCATCGCTTTTCTGATCAATACTTAATACTTTTATCAATACTTAATATCTGTTTCTAGAATGCCCAGATAGTTGGCCCGGCCACCTCTTTCCTGCCAGGAAGAAATGATTCACTCACGGGCAGGCTTTGATGGAAACAGGGCATGAAGTGAGCCTCCTTCAGCCAGCACAGCAGCAATGTGTTTTCTGTTTCAGTACAAGTTCCACAAACTTGTAATTTATGTGAAAGAATATGTGGCAGATAGCAAAAAGAAAAAAGAAAGACAGAAAAAAGGCAGGGGGTTGGGTGGGGGTGAAGCATCTGGAAGCCTTCTTGCCAAATGGTAACTTTCTGGAAGTTTCCTCATTTAGAAGTAATTTCTGGAAAATTTCTTGATTAATACAAATCCGTGAACAAACTTAAAAATGATGGCTTTGTTATTGCTCTGGCACAATATGCTAACAACACTGTGAGCGCTGCCAAATCTCTGAGAGTTCTTTCATGCGGATTATGGTCTTGTTTACATATCCAGCTGTACTGAAGCCTTGTCCATGGTGGTAACCTAACAATGTTCCCAGTGGGGGTGCCCATTAGGGGAGGGGAGACTAGTTGAGGTTTAGTTTGTTTAAATTGAGCAAGAATGCACAGCGGTGCTCAGATCTTAGGGAATGTGTTGGAAGCATACTCCTTCTAAGATCTGTTTTCATTTATTTAAGGGGAATGTTTGCATTGCTCAAAAACTGCAAGGCACAAACTGGCCACACAAAATGCCTTCCAAATGTTTACTGCGGTCTACACAGAAGGGAGTTAAAAAACATAAATACTATTAGACTGGAGTAAAAATCTGAGTGAAAAAAAGTAATTGTTGCTTCAGTCATATTTGTTAATTAAAACCCAACCCATTTTCTGTTGTGTATATTCATGAAATATGTATAAAATATACATTCCCACATGGGAACACTTAAATCTGATAAGAAATACAAAACTCACTGCAGAATATGAATTTAGCATTGTGAGTAATTGGTTTACATTAATAGGACACTCACGAAAATAATTTTATTTTGTTAGTTTGCACATATTTATATGCAATGAGCTTGTTGAGATTTCATTTTACCAGTTCTAATGGGACACAAATTCAGAACAAAAACTTGAACAACAATTCACTTCCTTTCTAATTTTGATAAGTATCTTAACAGTTATTTATTTGTTTATGTAACTATCCATCCAGAAAGCCATTCAGGGGATGTGATTGCCTCTCCTCTAACCTTCGTACATTTCAAAATTCTGTAAATGAAAATATAGTCCAACTCCAAAACCGTCATACTGTTTTTTCCTTAATCTTTTCTGCTAAGAGAGCATCGGAGGTAGAGCAAGGAGACCCCAGGCTAGGGCTGTGCCTGCAGCTTAACTGGGCTAAATGAACTCCTCCCAGGGTTTTCTCTCTGATGCCAACTGAAAGACATGCTTCTGCTATGCTAAAGATGCACCTAAGCTTAAGTTGATCTATTGGGTATCATCTGTGCAAAATAAAACTGCTCTTGGGAAACTCACAAATCATATTTCTTTGAATTATATGCTAATCCAATTTTATGAAAGTAATTTTCATCAGAGGAATTTATTTCTAGTTTAATCAAAATGTGAAATTCCAGCTGGTCTCAACAGTCCATACCTGGAATTCCAGCACTCAGAAGAGACCAGGAGTTCAAGGCCTTCCTGGGCTATGTGTGACCTGTCCCCCAACAAATAAACAAACAAAATGTGAAATTCCAGTGAGGAGTGGAGGACTCATGATTTTTATTTCTAGAAAGAAAAATGTTTGTAAGTTTGTAGATAATCTTATATTTAATATTAGTGGGTCAGTATTTTAATTATCTGTCATATTCTCTAGCTTTCGTCAATATAAAACATAAAATTGTGCATTTGATATGGAACTTTGAGGCGCTTTATTGTCTGTCTGCTGACGTAGCCCACACCCAGGCGACATGTCTGTAGTTCCGCACACAGTGTTGTTGTCACGTTGCTAACAAGCCTGGGAGAACAGACGATTGTTTGCTTTCAGACACCAGCACTGAATTTTATATTCTCACGTTCTTAAAAGCCATTCTCACATCTTAAGATAACTTTGAATTGATATTAAATAATAAAAGGGAACATAATAAAATATAAGGATATAAAACATGATATTGGGTATGTCTTCATTTTGATACTAACTCTTCTACTTATAAACATATGCTTTTGAATGAGGAAACATCCTGCCTCTGCCTGTTTCTTTATCTGTAAAAATGATTCCAATAATAGTAACTTTTCTGTCAGACAGTTTTAAAGTAAAATAATGCTGCATGGTATTGAAGATAAGCATTCTGTACATAATAAACCTTAAATAAATGGCTTACACGAGGGTGGTTATGAGTGAACATTCATTTTTGTTAACCTTTCAATCCATATCCAATAGTTTAGGTGCTTAAAAGAACCTATTGAGCAATATTAAAATATCAGAGGGCTTGTTAACATGTTGATGCAGAAATTTTCCAGAACTGTTCTGTTAATGCCAGACAGCCTAACTTGGAAATTCTTAAAAACTCTTCAACTAATGTATGACAAGCCTGCCTAAAACATCAAGAGTAAACTTTTCTATAACTACTTTAAAATTATTTTAAGGAAAATATTGTGAGGTTGAAAGAAAAAAATAGTTTATGGTGTGGTATGGTCGTGTGGACCTATAAATAGTATTAATAAGGATGAATCTTATATCAAAATGTTTTCAGAATACTATTTCAGTATATGGTAATTCTTCACTGTATTTTCTTGTGTTGGAAGTTCACTAGAACTTGTGTGTACTTATACCAAGGATGAATATCACAGGCGGCAGCTGGGCCCTTACTCTGCATTTTCATTGCTATGTGGTAGGAGGAGACCAGATCCCCCAATTGACCTAGGATGGGGATATGAATGAGACTGAATTAAAGACAAATTATCTCCCAATCCCATATGTTATTTTGATTTACTTCCCCCAGAGACAGATGCTCTCTGGTATTATGAAAATCAGACTCTTTAAAAGTGTGCTGACATCTATATTCTAATGATGTCTAATCATTGAAAACTAAGATAGATGTTTCTCCTTTCCACAAATGAACTATAGAATTTATTTTTTAACTAGATTAAACCAATTAATGAGCCAGAAAAGATATTTTTAAGTACCTGTCAAATTATAGTCATAAAGTTTTCAAATAATTCACCCTACTTTTGTCCAAACTTGTAATCATATCCTGTGATCATATTGGAAAACTATTATTCTTTTGAAGAGTAGCTGTTGACTTGGAGACAAGTTATAGTGTCCTGATTCCAAATTACTGTAGACGCACACTTCTGAAATTACAAGTTTACCTGTGATACAATTAAGCCTTTATATACCATTATTTATAGATGCCCATGCAAATCAATCACCAAAATAATTCTCTCTCTATGCTCTTTTCACTTTAATTTTCTAGTATGAAAAGGTGGCCATTGAGCCTTTTCAGATTTAAACTCATTTTGCAAGGAAAAAGGAAGTATTCTTCACTCCGGTAATGCTAACTGAAGGAGGCCTTTGTTCTCCATCGCTGCTCAGCTACATTCTCATAGCCTACTGCGTTTGACCAAAGCCTCCTGACGTATTTGCATAAATGATGGAAGATACAGGAGACGTGAAGGTGACACGTGCAGTTTCCAGGAGGAAGCTGCTGTCCTGGATGCTCACTAAGGAGCCATCCTGGAGTTAGCTGCACATGCACCATCCCTGCTGCCCTCCCAGCTGGAAGGAAGGTGTTAAGCGGCAGCTGTCAGCAGAAAGCAGTAGCAAAGGCATCACGCCTTTCCAGCTCACAGACAGAAAAACTATTCATGAAAATCCCCAATAATGGCCACTGATAGCAGCATTCTTTCCAAAGACTTCTGACCTAACTTCCTTGAAACTTTTTTTGCCTTCTGGCTTATCAGTTGCAGAGCAATGTGCTACTCAGCCACCATGTGGCAAGTGAACCAGAACCATGTGAGGTTAATTCATCTCTCCTGGCAATCATAAACTTTGTTCGCTCACAGATTCAACAATGAAATTGTTACTGATTAGTCCAAGTTGAAAATCTTCACTTTCATCATTCCAAACCAATTTAATTACCTTGTTCTAATGTGGTATATATGCCCCATTTGCCAAGACAAAACTGCTATTATTCAGTGGGGGAAAATATTGCTGTAGCAAGCACAGTAAGTTTTAATGTTTTCACTGCTGAACTGTCAAAATGTGAACATTCCTACCCCCTGAAAAAAAATGAAAGTACCAAACTATAGTATAACCTTCACTTTTACAGTAAGAGGCTTCTAGAATATGACAAGGAAAACATAGCAATTTCAGCCAGGTCATAATTTAGTATAAAATAAAACAAGACATTTAAACCCGAGGAGGGAAAAAATCTGAGCGTGGTAGAACTATCAAACTATGTGTGCAATTTCCTTGCGCTCAAATTGCATTTTCTCCTTTCAGTGTTATACCGGCAGGGTCATGCCCTCTAGATTAGAGACGTTTGCATTAGAGGAAACTAGGTTATGTCTTCCACTGTCACAGGCAGAAATTATGAGCTGGAGCACATTTTAGCCAGTCACTCTGAAAAATGTTCGCCCAAGGGGGTAATAATTAGAACTGTTTTTGTCAGGTGACTGCATTTTAAGCAGTGATGTGTCAGAGAATCTAGCTGAGGGGTTTAGTATAAATATAAATATTTTTTTTAGTCAGCATTATGGCTTCATGTTATTTATTTATTTTTGACTTTGCTTTTTGTTTCAAAAGTAAGCACTTTTCAGAAATTATCAGCTAAAATGTCCTACAGTTTAGCATCATGGTGACCCGATAACATACCAGTTGGCAGAAATTGATGGTCAAGTACTCTTTAAAGTTAATGCTTAGAACTAAAGTCACTCATTACATCATCACATACTCACGAGCACAAAGAACCATATTTTTAGATTTCATATAAGAATTTACACATAGGCAGATAGTGACTTCTTTTCTGAATTATTATTTTGCTTAAGTGGGTATTTGATGCAATTTGATATCACAGTTCAAGTAAATATGGCTAAAATATCCCACAAATTTATGAGCATTCGCGTTGTTTTAAGGGGGTGGAGCACCAGCGGGATTCAAGGTCCTAAAATGGGTGGGTAACCTAAGTGTTCTGTTACAGCTCTTTTTGACAAAAACGGATCATTTTAATATTTGTATCCATTACAAAAACATTATGGAAAGGTAGGGATGAATTGGGACAATCTCATCTCCTTTGGCTTATAAACTCTAATAAAGATGATATTTTGTCAATAGCCCTTTCTCTACAAATCCATGGATCACTCTTGGGCATATGACTCTTAGACACAAACAGATTATGCTTTCTATAAAAAGAGCACAACATCTCTCTAACCTCTCCATAGCAGGTCAGAATGACGGAAAGGCCATGGTAAAAAATTTTTAAATTTTCTCTTTTATATACCACTAACTAGTCTGTCAATTCAAAGTCACTTATTTTCCAGACTGCCCTGTTTTATCATGTATAGCCTGAAATTTTTAAATAATTTCCAGAAGCATGTACTGTATGGACAAACTTCACCTTATGATGTGTTCCCTTCCATCTTCCTACATTCCAGTTAGAACTTGACATTGCTGAAATCTTCTTATTAAACCACCAAGGCTTTCTCTTCCTCTTTTGCTTTCCAGATGTTGTCTGTGTATTAGATGATGACCGTATATTCTATGGGGTGGGTAAAAGACTTCTGGCCTCAGCTATTCTGTTTCTCACTGACAGGTTACTATCTTTTATCGCTACCTAATATGTTATATCACCTGGAGCTTTGAGGTAGGAGCACAGAAGGTCATGCTGGTCACTATACTTAATGCACTTAGACTCTGCACCAGCCTCCTGCTATCCCAGCATTATACATTCCACTGATCTCTTAATTGGAGGAACTAGGTGTCTCAGTTAGGATTTTATTGTTATAAATAGGTGCTATGACCACAGAAACTCTTACGAAGGAAAGCTTTTAGCTGATGAAGGAAGAGAGAGTGACACAAGGCCCGGCTTGAGCTTCTGAAACCTCAAAGCCCACATCCTTGACATACTTACTTCAACAAAGCTACAACTACTCCAACAAGGCCACACCTCTTATAATGCCACTTGTTACGAGTATGAGGTGGCCATTTTCATTCAAACTACGACAGAAGAAAACTCAAGAACTTACAGGATGTATAGACACTGCCACAGCCATGGGAAGCCAAAGGTGTTGCTCACTCTGTCTTAGAAACTAAATGTTTCCTCTAATCATTTCTAATAGTGCGGTGCCAAGGTGCTGCTATACCATGATAAACAGGGGAATTCTTTAAGGAATTTGAAACTACCATAGCCTTAGTCTGGTCCTGATCCTCCATCTATGAATGGCACAATTTTGGTCAGATTTTTCCATTCTTTTTAATCCCTCTGAAAAGGTCTCAGTGCCAGGAAATGTGAATTCAAAACCACATCAGCCCTCTTGTCATTGGCAGCCTTTGTGCCATCCCTCATCTCAAGCTCAGCTAATTCCTTTCTCTGCGATATGAGCTGTACCATTCCATACCTTCCCTTTCCATTCTTCAGTGCATTCTCCCTTCGCTGAATCAGGGGTATCAAAAGGATATCAAATTATCAAGTCAAGAAAAGACAAGGGGTGTCTGCTCTCTCTAGGCTTCTCCCTTGCACTTGTCTACTCCTTTGGGGTTTTGCTTGTTTGTTTTGTACTTCCAAAACAGTGACCTGTAAGCCTGTTTCCCAGACTCCTACGACTTTCTCTTAGATGTTTCCAGTTGGTGACGCTAGCAGGAAACTGAGGAAATAAATGCCTCATTTTCCAGATTCTGGTCTTAGTTTCAGCAGCACAGCGGCACGGATGTCAGTAAGCGTGTTTATGAGGTCTGTGAAGTAACTCAGGCTGAACCGTGCCTTCAGCCCCTCGGTGCTTGGAACTGATTCACTGTATTAAATTAGCTCTATTTGAAACTCCTCAAGTGAGTTCTGGTTTCTGATTAAACAGTGACTGATACAGGAAAATATGTCAATCATATGATCTCTAATATACTTAAACAAAGTATAGCTATAGAAATATTATTAGTTAATTCTTTTTTTAACTATCATAGACAAGAATGTGAACTAGATTTATAGCGTAGTATTTATTAACCATCATAACTGCCTAAAAATTTATACATCCATGAGCTAAATTCTAGAGTAAAAATTAAGAATCGTTATTTACTATGATTCAACATTTGCCACATATTTTAGCTAACCATAATTGACTCCACTCTTCGTACATTGTCTTTGGATTTAGGAATATAGGTATGCTGATGGCATCTTGTTTTTGCATGTTTCTGAAGTGCTTTCACCATTCTGAAACACATATGGGAATGAAAATTTAAACTTTTGTCTTTCTTCCCCTACTCCATCTAGTACCACATGTGCTGAAATTCATTTCCAAATTCCTCTTGGTTTGAGAAATGCACAGTCTAGAATCCGGATGCCATTAATCACTAGCAGGAGAAGAGAAATGCAGTGGGCCATGGACTCTTGCACCATACATATACCACATACATACACAGCACACACACACGTGCATGCACGCACTCAAGCACACCCAGTTATAATTAGTCAAGCAAGGCGAAGAAAGCATCAGTCTCCTATTTTCCCATTTTAAGTCCAGAATTCATTTCATAGATGCTATTTTGAGGTAACATTTTCAGTGTTTCCACATAAAGCAAGGTTTATTCCTTCATCTTCATCTTCAGAACAATGGGAAGTTGTGGGGAAAATATGGGGTGTTCTACTTGCCAGATAGAAAAACAAAACAGCTCAATACCTAGTACAGAGCACCAGATTTCAAGCAACAGGAGAGTCCCCAAATGACTCAAAAAAGAGAAAGACAGAGAATGTGCAGTGGGAAGCAAGGCTGAGTGCTGACACAGCAGAAACCGTTTCCACCGTGGTCACCTCTGAGCACTTTTATGAAAAATGTGCATTTATAAACAGTCAGAAGCTCTGCTTTTACCAGGATAAAAATAATTTCAATATCTGTCCACATCATCATTATTTTTCTCAAGAAAGAGTACATCTCATTTGTAAATATTGTTACAAAATAATAGGAGACCTTGAAATGCATAACTGCTCTTTTGGAGCAGAATGTTACGGAAACATCATTGATTTTGATGTACAAGGTTTAGGAAATATTCAAATAACTGCTCTCTCAACCTATATGGTTTTTATAAATTTAAAAAAATGATGTAAAGAGTACAGCCATAATTGAAAGAAAAATACTATAGACATTCTGTTACCAAAACAAGTCCTTAAATTTTTTAATTCTACTGTAAACTAGAAACTACCCATCTAAGACCCAAATAAAAATTGTATACACATATTTATACCCATAAAGTCTGGTAGAAAATTAACACATCATAATTCTTAGAGGGAAAGCCTGATATGCCACCATTTGGTTACATATTTCAGTTTCTTCCAATATGTGATGAAGTAGAAATATGACATTTGATATTATCACTGATGGTTAATTCTGTGAACATTTTAATATTTTTTAGACATCCCAAGATTTATATTTTTCCCTCTCTAAGTGAAAGTGAGAATTTAAATACCAAGTCATTCCTCTCTTTTGAAAAAAATAAATGGTATAATACACCTCCCAAGGTTAATCCATGTCCTTGCACCTCCAATGAATCCATGGCAAGAATGTTTTTTATTGCTCTGCCATATCTAAAATTGCTTAGTCCATACTCTTAAGACACATCGTTTTTCAAACTCAAGCTTCCAAGTTTCATCAGAAAAGTGCACATTACACTAGATGCAAAGTGAATGACTCCTAACTCATGTTCTAGGGATGTGCGCCATTCTTCATCAAGCAAGCAGCCCAGATGGTTTAGGTTGAAGAAATAATCTTGCAGAAAGCAAGCACTGTTAGGATGTCATATATTTTTGAATGATTCTTTGACAAATTGTAAAGTAGCTTGTTTTTAAAATTGCATCATCCGTGGAGTCCTCGCTCTCACCATGCCCACGCCTACTGGATGTAGTTTCAGATGAACAGAGTACAATCACTCTTTCTTTCTTATCTCCTGTTCATTCTTAACTTAGTCCAGGATGACGCCTTATCCTTTTTCCAAACCATGTTCAGAGAAGTAGGCCAGAAAATATTTCTTTGGTTTTAAATATTTACTCAAATTGTATATGCTGGAGCTCCAACCTCTGAGACCTATGAGTGTGAGATATTTGGGAATAAGGAATCTGGAAACAGTCAAAATAGAATGAGATTGTTAAAGTGGGATCTAACATCTCTAAAAAAAATTACCTTGAGTAGGAAGACATTAGGAACACACAAGCAAGTGATGACACAGAATATCAAAGATGCCCAGTAATTCAGCAGAAACTGGAATCTCATGGAAAATCTATCAGTTCTCAAATGGAATGAAGTTGATGACATCTTGATTATAAACCCTAGTGTCCAGAACTGTGAGACAATAGGACTCAGAACTGAGACCACATGGCGTTTTGTTACATGGGTCCTAGGAAATGAATACAAATCTGATCTTAGAAGAGAACAAGCTTGGTCTCTGAAACCTCCCTTGATAGACTCTCCTCCATGGGGTGCCTCAGTTGTCCCACAGTTCTACAGAACCTCCATGCCTAGCTATAGACTATGTTCTTTGAATCAAGTGCATACTTCTAACTAGTTAGTCAGCATTACCTAAATTTATCCTCAAGTAACATAATCAAGTGCACCTCTAATGCTGCTGCTTCTGAGTAAATACTATCTTGCCAATTACTTGCATCACCATCTGACCAATCATGCAAGCTAGAAAGATGAGCCACAGTTACTTATATCCTGTTCCTCATCTCTGACAAAGTAGTTCCTTCCACATACATCTATATGTGGAAAATCTGGACAGTGTCTCAGGCTCCCCAGTCATACAGTCACAGTGTTGGTTCACACCCTGCTCACTTGCCCCACTTCCCTAGCAGCCTTCTGAAGGCTCTGCTACCCACACACCCTGTCATCTAGCTCTTGTTTAGTCAGATAGTTTTCCACATATGGCTTATCATATATTTGCCTTTTAAAAAAAAATTCTTTGTTTTTTTACTACATATAAAACAAAGGTAAAACTTCTTGTAAAGGCATATAAAGTATTTACAAATCTGGTTTAATCCAAACCTTCTAACTTCATCTCCTACCATATCAAACCTGTGACCAACTCTAGCTGGACACTTCTGAATATACCATAATACTCAAGGCCAAGCAACTAATTTGTGCCAATCAGCTACAACTTCTCACAAAACCATTTCCATGCCGGAACCTTGAACAATCACAATGAATGCTCTAGCACTCAACAACAAGTAGATGCTAGTACAGTAGAGGGTATCATAGTTTGGGGGAAAATGGTCCCCAAAGACTAAGAGGTCTGGCTTTGTTGGAGTAGTTGTGCTGTTGTTGGAGGAAGTGTGCCACTGTGGAAGCAGTCTTTGAGGTCTCATATATACTCAGAATACTACAGTATCTCAGACCACTTCCTGTTGCCTGTAAGACATAGGACTCTCAGCTACTTCTCCAGCACCACATCTGCCTGTGCAACACCATGTCTCACCATGATGATAATGGACTGAAACTTTGAGATATAACTGAGCAAACCCAATTAAATGTTTCATTGACATGGTCATGATGTCTCTTCCCAGTATTACAAACCCTAACTAGGACAGGGGTCACTGAGTTTCTGCATGGAGAACACTTGTTAAAGAGACAGCCACTTGCAGCCAATTTTGTATAAATAGGAAACATCTATACTTATTTTAGTATAAGGCAGTCTACACAAAATGGTATATGATACATATCCATTGAAGTTTAAATATACTGCTAGGCTTTTGATTCACCTAATAAGGTAGGCTTCTGTGAAATCAAATTGAAAAAGGTTTGGGGTAACATTTTCAGTTTAATGGCATAGTATATACCCGAACAGTTTTAAGATAAAACCAATTAAAAATATTATGTAAATGTAAGGCTTTGTTTCATTTATTCTCCTCCTTGAAGAGCTTTTCTGTAGCCACTTCTCCACTTCTCTTGTTCTCTCTGCATCTCAGAGTTTTCTATTTCTGTCTTATGGTCATCGAGTTTTACCTCTCATAACATATTTGGATTGAACTGTAAGCTCACTCAGGTCAGGATAGATACCTGATTTGCTTTTAATCTTCTTTAGGACCTCCCTCCAAGTGCAAGGCATTGTCTATGTTCACTGAATGTGGATTGAATGAGCTTAGAGGCAGAAAGTGATAAATGAATTCTTTTAATAAATGCACCATGTCTCTGGAAATCCATAGTGCTCACATTTTGCCTGATGGGCTCATTTTGGAGTGATTGGATGCCTTTTATTGGCTAATGTCTGCCATGTGGTAATGTCTTCATTTGCTGAGTTGATGTTCCAAATCTTACAATTCTTAGTCATAATTATTAGTTTTTCCCCTGAATTTTGTGCTTCATTGAGGTTTTAAAGGGTAAAATTAACCTCCCAGCTTTTCCTCCATAAATTTATAATTTCACTGTGATTTCATTGCTGTATTGGCTTCTGTTTCAGAAGATTTTTCCAAAGTTTAGGGGATTATATGTCAGTTATTTTGCCTTCTCATAAATGGAGATATTGCTCACCCTCTAACATGCTCAACTGCATAGCAATAAACAGTAAAAACATGATGAAAAATAATAAATTTTATTTACTTAGAAAGAATAAATCTTAAGGGAAATGGAACATGACTTTTTGTTTATACTAAAATTAAATTAGAATTTATGAAAATATTTATTCCCATAATATTTTTCCACACCTTGGCATCTGTTTACCCGAATATAAGTCAATGTTTTCTGCAGAATATAAAACTTTAAAAATACATTAGGAAGTATTTAAGAAATATCTTAAGCATAAACCTCAACAATATGAAAATTTGATGATTTAAATTTGACCTAGGCTGCCTACAGAATGGGAAAAGATAGTCAACAATCCCACATCTGACAGAGGTGACAGAGGGCTGATTTCCAAATTATATAAAGAACTCAAGAAACTAAATATATATTCCACATTAAAATTAGGATACAAATCTAAATAGAGAATTCTCGGCAGAGGACTCTCAAGTGGCCAAGAATGACTTAAAGACAATTTTAACATCCTTAGACATCCGGGAAATGCAAATCAAAGCAACCCTGGTATTCTATCTTATACCTGTAACAATGACTAAGGTCAAAAACACACATGACAGCTTATGCTAGAGAGGATGTGGAGCAAGGTAGTGGTACAGCCACTTTGGAAATAAATATAGCAGTTTCTCAGAAAATTGGAAATCAATCTACCTCAAGATTCAGCTATATATGCCTCTCTTGTGTGTATATTCAAATGATGCTCAATCATAATTTAAGGACATTTGCTCAACTATGTTCATAGCAGTTTTATTTGTAATAGCCAGGTTCTGGCTATTATGGCTATAAACAACCTAGAAGTGCATCAACTGAAAAATGGATTAAGAAAATATGGTACATTTACACATTGGAGTATTACTCAGCTGTTAAAAACAATGACGTCATGAAATTCAAAGGCAAATAAAAGGAGCTAGGAAAAAAGCATGCTGAGTGAGGTAACCCAGACCCAGCAAGAGAAACATAGTACATACTCATTTATAAGTGGATATTATCTGCTAAGTAAAGGATAACCATACTACAATTCACAGAGAGGCTAATAACAAGGAGAGCCCAAGAGGGTATGCATGGCTATCCCTGGAAAGGGGAAATAGAAGACATTTCATGGGTAGACAGGCGGCAGGTGGGGATGAAAATATGATGTATCAGGTGGGGGTAGATTCAGAGGAGTGTACTGAGGGAGATCACTGGAAAGGGGATCATTTCAGTGTCAGGGAGCTCCCAGCCTAGCCACATGACCTTCAACCTGTGTCGTCTGTACTGCCTAAAGGATGTGCTAAGATAAAGGCAGCACAGAGACTGTGGGAACGGTCACCCAGTTCCAGTCCAGTCTGAGACCAATGCCGCAAGAGTGAGTCTACTCCTGACAGTGTCTGGAGTGTCAGGACAACGACGTTGGATGGCCCAGAGACCTAGAATAGAGCCAAACAGAGCTAGGGAAAAAGATATGCCAAAGTAATCATGCCTGACAGTGTTCTGCTATACTCATAGACTGGTGAGTATCCCAGTTTTCATCAGAGAGCCTCCTTCCAGTTACTAAGGTAAACAAACTCAGAGATCCACAACCAAACATTAGGCCAAGCTTAGGGAATCCTGCTGAAAGAGAAGGAAGGATTGTAGGAACCAAAAGGTTCAAGAACATCACAAGAAAACCCACACAACCAACTAATCTGGCCTCATAGGGGCTCACAAAGACTGAACCCATCAATCAGGGAGCCTGCTTTGGACTGCCCTAGACCCTCTGCACATATGTGATAGTTGTGTTGCTTAGTCTTCTTGTGGAACTCCGAACAGTGGGAACAGGGGTGTCTCTGGCTCTTTTACTCACTTTTGGGAAGCTATTTCCCAAACAGGGTTGCCTAGTCTTACCGCAAGTTGGTTTGCCATGTTTTGCTGATATCTATGAAAGGTTTGCCTTTTTCTGAATAGAAATGGAAGAGGAGTGGATGAGTTTATAGAGGAACTGTGGGGTAGAGGGAACTTGGAGGAGAAGAAGGAGAGGTAACTGCAGCTGGAATGCAATATGTGTGCATGCGTGTGTTTGTGTGTATGTATTTAAATCTGATCCGGGAATGTATTACTCAGATTTCACACACTGATGTTGCACATGAGGAAATTATCATTTTCAGTGTTGGATAGAGCTTATCATATTTATTAGATTTATGCACTATTCTGCATGATTATTTATAAGTACACACCCATCAGTGCATTGTAGGCCAAAAAAAAGCACTCACATAGAGAGCGAAAGAAAGAGCATAAGACTGAAGCCGGTAAAGTGATGAAACTTACGAAATTCTGTGGAGAAAAAGTCACTACATTAATTTTAAGTTTTTACTGCATGTGCCTCAGTGTTTACTTACTTGTAAACATCTTCCCAGCTTTCTTTGAATGCTTAAAATTCCACCATTACCCCCAGACATTGTCCTATTTGCATCCCTTCTTCAAATAATGGTTCTAGTCAAGTTCCTATAAGGAGAAAATATTGTAGGCCGGTAACTCAGCATCAAGAAAATCTTCCTTTACATCTCCAAGTATTTAAACTTCTTTTTTAGCCTTTAATAAAATCAGTGCTTCATACGAGGACTTAGTAATATTCAGGAGAATTTGCCACAATGTCCTGCATGGAAGGCTGTCAATTAATGTTTCCTCAGTAGATAAGGAAGCAAACTAGTGCTCTCATTTCTGGGACTTCCCACTGGGCTACATTTATAGGCATATATTAGTTGGTTGAAAAATTTTACTATTTGAAAAAGCTTAAGTAATAGAGCTAGAAAAAAAGTTAATATGAGAAAAACTCTCCAAAGTGTATTTCATTAAGTATTTACTGTTTGCTAGTAGAGAAAATTTAAAAGTTAATCTTAATATTCAGTGTATATTATGTGCATGTATATACATGTATTATTATGTAAGAGTCAGTTTATCCTTTGATAAGCCTTTGATTCTTTTTCTAAGAATGCAATTTAACATCCCTTTTGCCATTGATAAAAATGGATGTCTGTGAGGAGATATAAATGACTATTAAAACCACGGCTTTGATATGCAGAGTGGAAATTATTGATTTAATTCAAAAATAAGAAAAAGTCAAACAAACAATAGAGAAGACAGAGCTCTTAGTTCTTGGTGCATGTTTCTCAAGCACACTTTATTTCTAATGAATGGCTCTAAAGAAAAATAAAACAGCAAAAACCTACTTCTTCAATCTCATTCCTGTTTTCATGTGGGAAGGAACAGATGGAGCACTACAGAAGATAAGACCTATCATCTGGTATGAGATGAAAAGCGACGTAGCTTCATTCACCTTCTCACTTATGTGCAACTTGGTGTTTTTCCATCCTACAATGGCAGCAAATATTACTTTTAATAAGAAAGCATTGTTCTCTCATTATCTCATTACATTTGTTGCTAACATTTTGAAAATGTGATCACACGCTTTGTAATGCATTGAATAAAATTTAGTTACTGACATCCAGGTGGTTATTCATAATCCTCTGGGAGAACGCATTTTGAACTTCTTAGGGAACTAGGAACAAACACATCTGAAGTATGCAAAGGTTGTGCACTGTTGTTTGTGTGTCCCTTCCTCTGGAACTGAAGAGTCTTACACCTCAGAATAGAAGTAAATATATGGGTCTATAAGGCAAGGCAAGTTGAGGAAAGTGCATCTAACTACCTCAGTTGTGTGTCTGGGTAACTTCAAGCCCCCGAGCCAGACCATGGCAATGAGCTTCCACTACCTCTGTGGAAGAATGAGACAGGAGCAAGTAAAGCTCAAAGATGTTCCAGCCTGAGTTCACGGCTTGTGCAAGTGCAGAGAGGCTGCACTTACCATATTCTGGCCCAAAGGAAGCCAAGGTTTCTTCCTGACCCTTAGGTCCCTGGCTACAATACTAAGGAACATACTAGTTTCTTTTTAACTTGGTTACTTAAAAGTGGGCCTCAGTGGATTAGAAGGTGGGAATAGAGAGAGAAAAGAAAGGAAATGAGTCAGAAACAGCTGTACGCAAACTACAGGACAGAAAGCTGAGGCTTTGGGTTTTTTCGTTTTTTTCAGGTTTTTTTGGGTTTTTTTGTTTGATTGTTTGTTTGTTGTTTTTTTTTTTTTTTTTTTTTTTGGCTCTGCACACACTAGCCATGTGTTTTTGAGACTTTAGCAACTCCAAACCTTGTAGTAAGGTGCTGGTACCAGAGGAACCACAAATGTCCCTTCCAGTTTTCAGCCTTCACAACACACCAGTCATCTGGGTTTTTTGTTTTATGCTGTTATAACAGAGTATCTGAGATTCAGTAACTCATAAAGGACAAAAATATATTTCTCATAGTTTTTAAAAGTCTGAGAACATAAAGGACAAAAATGTATTTCTCATAGCCAGACAGTCCAAGATCAAAATACTATCATCTGATACAGTCTTCTTTCTCCATCAACCACTGCAAAGGAAAAGGATGAGAGAATGTCAAGCTGCCGCTTCCCTAATGATACCTACCCCCTCCTTGAGTTCAGATCTCTAAGAGACTCACCCTCCTGTAAAGATCTAACATCTAAATTTCATTTCAATGTCAGTTAAATTTCAACATGAGTTTTGAATCAGCTGGTGCTCTATGCTCTGTATTAATTGTCCACACCACACTGGAGAGAAACCTCTGAAGATGGTAGCTTGTGTCCATTTATCTATGAAGACCAGGTCTTGTGGGTGTTTTGCTCACTGTTATTCCCTAAGGTTTTGTTGTTTATACTATTGTGATACTCACATCCCAATGACTTGCAACCAGAGCCGCTGTTCACTACTGCACCATGAGACACAACAGATGAACTGTTGTCTTATGTTTTGTAGGATCTGTACTGTTAAGTGGGGCTCTAAAATCTGTCCCCATTATTCCTCATTTCCACTTGTTGGTGGCCTTGACAACTGATTATGCTTCCACCTCCTCTATAAAATGATTAAACTTCCAGCTACTTCCACTACTAGCTGGTTAGTGTCTTTTAAAGCATAAGGAACCACAAAAAAATCACTATGTAAATAATAAACCTTTGCTTTTTGCTTACAAATCTGGAATTTGGACAGAGCTTAGCAAGAAAGGGTCGCTTCTGCTCCATAATGCACTGGAGGGTAAGTAGAGGTGGGTTTCACAGCAGCAATTCAATACAGTTTGTTGGCTGGAAAGGCCCTTGTTTCTTCTCCAGTTCTCTAGGCTTCCTCTTCAAACTCCATCAGAGTTCTAACAGGAAACATCCTCACAGAGACTAACCCTCTTCTTTTGTCTCAGCTTTACAAACCTAGAACAGTGGTTCTCAACTTGTGGGCCACAACTCCTTTGGGAGTCAAATGATCTTATCACAGGGTTGCCTAGGACCATCAGAAACACGGATATATGCATTCCCATTCATAACAGCAGCAAAATACATTAATGAAGTAACAACACTAAGAATTTTATAGTTGAGGGTCAGCAAAAACATGAGGAACTGTTTTAAGGGTCAAAGCATCCGGAAGGTTGAGAAGATCTTGCCAGACTCTATTGGTCTAGACAGTCATTGAGCTCCCTGAACTTCGTGGGGAAGGTATAGATTCACCTCTTGCTGAGAAAGTGGCAAAGCTGTGCAAGGGTAGGCCAGATGAAAATACCATTGGATGGGTTCCAATGTGTGGCTGAGTCTGGTTTTCCTCAGAGGAAGTCTGTGTGTGGAAATACACAAATGTTCTGTGGTTGGGTTAAAAGCACAAACCAGAGGAGTACAGCTCATCCACCTGCCACAATTATGTGCAAAGATTGAGAATGGGCCTCCCCGTGGCCCGTGCTAGATAGATAGGGAATTCTTGGGCCATGGAATCCTGAAAATATTATCCCTTATGCCAAACTGGGGAGGGGTGGAGACATAATCAGAAACGGAGAAATTGAACAGCAAGGGAAAGAAAGCAACTATTTATTAAGCCCTCATTGCAACAGGTTTTTTGCTTAGGTTATAAAAACGTCTGCTACAGTCTTCCCAGCTTGTATTCTCAGTGGCCTGAAGTCCACACGTTTAAGTCGTCATAAAGCCTGAATTTTCCAATCATGTCTCCCTTGTGTCATCGGCACAGCTGTCCTGTAAGTGTCATTATCCTAACAGTGCCCAAGACTCTGCTAAAACGCCTTCCCTGGAGGCATGGGCGGCCTCCTCTGTAAATGAGGGGCACACTTTTAAGAGAAGGCCTTTTGTAGCCTGCTCCTCAAGCCCTCTGGCTGGGCTGGCCACCAATGGTGCTGAAAGAGGAGTACACCACGCTGAGTAACTCAAGAATGTGGCAGCACACGGTTTTAACATTTCTAGTACTTAAGCTGCTTCTCCAGGTAGTTTATAGGAATTAAATAAAATCAACTCTATTTTACGTATATTTACTTTCTTTTTGCTCCAAGAAAGTCATTTGTTTCTAATATATTTCTTATCTGAATCACTTGTCTTTGCCAAAGTATCTTTTCTCATATAATTCTGTGTAATCCTGAAGCATCAGAAAGATGTTTTTATAAAACGGTTCCATTTAGAAGTAATTCTATAGCAAAGCCCCAAGGACCCTGATGCAGTGAAGTTTCAGGATAATATTCTCTTAGATGCAATAATACAGCCATTGTAGCCCACATCATGGAATCCTTGGTTTACTGGGAGTTTTCCTTCAAGGCATCTAATAGTCACTGTGTTCGCTTAAGAAAGTCAGGTGAAACAGGTGTTTCCTCAATTAGCAATTTAGACTTCTGTTACATGAAAATAAATAAATCAAAATAGAAGATAATATTCCTAGCAAAACACAGCAATTCTCTATGTTTCCTATTTTCCCAGAGACTTGAGTGTATCATTGCATGTATACATTTTAAAGTAATTAATTTAATGTGTGCTGTGCAAAGCAAAATACAAAAAATTATTCATCTCTACCTCACCTTAGCCAGAATGTGTATGTTTAATCACAAATGTCTGTCAAGAAATGAAGTGTAATTTTTAACTTCTAAATTAACGTAAATCATATGATTAACTAAAAGTCCCCAATGCTATGAAAACTCTTGCTTAGTAGATGTTTTAAGGTATGCATTGCCCATGTTTACAAAGTCTGTGTTACAAGCTTCTTAAGCAGTTTATTGGCCACTTCTGACCTTAACAGAACAGGAAATCCCCACAGCACACTCTGTTGGTCGCCCTCACTTATAATTTATTGTAGATCGCTTGCAGAAGACTCAGAGTTATTTGCATACACTACCCATATTTCTTATTATGAAGTAAAATGAAATTTGAAGGCCTTCCAAACTCCCTCATCTAAACAAGTAATATGGAAACCAGTTCCCTGGGTTTTTTCTCCAAAACGCTACAACGTTTAAAGAAACTTTGTATCTGTGGTCCTAAATAATCCATCTGAAAACATCTCAAAATGTCTCCTAAGAAGATGCAGTAAGAAATTATAAAAGAAAGAAAGATTATAAAAAGTTGTAGGAAGGTCTAGGGCCTGTGAGTGTCTTCATTTGAACAAGTTCTGCTCTTGCTTCCATGTCCCTGTCCCCTTAGTCCACAGCTCTGATAAACCAGACACGCAGTCCATGTTAAGCATGCACCTTCCATTCTTTATTCTATCTGTGTACTTCAAAATGAGATTTGCTTACAGTAAGGTGGCCAGTTCACCTCCCCAACCTGAGTACTTCTGAGGACACAACAGAGTGTTCTTACACATTATGCCTGCTCCACTTAAGATAGCTGGGACGGTTGTGAATACTCTGAGAGCAAGATCAACTCGACATCTACGAAAGGATGATTCAGTCTGAGAAAGTCTGGGTTCAGACTGACGGTTATCCTTTAAGAACATCATACAAATCTTCATAGCTTTCATTTTCCTTTTATCTAGAAATCCTGCCGTCACACTGGTATAAGGCCTCAGTCCTTGCACTTGACTTCAGCTTCTTCTTAAGGTTTCTGGAGAGTCATGCACAAGTCCTAACCCTTTTCCTAATGCACTGGATATGTGGTCGACAGATTCAACCAGGGCCCAAACCTCTGAGCAGTGTAATGGAACCGTTTCTGATTATATTATAATTCCACAGCCTAAAACTTAGAGTTTGAATGAAGGAACCTACTAGAACGGGAGCTGGGAATGAATTGGCATTTCCCTCAGCTAAAATCTCTCGCTCAGAACTGCTCAGTTTCTCCTTTCTGCCTGAGTTCCCAAAAGGCTCAGAGTTCCCTTGTCTTCGAAGCTTTAGACTTGCACCGAGTTCTCTGATGACCAGGTTGTTGCTGTTAAATTACATGAACCACTCCAAAGGAATCATATCATGGGATAGCTCCAAAGGCAGGTTATTTTCTTTCATCCCCAACTGAGTCAGAAAAAATTTATTCATTTACTAGTCAGAAAATAAACTTGATGCACGTTCCTCAGGAGATCCATGTGCTATACCTTTTTATGGCTAATGCCACATGTACATTGGAAGGAATATGTTGCCACATGGCCACAGTCACAGCTGTTTGGGCCACAATTCACTCCGAACTTGTAAGGAAAGCAAGGCAGAGACCAGAAGCTATTGCAGCAAGCAGACCAGAGGAAAATTGCCCTGCCCCGCCTGCCTTCTGGCTTCTTTGATACTACTGGGTGAACAAGGCTGCTGTAACTGAACTCTCCACAGCAGAAATGAAGCCTGGAAGGACAGACATCTTCGTGACATTTACCTTTCGTCTGAGATCCCCACTGCACACTAACCTAAGTTGAAGAAACTAGGTATTCATTGTTCAGTCCCAACCTTCCACTGAAGAAACTGCCAAATTTCTTCAGCATGTGGCAAGCCTTCCATTGTCCAAAAGCCAGCACTGCACTGGCTACTTCAAGCAAGAAAAATGTTTCCTTTCAGAGTAAGTGGTTATCAACATAGACCATGGCCCAATATAATTTCTTTTTTTAGTTTTGATGTAGTTCTGTATATCTAATATCCCTAAAATAGCTATGCTTTGATCCATAGACAGTCCAGGAGTTAGTTGGCACTAAAGAAAAATTTCGGCAGTTAAAGTATTTGGGGAACTAAGTTTCCTTACTGGGGAGAGGGAGGTGGGGGAGTCACGTTTGTTTGAAGCTTACCACAAAGAAGATCACATTTTAGCCTATCATGCTGTAATCCAGCAGTTTAAAAAGCCCCATTCATATCAGTAAGGCAGTGAAAGAGGACACATTCGATTGAAAAATATCTAAGTCTCAGAGGCCTGAAGAACCAATGATGGTATGAGACAGGAAGGAACTTTTCATTCTGCTGCTTTGATTGGATTCAGCCTGTGATGGCAAATTCTGTTTCCTTTTTCTTGGGTCAATGTGGAGAAACTCTGACCAGCCTGAAAAATTAATCTGCGGTTCACTGTATGAAAGTCTATTAATTTGTTAGCAGTCAGGTGTATTCTCAGGACTATGTCTGCCAACCTCGTGACTTCCCTTCAGAAAGCTGTGCTTCTGTGAACACTCTCCTCTCTACTGGGGACAAAAACGGCCACAATATTTTCATAAGGGAAAAATGACATAAGTAACTTGCCTGCTTGACCAGGATGTGTGGCTGAATAATTTATTCAATTTATTGTTCTTAGAAGGTTCCAAAATAAGTAAATAAAGGTGTTTAAGAAAGGGGAAAATCCTGGCAACTGCTAGCAGTGTGGAGAAAGTTACTCTTCCATGATGGAAGCTCAGAGGGATTCGCATAGAAAGGTGGACCTCTAATAGGTGAGCATTGTCAGCATTCTCATTGAAACCAACTGGCTAAGAGAAGGTGTCCAATAGGTGTGAAATGAGCTGAAATTATGAGCGATACACTTTCTTTTAAGGTATTATGTTTTGTGCCTAGCAGTGCCTTGCAGCAAAAAAGTTAATTTAAATACTGAAAATGGAATGCAGCTATATTGATTTAAATTCACTAAGCAAGTCTTGGAACCCATTTCCTGTTTCCTGCGTAAGTACAGAATGTGTGTGAGTCTGTGTATGCGCTGGCGTGTGAGTGCAGTCAGCTTTTTACTATTTATGAGTGAGTCGTAGTTTATTAGAACCTACCACAATGTATATTAGCATAAAACATATAACTTGAATTGTCAGTTTATAAAATTTTCAGAATGTATGAGTATTCTTCTGTTCTTACTGTAAATTTTTACATAACTCTAATGATTTATTGTACCTAGGGAAATACTGGGCTCATTTCAGGCTTTGGCTAGTGTTTCAGGGGTTGGGGGGAGCGAGGGTGTGTGTGTGTGTGTGTGTGTGTGTGTGTATGTGTGTGTGTGTGTGTGTTGTGTGGCTAGAATTTTTTGTTCTTGGTGATGGTGTTGACGTTTTATTACACGAATGTATTCCTGGACCCTTTGCCAAAGACAGAATTGCAGACAAAGGATCGGGTGGATGAATGTGCAGAAAGGCATACGGCTCCTTTCAGTCGATACCGACTCATAGATAACTCACCGTAAGCTATGACTGAAAATATTTGAAATGTTTACAGGCTGCATAATATATATGTTTGACATATTAAAGGAGACTTCTATCAGCTGCTCAGTAACCATTCCAGAAAAACGCCTCAAAAGAACTCAAGCAAAATCCCAGCCCCTCATCTGCAGTGCTGTTTCTAATTTGAAGGCAAATTCATCTCTGACACGCAGCAGATTCTGTGCAGGTGGAAGCAAGCTCCTCTCTGCTTCTCTCTCTGCCAGTCAAATTATGTCATCAGTGAAGGATCACTGGTTTTTAATGATACGGTGGCCTCCATACTGAGAAGCCGTCTTAGCAGAGCAGTGTGCATAGCCAATAAAATGGCTGTCACCAAATTACAATTGACACTTAACATCACTAAATCTGCAGTGTAATTCCTTGTGACAGTTGTGTAGGTATATTAGAAGAAAATAATTTACTTCAAACCCAGCATGTTAGACACATTTTCCTGAGTGTAATTCATGTCACATTTACAGTAGCCAAAGCAAGCAGTCTCGAGGCAACCTTAATCGGGGAAGAGATCATAGACACTAACATGTTCATTGAAGTATGATTATTTATGCATGCAATAAACAAAGCTAGAGCAGTTGTTCATTGTAAGTTTTAATTGTTATTGGGGGTTTTAATTGTTATTGGGTTTTAAATGAATATTAGCCTCTTTTGCTGCAGGGAATAAGAAAAGCTATTTTTTAAAAGCCAAATTTTATGCAGAAAACAGACATTAGCTGAAGCTACCCCCCACCCAGGATTGAATAGGCATGCCTGTAACCGTAGCCCCCGCCTTGGTTCAACCTTCCGTGTGTTTGGACTTAGAATCCCACGCCCATTGATTGCCACATGACAGATGAATGCTCCCTCAACTTCCCAAAACACAAGCAAACTTAAAAAGCAATGTGGTATGCCCCTCATCCATCGCTGAGTGATAGCAGTGGGAAGCAAAGGTATGCGAGGAGGCCGGTTTATCGTGGAACACTATTTTGAAACATTCACAGAGGACAGATCTACAGGACGACCCTTCTCTGGCATTATAAGCATATATAAATATGCGACAGAGTTAAAGGTCTCCACTCTTCAGAATGAAGTGCTTTGAATGTCTGCTGAAATGGGACTGCAAAAAATTCATTCCAACTTTGTCTCCAGGCAATTCACCTTTGGCCCGGTGATGATATGAGTCTTTCTGCTGATGGGAGGTATAATAAGTCAGCTCAGACAGGCTTGAGAAGGCAGGGGCCGATTTGTTAGCAGAATGAGGCAGGTGTACTCTTCTATGGGAGATTAGCTCATCCCAGCGCGGTAATTACCTCCCAGGAAGCCCTCAAGCTTATCCACACCAAGCACGGAAGCTTCGGGTCCAGTCTTGGAAATGGGCATGCCTGTGTCGTCAAGTAGGCTTAATTTAGAAACTCCACATTTAAAAACACAAATCAGTGAGTGGTAATTTCCCCATCCTTTCCTTTAAGACATAAAAACGTCTGCAGCACAAGCTCGACAGAGAACCACAGGCTTTATTGCTGCTCTGTGGCCATGCAAGAGAACCAGCCTGTCTGGGTTTTGGTTGTTTTTCTTATCAATGTGGGAAACTGCGAACAGAAAGCCGCATCCAGTGGCTGTGTTCCTTTACAGAGTGTGTGGCGTTTGCTCAATGCTACCTTCAGGAAAGTGATTGTTGAAATTGACTTGTATATTTCCACAGTATAATCCTGGTGTTTCAGCTATGTTACTGAAAAGCAAGGGGGGAGAAATAACAGCTGTGCGCTATTTGGATCATTTATATAAAAACTGAAGGACGCGGATTATGCACCCTAACACAGCCTTGATGTACCAAGTCTCAGGCTGCCGCATACATAGCTTAGCTGAACAGAGCTGTGTCGTGGCCTGAAGCCACAGGCAAAAGCTAGAACCTCTTTGGTTTTCTAGGTCAGTGGTGATGACTTGCAGGATTCTTCTTTGTCACTGGCCCCTGGAGCAAGCTCCTGACAGCACAGGCTGGTAAGGCAGCTGCCATCGGACCGCGTGACCGCAGCTGCCGGGCTTGATCATGCCAGCACAAAGTTATGGGGTTCTCTCAGAGAGAAGGCAAGCTGAGTAGAGCAGTGGACTGGGGTGATACGATTACAAATCCAGGAGTTTCGCCGTGGCTTTCACAAAGGTATATCAACAAGATATTTCCAAGAATTTTCTTAGCCAGGGGCAGAATTATTTTTTTAAAAAATGGTAACTGATTTATTAAAGATACCCAATAATGAACTTCATGCTCGAAAACTAGAGTTTTTAGTAAGCAATATCAAAATAATAATAATTCTAAGAAAATTCAAGGTGGTCATTGTTGAATTTTTCTTGCTATTAAATGACTTCACTTTTGCTTGTGGTGACTTTTCATATGAGACTTTAATTTGTACTTTGAAATGACATTAAGTTTACTATTAACTGAACCCCTCCCCCCAAAAGAGCCTTGGTGCTTCTCGTATATTATGACTTAAGTTCTATTCAGGGTGAAGAACAAACTGCCCGGCAGCCTCTAAAATGGGGTGTCTGTCTTAGGAAGTGAATTTGGATTACCTTCATGTCATGACTACTATGATTTCCTAGTGTCTCATTCCGGTTGTTCCCTAACCCTTGTCATCAGAACCCTACACAAGACAAGCCAGCACGTTTCATAACATACACAGCAAGAGAAGACAGTAGCTCGCTCTGCAGCAGAAGCTATCGACAGAAATTGAGCAAAAACTATCCACTTGCTGACTATGTCAATAAGCAGCATGAAATCCTGGACACACTTATTGCAAGGTAACTTAATCTCTATTTTGAAAACATACAGTTGTGTTATTCTTATATGGACTCAGCATAGAAAAATATGTCCACCCAGAGGGGTAGGTTAACCAAGGGCAGGTGGCATTTAATCTCCTGGTGTTCAGACACTTTCAAACCGGGTCACATAATTTGCATTACTAAAACAAGTCTGATTTGTCACAAAATATATGGGTCGATGCTTCTTTATTGGAAACAATCTATTGGAAAAAATTGTATGCCACTAGAGAAAATTTAAAAGTATCCTGTTGTAAGAGTCTAACGATTTTCTTTAACAATAGTCTCAGCTTTAAACAATGTTTTATGACCATTCTGTAGAAGGGGTTGGATGTATATGTGTGCACAAAAAGTTTCTACAGTCATACACACACACACACACACACACACACACACACACACACAAAACAAAGGCCCTAACTGTTTCAATGTTTATTCCATTTTATCCTCACTCCACCATCACCCCTTAGAAAATATGGCTCTACTCCTAAGCCTTGTTAAAACCCTTATAACTCTCTAATACTTGGTTTCAATTTTTTAAAATGAACATGACTTTCTGAAATTGCATGTTGAATATCAAACAAAGACCATTTTAATGTTTTCAAGGCCAGAGCAATATCATGGCTAGGTCTAAAAAGGATGAAAATCAAATCATGAGCAGTATATGGCTTTGATAACCAAATAATTTTAGTTACTAAGACCAAAAGTATGCCTGGGAATCACATGCGCTTGATAAGGAAGGACAAATTTTTTGAGGGGGGGGTCTTTCCATTGATACAAGACATCAGAAAAATAAGAGAGAAAATGTGTATTGTAAAAGAGTTTGGTTTCATAAGCTCTCACATTCTTAATAATTTTTCAAATGAAGAATGTAGAAAAATTCCAATTCATACGACAAAGCTATTCTGTATTTTGTGAAATCACAATTCTATAATGAACAAAATTTTAATTTACAACAGCAGATAGAGACATATGATATCAATTGATTTATAATGTATCATGTTCCTGTTCTAAGATAAAAATTTAGGGAGAATTACTTTCTCCACATGTATGGATATATTACTTTATAAAATGATCATACAAACTAGAAAAGTTATCCCCTTTGAGTCGAGAGCATTAACAGTGAGCTGCAACATTTTTTATTATCCACATGAATCCTAGGTTATAGATTTCACAATTTTTATTCAAACAAGTTGTAGAATTAAAGATCTGAGTTTATGGAATTACTGCATTTAATTTTACTGCAAATGTAAAATAATAATATATTATCTAAAATACATTTATTATATTTTCTAAAAGACATCAATAAATATCTTTTCATTGAAAAAGTCACTGTCTATTCTTGATATAAATTGAAGAAATTGATTTTATTGAAAAGCTTAAATCATTTAAGTAAAATGTTAAATTTATGTTACTAAGTTAGAAGGTTGCACATTTTATGAGAAATTAATGTTGTGATCTTAAATAGTTTTGAAGACAGATGTTTACCTGATCCTTAAATAAGCCTTTGAGATTTCATTTCATCCACTGTCGTATAGCAACATATGGCTGAACTATAACTCATCATTTTACTATTTTTTCATAATTTTGTAAGCTGGGAATTAAAACAAGATTGACATTGGGCAATTCTCTTTGTGGAGTTAGATGGAGTCATATGGTAGCAAACACTAGGAGCTGAATTTGCCTGGATTGTTCACACAGAGACGTGGAGTCTGGAAACTATAGTGGACAGTGACCAGCACAGGTCTCTCTCTTTGTTATCTCCCTACACTTCCTCACAGCCTAGACTTCCTCACAGAAGAACAGCCTCAAGGTATCCCAGTTTCTTAGCTACTGGAACAGACCTCCAAAGTATCACAGTAGTAGGCTTTCCAATGCTGAAGCCCTCCAAGCAGAGAACAATGCTCCATCACTTCCAGCATGCTCTGATAGTCAAAAAGTCATAGAACTCAGGCTAGGAGAAACAGACCTACCACTTAATAGGAAGAAGTTCAAAGATTATTTTTGCTGTCTTTAATGTACTATAACAAAATGTGTGATGTTGTAACTGTATAAGTAAATTTTATATGAAAAACCTTTCTTTCACACACTTTTAAAAATGGAATTACCTATTTTTGAACCAATTTTTGTTCTCCTAATAAAATAGAGAACAATAGTAGAAGACAGAAAAAACCAAATATAGGAACAAACTATACATTGTATGGAAAATACATCCTACTACCAATCTAAGAGTAAACTGAACACAACAGCAGCTGAGACAGAATTCAGGTACTGCTCTTATTTTGTTTGATTAAGGTGTATTAGAAATCAGTGGTTTCAATCTATAGAAGAGTATATCAGCTCATTAAACCAAGGACTATAGCTAAATACTGTAACTTTAGCCTCAGAGTGTAAATTATCTAAGCAAAACCTCAGATTAAGCTTGGCAAAGGTTTTACAGTATAATATATATATATTCAGAACTACAAGACTGATTATGAAAGTCAGACCCAGAAATCAAGTTAATCACTCCATAATCACTTAGTTCCCTCAATTAATCAAAATCAGGTATGTTTAAACCAAGACTCTTGAGTAAAAATTGTGTAGCCTTCTCTCCCATGGAAGAATAGTTATGGACTTGTCAAATTAGTCATTGGGAAGATATTTATAAATTAAATTCCACTTAGCTATAGACTCTCAAAATAGATTAGGAAAGAAGAATCTCATAAGCATATATAGACAGTTTCATGCTTCCCTGCACTTTCATATATTACTCTTCTATTTGGGATGCCTCTCCAACTCCTTCCCCTGTCCCTACTTAGGGAATCTCAGTCTTCAAAGTCCCAATCCACAGTCTAGGTGGGGACAGAAAACCATAAAGAAAAATGGCTACTGCTCTATCTAATGAGACACAGTCAAGTAGCTTACCTCTCACTAAAGAGCTGAAGTGGAAAACCAAACTCATAATGGAGTTACAAACAGCGACAGATTGCTATAAATAGGACACCTCAGCAGAACATGAGGGGAAGAGGTGGCAATTATAAAAGTGAGTAAAAGGGAAACAGAGTTTTAACAAAGGTTAGAGGCATCGTTTTGGCTGATGCAAAGGTTTAGGAGTCTGCACTCACTTAGAAATTCTTTTCCATGCCAAGCGCTCATAGGGAGATTAAGGCTGTAGCAGAGCAGGAGGCCATCCTTGGTGTTACAGAGTAGTGAACCACCACCACCATAACCAATCCTCGCTCTCCTGCAAGAAGCAAAAAGTATCAAATATCTAGGAAAGACACATGAATTTCTCCTTCCTCTTGGGTTCAATACTAATCCTCCTCATCTGCTTCCATGCCTACATATTGCTCACTCAAGATACCATAGCAAAATATCCCCAAACAAGTTAGCTTAACTAACAGAAAGTGTTGCTTTCAAACTCTTGAAAGGTGAAGTCTGAGGTGAAAATGTCCATGGAGTTGGCTTTATCCCTAATCTTCTCTACTTGGGATGTCTGTGACCTTCTTGAGTCTTTATTTGGTTTTTATTTGTGTATGTCTCTGACCTAATCTCTTTAGGACCTGTTAGACTGGGCTAAAACAATCCATATGACCTCTTTAAAACCTGCTCAAAGATTCGATTTCCAAGTAAAGTCACTTTATGACTTATTGGGGATTTGAACTTTAATGTATAAATTCCAAGGGAACACAGTTAGCCCTGTGATAGAAAGCTTGTCAGCAATTACCAATCCAGAAGTCAGCCAGCAGCAGGAATCCAGGGCTGATGATATCTCAAAACCACGAGAGAGATCAGAATACTGGGTAAGGCTGAAATAAATACAACACTCAGAACCTGGCAAATATTCCTGGCACAAAAGGGAAGCAACCAAACTTGCTGACCAGAAATAAGCATTCAGATTGACAGAATGAGTACTGGAGGTACTTCAGGGGTTTGTGAGGGGCCTTATATTTGGAACTGAATTTATAAGCAGGCCTTCAAGATGGCTTTGTGATGGATCATAGTCAGCCCAAAGTAAGAAATGTGACATGTCTTCCATAGCTGAGTTCGTGCAATGATAATCACACCTTCTACTAGGTTTGTCATAACACCCATCTTCCTTCTGAATTAAAGCTGCTATATCCTATTTACTTAATGAACATAAAGGCCCGTCCATGTGCAGAACAGGAGGTGCCAGCCTACTCCTTCAGGAAAGGGGGTGACACGGGGGCCTTGCTGAAAATCTTCCAAGAACTCGTCTAAGCGCATTTGGAAATATCAGCTAGCAATTTTGTAGTCTACATTTGAAAACATTAACAAAGTGAGAATCTGCTCTTAAAATCTTCTTTACAATTGTGATTATTTCTACTTATAAAATTCTTTGTATACAAAAACGGCTCATTGAGTCAGGTTCTGTCATAGATATAAAATGTTTCAGAAAACAATAGAAAGCTAGCCGACCCTTCAGCCATACTACACAGCCAAGGAAGGAACATGCCAAGCTGTAAAAGGATCATAAGTGCTCACAACTTCTCTGAGCATAGGTGTGAAAAACCGCAGTGTCCATCACACTGAGAAACAGAACACTCAGGAACATTAAACATCAAAAGGGTATACAATGTGTATTGATGAATGGTAACAAAGGTCCTTCCAGACATGATACATCTATGGAAATGCCAGCTCTTTGAAGCTTCTGTGTGTAATATTACAGTGACTAACAGAGAGACTCACAGCTTGTCCAAGTGCAGCAGAAAGACCAAAGAATTCAGTCCTAAGTGGGATATTTGTATGGCCCGCCCTCCTCCTGAAGCTTAGCTGTCATGGAGGAAGAATGTGCTGAAAGAGAGCCAGAGTCTGAAGAAGGCAACAGGGAAGCTGCACATCCAAACTCACAGCAACTGTGTCAGCATTCCCAGAACAAGTCAGAGGAAGCTCTCTCCAAGTTGGCTGAGAGAACAAACCCAAGGGCGCCAGCTACCTGTCTGAGCTTGCATTCCTCTCCAAATGCTCTACTGTGTGCTCTTTAATAGACTAGTTTCCTCAGACTAATGATGATGATGGTGATGATGGTGATGGTGAGAATGTGGTGGTGGTGATGATGATGTGGTAGTGATGGTGATGATGGGGTGGTGGTGATGATCATGATGTGGTGGTGGTGGTGGTGATGATGATGTGGTGGTGGTGGTGATGATAATGGTGAGGATGTGGTAGTGGTGATGATGATGTGGTGGTGGTGATGATGATGATGATGATGGTGATGATGTGGTGATGATGATGTAGTGATGGTAGTGATGATGATGATGATGATGATGATGATGATGATGATGATGATAATGATGGTGATGATGATGTGTTGGTGGTGATGATCATGATGATGATGATCATGGTGGTGGTGGTGATGATGATGATGATAATGATGTGGTGGTGATGATGATGATGATAGTGATGATGTGGTGATGATGATGTGGTGGTGGTGATGATGTGGTGGTGGTGGTGATGGTTATGATGATGGTGATGATGTGATGGTGATGATGTGGTGGTGGTGGTGGTGGTGGTGATGGTGATGATGTGGTGGTGGTAGTGATGATATGGTGATGATGATGTGGTGATGATGATATGGTGATGATGATGTGGTGGTGATGATATGGTGGTGATCATATGGTGATGATGATGTGGTGTTGATGATGTGGTAGTGATGATGTGGTGGTGGTGATGATGATGGTGATGATGTGGTGATGATGATGTGGTGGTGGTGGTGATGATAATGGTGAGGATGTGGTAGTGGTGATGATAATGATGTAGTGGTAGTGATGATATGGTGATGATGATGTGGTGATGATGATATGGTGATGATGATGTGGTGGTGGTGATGATGATGATGATGATGATGGTGATGATGATGGTGATGATATGGTTATGATGATGATGATGATGATGGTGATGATAGTGATGATGAGTATACTGCCTTCCTTATAAAGGGAAGAGACAATGGAACAAATTAGTATTTGTAAAGCACTGTAACTATGTGTTTTTAGTGAAGAACATAGACAGATGAGTGATAACTGAATAGCTAAATAAAAATAATCAAAAGAAGAAATAATTATTTCATGAGAAACTACCCTGGGAAAAGGTAGATTAGAGAATCTTCAACTCTATTTCTTTAAAATTTATAGATCTACCTTATAAGAAAAGGAGGTGAACTATTCAGTAAATGTTATATTTATGCCAGGGTCTAATACCTTGGGCAAAGAAACGTTCTGTTGAAATAATTCAATGAGGCTGAGATTTCTCTCTATGAGGCAGATCAGGGGGTGGGAGTTTGCTCATTTGTTTCCACTTGGGTCTATGTGAAGCTGGAGATTGAGTTAACTTGAACATTCTAGACCAAATTTTCAGAAGGGGACTTTTATTCCGTATTTGTTTAGTGGCAGCAAAGTTTCACATGAGAGCACTGGAGGGCTCTTGGGGATCTTTTGGGGGGCTTTTGGGCTTTGAAGCGGAAGGACTTAAAACCACCACTCATTCTCCAGAAGTCAAATTCAGCATTGATATGTTGTTGAAAACTACTTAGGAACCACGCTTACTGACTGCAGTGCAGGCCTATTTCCATCCTACCAAAGTGTCAGGGTAATCATAAACTACAAAGAGGACTTGGAGCATCCTCTTGTCAAAGGAAATAGAAATCTATGTGGACAAAAACAGAGAGACCTCATGGAGAGAAGAGTGAAAGTGGTTGAGACAGAAGGTGGAAAGCAAAAGATAGGGCCATAGTCGAAAGTTGAGAATGAGGATAGCCAGGAAGATTGCAAAGCCAGACAGGCCAGGACAATAACACTCAGGTTAAGGAAAAAGTGTTCTATTGATCAAATGGAAGTACAACCTCTAAGTCTTTGTGCAGTGGTGGAACGTTCACGGTTCTTGCAGGTGTAAACTCAGTATAGAACTTACAAATGTTTGTTTAGCAGCAGAATCGGAGGGAGGGGAGGTGGGCAGAACTGCAGCAGGGTTGCTGAGTTCACTCTGGTTGTCTTGAGCATACAGGGCTGTGGCATACAAAGAAAAGAACACAAGTCTCCAGTGAAAACTTAGGAGAACATAATTATAAAACATGAAGGAAAGCACTCTATTAGAAATGCCTTCTGGACTTTGACTCTAAAGAATTTGGGCAGTGGGGATAATGTTAATAGGAGTACTGAAGCAGGAAGACACAGGCACATCCAGGCCTGAGAAAGACCTAGGCAAAGCCCTTGGGATTCGGAAAAACGAAACAGTGCAGACAGGAGACACTGGGAATCCAAGTGATTCCCTTCAAAGTTTGTGTTCTTTCAATGTAAAGAAACACAAACAACAAAGAGTCAGAGAAAGTTACACAATAGAATTAAGCAACTTTGGTAAATGTCCAGTCATAAAAATACAAACAGAGAAGATGGTAACCTGAAAGAAATACAGAAAACGGGTCATTAAACTAGAACCAAGATGTTCCGCTCTATTTGTGTCACCAAGAGGCATATTTCATTTTGTTCATCTTTTCCTCTTCTTGTGTACGTTTGTTAAATTTGTTTTTTGACAGTCACATGTGTCTATCATTCACCTCCCTCTTAGCCCCTGCCCACTCCCATCCTTCGCTCCTGTTTCTCAGTTAGTCTGACAAAGTCAGTTAATACAAAAAGAGCACCTTGGTATATGATACCTAAACTGCAGGCAAGATGCGAGGGCCCTTCTTATCATCTGTGACCTCTCTCTCCATTCTGTAAAGGAGTCACCATTATTCCTTATTGAAACCCTGAGAAAGGAACATGAGAGAATTCAAATGTGCTAAGTAATTTGAAATGCCAAAACTGGTATGCCAGCATTAGCTGTATAAGGGTTCACTATTTTTGCCAGCTCAAACACGGCCACTTTTATATGTAGTTTCTAAAATAAATATAATTTTTAAAATCTTGCACATGTAAAGTCAGAAAATAAAATGCTCTTTTAAGTAGGATAACATGTACTGCTTTAAACTGGACTAAATACATTAGAAATTGGAGGGAAACATCAAAATATCTGGTGCAGCTTCTTGGGAGTTGGAATCCCTTGCTCATACCAAGAGGTGCTCACAACGCCACTGTTGGATGCCTGCTGGGCTACATAATCATCTATTCATGAATCTTATCAATAATCCTTAAGGAGCACCTGCCAGTGTGCAAAGTGTGCAGATTTGTCGTAGACTATCCTTCTATGTCTAGTTACAGAATTAACCCAACTTAGAAGAGAAATCTTAGGAAGCTATGTACTATTGGGAAATCGGCTAGAGCATGTGCAAATGTGTTCTCCCAAAACCACAAGAGAGTCATCAGGGGTCAGAGCAAGAAAACTACAGAGAATTGTATTCCTCCCCCTATCACCTGGCTTATGATGATACACAGGTAGAGATAATATATATTTGGCATGAGGACTCTGCCCTGACCTTGTTAAGTCAAAAGTCAGCATTACCCATGACTATCTATAAAATTGGAAGGACATGTGTAAAAGCCAGCAGCCCCTACAGAATAGTAAGGACTCAAGTGTTTCAAAGGTGAAAGGACCAAAACCAGTGCACTTCCCATAGAATACACAACTTGAACAATTTTACCATTTCTTTGAATTGGGGCCATCTTTCCCCAATCCCCTCACTCTCTCTGTCTCTGTGTCTCTCGCTCTCTTGCTCACTCTCTCTCTTGCTCTCTCGCTCTCTCCTTCTCTCTTTCCCTCAAAAAAAAAAATAAAGTGTTAAAAACAGAAAGAAACTAAGTAAGACTATAAGTGAGGAAGAACTTAATTGTCAGATTCTGTATTCAAAGGCTGGCAGCCCCAGATTTTCAATACCAGCATTATAAAATATGAACGCAGCATAAAGGAAATGAGATTTTTAAGTATAAATGCTTTTCTTAAGAAGAATTTGCTGTGGAATTTAAGAAATTCTGTGATTACTTTTTTATCCTTGAAAAGATTATTTTATTTCACTTGGGCTTTAAACTTCAAATTAAACTGCCAGACCTTTTATTGTCATTCTGCTTAGGTCTATGATTTGATATTGTCCCCTGTTCCTCCCTTCAGCCTGCAGAGCCCTTCATTTCAATGGTAGAAACAGAAAGCCTGCAATCTGTGGTCTTTGACTTCCCCTTCAATGGGATTTAGTGCAGAAAAGTCCCTGATCACTGTCTTTGCTTTCTGCAGCCTTCTGGTTTCACCCTGAAGTGGAAAGGTTCACAGTCAGGGCCTGCCTCTTTTTTCCAGGTTTTAAGATGAGACCACATAATGAAAAGAACTCTGTTTGCATTTCTTTGGAATCATTGGCTTTCAAGTCTTTGAATTCCCTACAGATAATTACTGTTTTGGCCCATGATTTCTCTGATATTTGATGCCTCTGAGTAGAATAAATTCCCTACCCATGAAGCACGGCTAATTGGGAGCTGTGAGCCAACGTCCATGCTCCTTGTATTAATGTCTGACCAGCTGAAACATCTTCAAGTTTGAGCTCCCTGTCGTATAGTTTGCAACCTGGATTATTGAGTATTAAAATCTTTAAAAAAAAAAACAGAGAAAAATTCTTCAGTCTGGTAAGGTTCCATGGCGGGGGGGATTTGCACCCTCTGCAGACAACCCCTTTCCTTGTACAGTCTGATATCATAAATAAGAGATCCACACGTTCACACCCACTCACATAGCACGACATTTCAAACTTGAGTCTGACTTTAACTCTTTCCAATTCTGTTTCAGAAATGAACCTTTGGGAAATGATACTCTGTGTGTGTGTGTGTGTGTGTGTGTGTGTGTGTGTGTGTGTGTGTGTGTTCAAATTGGTCTTTATTAAGTCCATGAGTCTCAAAAATGCCTAACTAAGCAAAACATTAGCACCAATTTCCACAGTAAAGTATTCTGCATGAATGAGAGCTCAAGAGTCTAACTCTCAGAAGAATTACCCAGAAGTAGGTTAGTAAATGCATGAAACGTAACATCTGTGTATCAAAAATGTGTCCTTTATGAAGCAAGAAAACTGCAATACTGAGCCAGTTTTCTAATATTTACATATTTATAACATGTGCCTGTCAAGGCACGATGCTCACCTGCAATTCTTTCATGTTGCATAAAATGAAGAATGTCTCATGCTTGGGTGTTCTAATAACCATGATATCATTTGAACAATTACACTATTTAATACCATGGATTAGTTTCTCTGATAATGCTATTAGCTGTCACTATACGCCATAATAGGTGACTTCATCTTTGTTATGACATGATCTTTCCTACTGTTTGTTGACCTTTCAATACAAGGGGGAGGGGACGCTCCCAGCCCCCCAAACCTTTAAGCAGCTACTGTAAAGCTGCGGTTTAATTCTCAGCTGGAATGTTTAGAAACCCTCAGTGCTAAATACCTCAGTGGACTGCTTAAACACCAACAACAGCCTTATGGGGCCTTACCCAACCTTAAACACATCTTTTTTTGTTGAGAATATTGCATTCTGCCACAATTCTGTGGGCTAACCCTGGGCTCACATTAAATATACCAACCTCATTGAAGCTTACTGAATTGAGTTGAGTTGTTCTTTGTTTTATTCTCTCACTGTTTCACCCCCAGCTGGGACTGGGCAGCCTTTCTTCCAGTGGAGCGTGCTTTAAAGTAACCCAGAGAAGAGAAGGGGGTGGGGGAGCGCAACCAAAGGTGCAGCTAAGGCCCATAATTAGTCTTGATCCTCCAAGTCTAAAATATTTTAACGCCAGGTTTCTGATTGCAGTTCGGGCAAAGTGGATTTGGGAATGCAGAGAAGTAATTAGGTCTGTGCACTGAAGTGTGGCGAGCATTTAAAAGTGAATGGGTGGTTACTACATTCTTGGCAGGCTGTTTTTTATCTTTTCATGCTCCGCTGTTGTTAGAGGTGATGGTTTTATTGCAGTCCTTGCACTCTGGAGGTGCCTGTGTTTGTCTTAACCTAGTCTTTGCTCTTCATCTCAGAAATGAATCCTTGTGGTATGCAGAAGTATGAGAGAATTTTTTTTTCAAAAAATAAAAACAAGGCCCATTAGACAGACATTATGCAGTGAAGCAGAATAAGTTGGGACTAAACCTCAATGCCGCAACAGGTCACTTAGAAAGATTCTGGGTTTAATTAATGACTCACTGAGCACAGGACTAACTGGAGACAATGGTCACCCCAAGGGGAAGGAAAACAAAGCATGTTATTCTCCAGCCATGTTCACAGAGCCGTCTGAGAGCTCCATCGTTATACTACTAGATCCTGGTTAGAAGATACAAACTGCAAATCTGAGTCGTCAAAAAAAAAAAAAAAAGAAAGCAAGCAAGCAAGCTTTTGATGACTTCAGGCTATAGAATGCAGCCACTTGCTAAGATCACATGCTCCTTTAGCCCGGGCAGCCTTGTCTGTCAGTCACATTATTATCACTGCTGGTTGAAACATCAGAGGAAAATGTAGAGTTTAAACAACAAAAAGCGAGTAAGAAGTAGCTGTGCTTTCTGATGTCCATAAAAACTTCTGCATTTTGTTTGTTAATTTTATTTTAGAACTGTAAAACATGACAAAAAGATTAGATTTAAGTCCTTTGTATTACAAACCCACACAAGAAAAAGCTCAAGAGTAGACAATGCTGCCTTCCCACAAACTTTTAGTGAACTCCACACACTCTGGAAAAGTAGAGTCAGATAGTTAATGTATAAGACAGAATGCCTGGCTGTGGGTGCAGGGCTCATGGCTGCAGTTAGGATTGGAACGCTGCCTTTTCATTTTACTAAAGCATCTGCCTTAGAAAGCCTACTTCAAAGACGGCAGATGAACTATTTCAGCATAGGAATGAGCTTCTCACCTTTTAACACCTTTTAGGTGTAGTATTCTTCAGCGCCTTAATTACAAACTATTCTACTGCTGTAGAGCCCTTATGAGGAGTGTGAGGAGTATGTGTCGTCAACCATATAGAACCATACACTCTCTGAGAGTCAGGCTTACCTTCATTTCTAATGAACCAGCACTGCTTCATGCTTTAACCTCAGCCTTGGCTGGACTCCCACGGTGCCGCTTACCAAGTCTTCCCAATAAGGGGTTTAAAAACAGTGATATGGTTGAGACCCTATGTTTGACATCTTCTGGATGATATGAATAAAATATATATGATGTGATGCTATTATATATAAAATTTGCATCATCAAAGCCTTTTATAACAAAGAAAATTGGAACCAACATAATTGTCTAACAATGAGGGATTGGTTAAATAAATGATGATACATTCATTCTCACAATGAGATGCTGTGCAGCCATCAGGAGCAATGTGAAGAAAACAATGACCAGAGAAGATGTTCAAAACATAACAAGTTTAAAAAGTGGATTATAAGACAATATGCCATATATATATATATATATATATATATATATATATATATATATATAGAGAGAGAGAGAGAGAGAGAGAGAGAGAGAGAGAAAGAGCGCGCAAATGCTGTGTATATAAAATATATCCTGATAAATTACATTGTCATACTTAAATGCATAACCATTATCTTTTTTAATAGAGAGAACCCATTTTTTACACGAGGAAAATACACCATGACTTGAATGAAGATTGTCCATCCATGGTGTAACTCCAGATGGTTTCACTTTCTTTGCTTTTCTGCATTTGCTAAAATTTTCTGAATACACATAATGAGACTATGTCACTTCAATTTTTAACTTTTAATAAAAATTATTTTTAAGAAAATAGTTCAAAGACTTCTAATCACACACACACATATTCATTTTCCACCTACACTTTATGTCCTGTGCCCTTAAGTACAATGGGAGGGGAAATTCTCTGTATCTAAGATTCCACATGTATTTCTGCACCTCAGCACACTTCCATTATCCAGAGTATCTCTTGACAATCCCTAAATTGCCCAAATGGATGCAAGCATTTAATGGTCAAACTGTAGTTATTAAGAAAGACCTGAGCAAAAAGAAAAAATTCTGAGCTAGTTTTTCTTCCACGATGCATTGTCAGCGCCCAGGCTCGCCTCCTTATCTAACCCTCCACCTCCAAGCCTGTGCTAGGACCCAATCACTCTGCCCTCGGACTCTTCCTAATTCTATAAGGCTAGGTCTATACGGCTAGGGCCACTCTAAGACTCAGCTTTTGTAGCAAGGAGTTCTTTCTTCTTGGTGCCTGATGTATTACTCATTATGCAGATTGGAAAGAGTTGCTGCAATATGCAGGTCAGATGCATAATGTGTATACGTAATTGCTGGGGGGGGGGTACTTGGCTGAGTGAACTAATCTAAAGCCCAGAACTTATGAAGTTTTGTGTCCAGCAGAGATGTTGGCTTCCTGGGACCCCATAAACAAGTCACTTAAAGTCTCCGTGTTTCATCTTAGAGATGACAGGAATGTTGACCTGGGCCCCAGGGAATAGCAAGAGACTAAGTACTTCAAAAATTCATGTATCAAAGTAATAGACACTATTTACGGAAAGGTCACAAAATAATAAAAAAAAACCGTTTGAAACTTCAGAAATAACACTGATGTCACAAACTGTGGTCTGAAAGGGCTAGCTAAATTCACAGAAGCCCAAATTTACAGACCTCTCTAAAGCATTTGTCACAGTTTCAGGCCTTTATGATCCTTTCTGCGAAAGACCCAACACCCTCTTCAAGCAGAAAATGCCAGTCAGATGTTCTTCAGCATTTTCTAGCTTTACATGGTTGGCCCAAAAGCCCTGCCCCTAAATGAGTTGCCAAGAAAGTCTTGAAAACCTCACTTACTGCAAATCATATTATGTTCAGCAGGTAGACATTAGCACGTGGTCTAGATGAGGGCTAGACTCAAAAAACACACACGGAAGCCACAGAACACGGCCCTGTAATTATGTGGCTTTTCTTGATACTCACTATAAGCTTTTGTGGCTTGCTTACGACTACAGCAAAAGTAATTGGTGGGGGAAGACGATTCTGGACATTTCTCATTCCTCAGCCCATTCTGACTGGGCACCTGCACAGCTGCAGTCTACTCTGACACCTTACTGCCAAGTGACCAAGTTTTCTACATTGCCAAAGAAACTTGATGATTTCCAGGGTTCGAGTCACAAACTTCAGTCTCCATCTTTTGGTGTAATACGTGTTCACAAAAAGTGGGGAGCTTCTGAAAACAAAGAAGTGCTGGGATTCTGTCTCCTTAAAATATTTCAATACAGACCAAGAGAGCAATCCCTCTTCTTGTGTTTTGTGCTGCGTGTTGTATAATATATGTCTACCTGGTATGGTGACTCAGATAGTGACTTTGAAATCAGAAAAAAATATATATATTAAAAAATAAAAACAAAACAAAAACCTGCTTAGCCAGGTTCCCAAAAACAATCTCCTTACCCATACATGAGGATAATACAATTGCCCAAATCTGTAAAGGGCTGCAGAGTGCTATATCAAGTACTACTTTCTTCATTTGATATCACACTCAAGAAGACTGAGTGACTGAAAAGGTCATTTTTAATCCAGAAACCCTGTCTCTAAATATAGTTTGTGCCTCTCCTTACTGTCTTTTCTTTTTGAGAAACAAGTCAGTTCAAAAGAACAGTCTCAGAAATCTAGTCCAGTCGTCTGTCTACCCACCCACTCGCAGAAACCTTCACACTGGAGTCAGGCATATGCAAATGAGTCCTTCCTTTGTCTAAGCATCACTGCTGTGGTTCTTATGGTGAATTCCCTCTGCCCCAGTCTCACAGTCCTGACACTTGCCAGGGGACTGGAGAATGAATTCCTCAGCACCAAGCACAAGAGAGAGACAGCAAAAGTAATCATTCCCTCCCCCCCCCCCGCTTTGTTTCTTTCTTTCAGTGGAAAATCCATGACCTCTGTGACCCTCAACCCAAAACCATAGCCCAAGGCTTGGTATAGTTAGTGTGGGGGGGGGGGATGTAAAGAGGGCTGATAATGTTAGAGAAAGATGAACTAGGAGCAGAAACAAAGGCCAGTAAATAGTGAAAGAAGCTGGGGGGCGGGGGGGTTGGAAACAGAACAAGGCACAGAAAAGGGGCTTGGAAAAAGACTGAATAAATTGTTTTCTGTTTAGCAAAATCAGCTAAATTTGGCTTTCAAAAAGTTTCACACAAAATCATTTTCACTGATTATTTTTTGGCACAAGAAATTTTGTAAATTTTGGAAAAAATCACAATGTGACACAATTTGCTAAAAATGCCATTCAACACAATTTGATGTAAACTACAGACATTTTATTATAATTCATTAGAAAAACTTAAAATATGATAGTGTCCTGAAAACTTGGGTCAGTGCCACAAAAATCACTGGCAGGCACAATCACACATAAGAAGCAAACATTCAGTCTTGTCTGAGGCAAATGGCGTGTGTCCTTTATGTGGTTAGCATCACTTTAGTATCCCAGAACAATTTGACACCACTTTTAGTTTTATAATTTGTTTTTGTTTTTCTCAGAAGGCAAAACCTACAGCCTGTGCACAGCCTCTAGAAAATGTGTGCTATCGATTTATGAGCAAAGAAGTCACACTTACTGCTGTAGACACCCAGAGGTTGGGTTGAGATTCTTCTGCCTCATGGGTGAAACTGGCCTGTGCCATGCTTTTCCCATGAATAGAGGTAAAGCAGGCTTGCTTCTTCATAGGGTCCTGTATTGTGTTGTGATTCTGAGATTTGTGTCACACAATGAAAACAGAATGAACATCAGAAAAGCTGTAAGGCTAACACCTCCAGAAAAGGGGTTCTGTCTCAACAATCCACACATGAGTCTGTCAGATAGAGGGTGCTCAGGAAGTTACAGGATAGGAAGAACAACGGAGAAGGGGAAGGAGGGAGCAAAAACAAAAGAGAAAATGAAAGACATAGTGTAGCTTCTAACAAACAATTGAAATTGAACCAATTACTGACTCTTCAAGTATGTCTCTTTATAAAGGAGAGTGATACACCTCATGACTAATGTTACCTATAGATAGAGCTCTTTTATTAGAGAATTTTACATACATTGTGCATAATAAGCAAATTAATAAACACTTCTTTCATATAATAATTTACATTGTTCCTTCGCCTATAGAAATAGTTAACCCTCAAAACAGATGTAAGAGTTTTTTGCACAGTATTATGTATATTACAAAATAGGCATTAAAATCATTCTATACTCATACACAATCTATCAGCTATCTATCTATACTGTATTTCAATATTTAGGCAAAACACCATGCTAATGCATTTATTCATAGCAGTAGCCATAAGAACCTAATAAATAAGGAAAAAAGAGAATGATATGAAAGAATGACACAATCTGAGACTTGAGCTATCCAATATATTAAAAAAGAATTCAAGGAGAAAAATCTTATTAGAAAGCAAATATAATAATTCATAGCAAAGGAAGTAAAAATAGCTCATAAATACATAAAAAGATGTTCAAACCACTTTTACATGAAAAAATGCAAATTAAAATTACATCAAGATACTATATTTTACTATCAGATTGATAAAAATCCAAAAATTTGACAACCCTTAAGGATGGCAAAAAACAGAAAAATGAGAACAGTGAGTCACTGCTGGTGGGAGTTTAAATAGGTATGATCATGCTGGAAGGCAAGTTGGCAATATTTATTGAAATTACAAATACATAACTCTTTGACTCAGCAGTTCCAATTCTAGGAGCATATTTAAAGATATATTCACACATGGGAAAATCATGAATGTGCATGGTTATTTACTGCAGCACATCTCATAATAGAAAGGAACTATACAGTCTAAAGGTTCATCAACACTGAACTGCTTAAGTAAGCTACAGCACTTCCAAGTACCAGCATAAAAATAATAAAAAGAAAGGAAGAGAATAAGAAAGATTCATGCCATTTATGCATAAGATAAGCAAGATTCAAAAAGTAATATATGTTGAATTATATGTCTTAAGAGTAGGGAAAGGAAAATGTGTAGCATTTAATTATATAAAGATTTTTTAGGTCTCTAGAAATCTGCCCAAGAAACTAATAACATAGGTTAACTGTTTTAGTGTTGGCATGGAAACCAGCAGATGGGAGAATGATAAATAAGAACTTTGCATTTATTTTTACCCTTGTTAATTTTTTTGAGCCATGTGAATCTATTATTCACTTAGAAATTAAACCAATGTTAAGATACAGCAACTATTTTTAAAAAGGTGTCCATCTTATTCTTCTACAGTATCTAATACCTAGCATCTGAAAGCATGGCTTGGTACCCTCACTAGTTGGCCAAAAGGGTCTTGGAAGTCTTACAAATAAGATGACTGTTTCTAATCACCATTTCTTACAATTTGTTGAAAACACAGAAATAATAAGCTATAATGGAGTAAGAATCCTGAAGTATTTTCCTATTTAGAAAAAACATATCTTTTGTTTACTTGGTTTAAGAACATCCTGTTTCAAAATAAAAAAAGGAGGCCAGTAACTGTCTCAAAATAAATAAATAAATAAATAAATAAATAAATAAATAAATAAATAGTGGACAACACCTGAGGAATGATTCTAAAGTTCCTTTAGCTTCCATAAGCTCATGTGTGTGTACACGTGCGTGCACGTACACACACACACACACACACTCACCCATATATCTTCAAAACACTTCTGCATTGCTGGTGGGAATGCAAGCTGGTATAGCCCCTTCGGATGTCAGTGTGGTGATTTCTCAGAAAATTAGGAAACAACATTCCTCAAGAACCAGCAATACCACTTTGAGGTATATATCCAAAGGATGCTCAATCATGCCACAAGGACATATGCTCAACTATGTTCATAAGAGCATTGTTTGCCATAGCCAGAACCTGGAATGCGTAAATGACCCTCGACTGAAGAATGGATAAGGAAAATGTGGTACATTTACACAATGGAGTACTACACAGCAGAAAAAAACATCATTTTGAGTGAGGTAACCCAGACACAGAAAGACAATTATCACATGTACTCACTTTTTTTAAAACATAAAGCAAAGAAATCCAGCCTACAAATCACAATCCCAGAGAACCTAGACAGCAGTGAGGACCCTAAGAGAGACATACATAGATCTGATCTAAATGGGAAGTAGAAAAAGGGCAAGATCTCCTGAGTAAATTGGGAGCATGGGGACCTTGGGGGAGGGTTGAAAGGGGGGAGAGGCAGAGAGGGGAGCAGAGAAAAATGTAGAGCTCAATAAAAATCAATAAAAAATATGTAAAACAAGCTCTCACTGGAATAATTATATCTGCTGAAGAATCTGTGTTTTCAGTTGGTAGAAGGAGAAGAGAGAAAGGAAATCTAAGCTTATGGGAAGGACAGCAGGAAAGTAGAGGTGGGCAGATAACACAGTAGCCAGAGGAGAGAGTCTAGAGTAGAGTTTGGTGAGGACTGAAATGGTGGCTGGATGTAAGCTTGTTTCCAGAAGGAAATGTCACCTTCCAGGTACGGTATCTGCTCTTGACACCTTGGACACACAGATTCTGGTTATCAAATGCCAAAGATTTTCAAACTACATTTGCTTTATTGATCCAACAGAGTTAGTTCCTACTTAACGGGTTGGTGACACATACTGTTCTGCAATTCAGAGTAAAATCCAATGTTTAGGAATTTTTGTGATTTATTTTGTTTTGTTTGTTTTGACAACAGTAGAATGGGTAACTATTTAAAGAGTAGACAATTAGGTGGGATCTTACATTGTGCAAACATGTATTTTGAACTAGGTTTGTTCTCACATAGAATGCATGTGTACATAAATATCATTTCTAAACCAGCTGGTTCACTAGAAAGCCCAGTCTCAGATTTTTCAATATTCCCATTAATAGCAGTTGCCTACACTGTGACATCTGCTAAATAAAACCCGATAGTAAATAAACTTAGCGAAATCAACAGTGCTACGATTGTACCATTCACACCAGGCTGAAATGTTCATTGTGCCTATATCATCCAAACCAATAGCTGCACAGAATCAAACCACTACTCAAATACTTTAAATTGCCAGCCGGGTTAAATAGCACAGGTTCTTTCCTACTCCCCCAGCAGGTAGGTGTTTAGCAGTGGGAGAAGAGAATACGCGGCACCAGCAGAATCAAGACTCCACTCGTAGTGGTCGCCAAAGTTTTTCGTGTCTGTTTTAGCACAGATTTTATGATAACTTTAAAGTGTTTAATATTATAGAAAGTCTGCAGTGTATGTGCTGTGCATATAGAAATATTTTTCTACTTGTTGAGAGGATACGATATAGTCATGTTGGAAATCTATTTATATTTTTCGTGCCAGGTTCCCATAATATTGTTGTTACACGAATGTATCTGGTCCCAACTATAGGGTGGCTGGTTGGCTGCCAGGATGAGAAGTAGGAGAGGCATGGAGCGGAAAGCCTTGACTTGCATCCTAGAGACAAGAGAATGTGAAGAATATAGGGGCCAAAATAAATGATTTAGCACTTGAGAAAAATCAATCAATAATTATATATACAAACGTTATCTTTAAACACTAACATTAACTAAATCAACCCCAAAAAATAGATCTGTTAGAAATACAGAAATAACATAAAAATACAGAAATGATAGATAGATGATAGATAGATAGATAGATAGATAGATAGATAGATAGATAGATAGATAGATAGATAGAGCCTATGCCTATAGGAATAGAAAAAAAGCCAAAAATGGGTCAAAATTAGGGCCTGAGCAATAGAAAATATCCACCATTTTGTATGTTTTGGAATAATCAGACTTTATCTGTTTTTATACACAGAAACTGCTATAAACAAAATCAATTGCAATAAAGTAGCCAAGCAGAGTGCAACTGCAGGCACTGGGGTGTATTGATCACTTCCAGGAGTCCACCCATGATGTTTACAACCACCTTTCCATCTTCAGCCAGGATTCCTTGTCCTTACTACATTCCAGATAGGACATTCCAGTTGCTCCCATTTTTGACTATTGAATAGCTGGGTAGGAATGTGTTCCCACTTTACGTTCGTGAAGCAAAATATTTTTTTGTTACAAATATTTCAAAAGTCTATTGAGAGAAGAATTTTTGCCATCTATCCCAAACATTGCAGTGTACATCACAAGTGCATTGCTGGAGGAAGTTTAGCAGACCTGAGAGTGTCTTTGAGCACTGCAAACCTGAATGTGGAAAAGGTGTCTTCCATTTCAGCATCATGTCAGAAATCCCTTGTATCAGCTTTTCAGGACCATATGGGGATGTTTTTCTACCTGCTTTTTCTTTTCAGGTTAACAAACAAGTCATCAGCTTGTGTCTTGGTGTGTTTAGCAGTTTATCTGGGTGGGTACACGTGATATTTAAGATGTCCAAAGAAGTGCATGAAGTATTCTGTGGCTGAATTGATAAGACACAATGCTATCTGCAGGGTGTGATTTGGGGGAGCACACCAGGACACTCAGCCAAACTCATCTGAACTATCCAGAGCCCGTGATTCTGCAAACTGGGTTGCAGATCTTGAGAGAACAGGCTTTCTCACAAGCTTGCTGGCACTTTCTCTTCCAATCTCAGCCAGGAAAACAGTAAGAAGGAACAGCCTTTCTCATATCATTTTGGCATTTCTGGTCGTGGTCCAGGCTGGAAAATTAAAGTGCAAAATCATTTAACTGAACATTTCACAAGGTAAAGAAATGTTCAATTCAAGCTTAGCTCTTAACTGGACAAGAGTATCTTCTTTGTTCACCTCATCACAGCCCCAGGAGACAAAGAAACTCCGTGATGTAAGCGTCTGCTTTCAACTTTACCTACTCTAAGTTCCATGCCAGAAGCCAATTAACCCTTCCTTACGCCTCTGTCAAGGACTACATCAGAATATTGCTAACACGCTACACTGTTTATTGATGCCACCTGATTCAGGTGTGTCTACTTCAAACCCTGAGTAAGAAATCACTGAAGAAATTTTTAATTAGGGAGATAAAATGACTTCTTCATATTACTAAGTGAACTTCAACATGAACATATAGTGCAACTTGTAAATGAGGTATACATTTATCTAACCATTCCTTGTCACTTTCCTACCAGCATAATCTTAACAGATCGGTGTCCTACTTACTTCATTTTATTTTGGTTTTCTCCTAGCCTCATTCTGGTTCCCGTCATGGATGTGTGGAAGCCTCACAGATTCAGCCACAGAAACTGCCCATGATGCCCATGTCAGTTTAAGAGCTTCATTGTGAAGAGATGATACATTTATTTGGGGCCTTACTGTTTTATCACTGGCATTTTCCTATCTTCAACCTGTGGCGTTAGATAGTTCTTGCTGCTCTTTTGCCTGCAGCATGAACTAGCATGCAAGTTTCTATGACCCTGTGTTCCTGCCGTATGGATTAGCATGTAGGATTTACCCTGTTTAGAGTAAATGCCTATTCAGAAACATCTAAAATAGAAAGAAAACTTTCCTCACTTTAGAAAACACAATGGGCACAAATGTCAATACTCAGAAAGGAAAAATAAATTACTAAAATTAGACTTTTTCAAATATTAAAATAAAATCACCATAGAACCTTTGTCCAACAACAGATGGAAACAGAGGCAGAGAACCACATCAGAGCACTGGACTGAGCTCCCAAGGTCCAGTTGAAGAGTGGAAGGAGTGAGATTATGAGCAAGGAGGTCAAGACCATGAGGGGTTTATCCACTGAGACAATGTGCCTGAGCTAATGGGAGCTCACCAAGTACAACTGGACTGCGAATGAATGAGCATGGGATCAAACTAGTCCCTCTGAATGTGGCTGACAGTTGGGGCAGACTGAGGGGCCAATGATAGTGGTACTGGGATTTGTCTCTACTGCATGTACTAGCTTTTTGGGATCCTAGTCTCCTTTGATGTATATCTTCCTCAACCTAGATGTAGTGGCGAGGGCCTTGGACTTTCCACAGAGCAGGGTTCCTTGCCCTCTCTTAAGATTGGAGGGGGGTGGGAGGATGGTGTGAGGAGGGAGTGAGAGGGGAGGGGAAGGAGGAGAGGAAGTGGAAATTTGGATTGATATTTTTTAAAGTAATAGAAAAGAAAAGAAATAAAATATATAATTTATGAAATGGAAAGGCGCTGGCTGCACATAAATTACAAAGTGCTGCATTCAAAACATACAAATATTTCTAACAAGTCAATGAAACTCAATGAAAAAATAGACAAAAATTTGGGCAGACATTTCGTACATAATACCTACAAATACAATGAGCATGCGAAAATGTATTCATCGTCACTGATCATCAAAGAAATGCAAATTAAAGTCACAATGAGAAACTATCTTTACCAGAATGGCTAAATTAGAAAGGCCATGAATACAAAATCCCAGAATGATATGTAAAAATCAGAACTCCTCTGAGTTGCTGATGAGAATTTAAGGTCATACCCTTTGAGAATCAGTTTGTCAGTTTTCATAAAGTCGAACACATGTGTACAACTCAGTAATCCTACTCTTAGGTAATTTCTAAGAGAGATGAATTCATATCTAGCTGCTTTATTCATACCAGTCAAATTTTCTGTTGGGGGACAGGGTTTCTTTGTATAGCCTTGGTTGTCCTGGAACTCACTCTATAAACTAGGCTAGCCTTGAACTCATAGAGATCCACCTGTCTCTGCCTCCTGAGTGCTGCAATTAAAAGTGTGGGCACGGCCTCATGGCTACTAGTCAAATTCTTGATGGGTGGTAGGAAACAACAAATATCCATCAAGAAAAGTTGACAGACCAACCAAAGCACTATCTACCAAGGAGGAACTGTAAAAGGAATGAACTACGGACAGGTAAGCATGTTCAAACGTCCCAAAACCATTTTGTTGACATCAAGAATCTAACTCCCATGAGCTCTGTACACCAGCCCTAGATGTGTTGATGAGAAACTGGAAGGAAGATGAAAACCAGTTTTACCTTCAGTAAAGAAACAAAAAAAGTTCCTTCTTAAAATGGTAGTGTGGGTTGAGTTCATGAAGGTTCAGTGATGATATGAGATGGGCAGCAGCTTGAGGGGTTAGGATTATTTTTAACTTTATTGTGATGCAAGGTAACCACACACATGCGCGTTTGGTCAGTGTTAGCAGGAGAATGTCTGCAAGAGTACTTCAGCATGCTATGAACATTTGAATGTGTAGGTAACGTAGTTCATGGATGTCAAAACAGATCCCGGTTGCAATACTCAAACATGGCCCGTGGCAGCATCCTGGGCTCAGATGTCACCCTGTCCCAGGTGTCTACCAGCCTGTTCCTTATGGCCTTCTCTGTTTGAATTCTGCCTCTTTCCCTAGCACATGAACTGTTCTGTTTCTTTTTGTGTCCCATTTCTCCACTATTTGGTCATCATAATGGCACCTACCAGGTGGCACCAGAAGGATCTGTAGCCAGCCTTACCTTCAGCCAGCTTGTACTTAAACCAGCCATACCTTCAGCCAGCCTGGACTATGAGGACCCAGCCTGGCCCATGGGTGTCTTTCACTCTGCTCCAAGTGGCAGTATGTTGCGTTCTTAGTTAGACAAAATTTTTAAAACTGCCCAATTTGGTACAAAACTAGTTTTTGTTCTTAGACAGATGTGGATTTCTCATTGAAATTAGAATTAGAACAGAAGAAAAATAAAAGATTTAAAAATGATATTTTACAGACTATTTTTATATTCTGTGTTATGATAGATCCATAATAGAAGTGATCTTGCCCAAATCACTCACCTTCCAAACAAAAGCTTTTCAGCTTCAGAAAGAGGAGTGGTAGTTGCAGGCACAGGAAGACATATGAAAACAGAAATAAAGATCTACAGAATGACAGAGCTCAAAGATTAGTCTCACAAAGAGCAAGAAAAAAGCAAGCAAGAGTCTGTTAAATATATGAGACACTTGTTTTGGTTCCTTATAACCAAATTATTGTCCCTCTTAAAGCATGGAGTCTTTAAATCTCTCCTACATTTTAGACAACATGGTCTCATTTTCACATTCTGTTCTCTGCTAAGACCTGCAGAGAGTTGGAAACACTTGGGAACACTAGTCACACAGCAGTTACCGCAGGCTGATTTTGGTACGCTAGGAAGCTATTTATAATGGTCTTATTTTGTTTTCTGTTGTTTATGGAAGAGACTCCCAAGGAGCTGTATGTCTTCTCAGTTCAACCTCACACCCAGTTAAACACAAATAATTCCTTTAAACACACTGACATGTAAATACAGAGCCATTGTATTTCATCTCTTCCTTGTGATCTTCCTCAAAAAAAAGTGAAGTCTTTCAATGTGGAAATTGAGTTGCCTGTGGTGATGGTGGAGAGCCTGTTAGTACAATAGTTGGCAGTGTGAACCTGGGAGAATGGAGCCTAAAAATGAGGCAGACTAAAGTCCTATGAAATAGTTGATTTTATTCAGAGCATCAGACAATTCATATTCTGAGGTTATTCTGCAGGGTCACCAAAGTCAAATGAGAAAAGTTCACATGAGTTTAGCCATTTAGTCATGAGGTCAACCGTGTTTGGAAACATCATCTGAGAAATAGCAATAAATGATGGGTAATCTGAAGGAAACCCATTCTTATTTACTACACCTGGGAGGGACACAAAAGAATGGTCCAAGAATAACCCATGCTGTAAAGGAACAGAGATCACAAGACTCTCATTTTGTTTTCTTGGAGTTTTCTCAAAAGCTCTCCGAATCTCACATAAATTCAGTCATGGACTGTGTTCTGACAAGAGCCATCATAAACAAAATAAAGCCCTGACCTCACAAAATTCATAATTAATATGGAAGAGACATAGTTACCAAAAAGAATAACTGTGATATGTGTGCACATGGAGTTCTTATGAAAAGCACAGAAAGAAATTCAACACAGGAAGAGAAGATTCATAATTTTTATTAACTGAGAAATTATTATGGCCACTGAAACTTACTGAGTGCTTACTAGATCCCACTCAAAAACTTCTGATTAGTTTATACTATATAAAAAATGATGGGTTTTATAATGTTTCACATGTTAGCCATGCACATTGGTCATATTTTCATCCCTAACCACCTCACATCAGAACTATCCTCTTCCTAAATTGTACCTCTTTTACTTTCATGCCTTTATGTGTATTTTTAAGATGTAATTTTAAAGATTTATTTTATTTCTGTGTGTGTGTGTGTGTGTGTGTGTGTGTGTGCATGTGTGTGTGTGTGTGTGTGTGTGTGTGTGTGTGTGTGTGTGTGTTTGTAAATCCAGAAGTATTGGATCCTCTCAGAGATGGAACAACAAGCAGCTGTGAGTCACCCAGTACAAGTGCTAGGAATCAAACTTGGGTGTTCTGCAAGAGACCCTCCTATTCTCTGAGCATCTCTCCAACCCCCTATTTTTGTCACTTGTATTTATGTGTATGCATATGTGAGCACATGTGCCTATGTAGTCCTAGAAGTGTCAGATTCCTCTAGAGCTGGAGGTACAAGTGCTTAGGAGCCACACACTGTGAGTGTTAGAAGCCAAACTCAGCTCCTATAGAAAGAGTGGTACATTCTTAATCACTCATCCACCTCTCCAGGCTCTTTTACTACACACTTTTGAATTCTACATTTAGCATGTAAAAAAAAGCATACAACATTTGTCTAAATTTGGCTTATTTTGCTTATCATGATAATCTCCACTTCCATATACTTTCCCATAAATGAGATAATTTTTGTTCTTCCTCATGCACCACCATTTCTTCTTCCATTGTTCTCTTAGTGGACATATAGGCTGACTTGCGATTTGGTTATTTACTGTGAATACTGCAACAATGTATATAAGGGTATAAGTATGCTGATTTAAATCCTTTCATGTTGTTGGAGGATGCTTGCTCATTTTCCAGACAACAAAACCTGAAATAATCACACAAAAACTATATTAATTGTAATACTGTTTAGCCAATAGCTTAACTGTATTTCTAGCCAGTTCTTATATCTCAAATTAACACATTTCTATTCATTTGTGTATTGCCATGTAGTTGGCCTACCTGTAAGGTTCCATCTAGCATCTGGCATTTGTCTCCTGCAGCAACTACATGGCTTCTCTTGGACTTTCCCTACTCTCTCCTCCCCTATCTGCTTGGAATTTCCTCCTTGTCCTATTCTGCACTGCAATAAGTTCAAAGCAGATTCTTTACTAACCAATGGTAATAAAACATATTCACAGCATATCCAGGACCCTTTCAAGAAAAACCTGCATGAAATAGACAGTTGTCCTACCAACAACATTTTCTTCCTTCTCCTCTCCTTCTTCCTCCTCCTCCCCTTCCTCCTTTTCCTCCTCTTCCTCCTCCTTCTTCTTCTTCTTCCTCCTCCTCCCCCTCCTCCTCCTTCTACTTCTTCTTTTTCTTCTTCTTTTTCTTCTTCCTCTTCTTTACTATCAAGCCTACAGGAAGGATTCTGACAGAGGCAGTCACACTTCAGAGTTTACATTTACAGCTATGAAACAAAATACTGTCTCTGTATAAGACAGAGTGGATTCTCAAGAGAGAAGACCCAGAGAAAGACATAAGACATAAAAGTATGTCTTTGGGATAATTCTGGGATGCCCAACACAAAAATGGTACATCTACAACACAACCCCTATAGCTAAGGCTGAGGGAACATTGAGGAAGAGGAGGTGGAAATATCTTAAGACAAGACTATGATATCTATTGCAAGACAGTGTCTTCTACAAATTACAGGAAAGCTACAATTGGGAAACCTTAATCTTATGATTGCCTGAACAAGACTTGAACAATGACAAAACTAATAGATATGCTATTATGGAAGATATTTGCTACAGGCAGTTAATGACTGCTGAGACAGAGAAAGTTCATCGTTACATGGAATGAGTCCCTTAATTGGGTATCCAATTTCAACTGGTCAAACCTGAATATATATACATTTGAGGAACAAACTCAGCAGGTTATATTTATACACACACACACACACACACACACACACACACACATCAGTAATAATTAAAGGGAAAAAAGGCCACAAATTTGAAAGGAAAAAATGGGGGACATGGCAGAAGTTGGGGGAAACAGGAAAAGATGTAATTATATTTAAAGTTTTAAGCAGAAATTAGAGAGGTGACTCAAAAATTCAGAGCACTAGTTGCTCTCCAAGAAGGCCTATGTTTTATTCTCAGCATCTACATGGCAGCCTACAACCATCTGTAATTCCAGTTCCAGGAAATTTGACTTTGTCTTCTAGCCTCCATGGGCTCCAGGCACACACACACACACACACACTAATAATAATAATAATAATGAAATAATCATAATCATTGTTGCAAATGGAAGGCTAATTGACTGCTGGCCCTGGGTGAGAAAGAGGTAGAGTCAATGTGATTCTGTTTCCCTTGAACACAAAATGATAATGATGCTGTTAACAAAGAGTGGTGAGCACTCTGGCAGGAAAGCAGGTAGACTGACTGCAGATCTTCACATCTCCTCCTCTTCTCCAAATCTAATCCCCATCTCTGTGGCACACAACCTTCTGTGATCTCTCCTTCCTTGTACCCCCATCCCCAGTGTATCAGGCATCTCTTCACCTGCAACTTTCCTCCCCACTCATCCCAGCCCTCAACTCCAGCAGGCATTCCTTGGAAACCTACCAGTCAAGTCTGCCAGAGAAGCAAGTCCTCTCCCCAGCTCTGAAGCAAAATATCTATTGTGGCGACTCCTCACTCTCTGCCACAATTTCCAGAGGGCTAAGCAGATCTTGGTGGAATACTCTGTTTTCCTCCCTCCTGCAGACCCCCTCAGGACCTCCCTCCTAGCCCATCCCCATTCTTTTCAATAGACAGGTCATACTAGTGAGGATGTGGAGCAAGGGGAACATTAATACATTGCTGCTGAAAATGCAAACTTGTATAGCCACTATGGAAAATGGTGTGCTAGTTCCTTGGTAAGATGATGATTGATTTGCCTCAATATCCAGCTATACGACTCTTGGGCATGTACTCAAAATTGTTTCATTCTACCACAGAGACACTTGTTCAACCATGTTCATTGCTGCTCTGTTTATAAAAGCTAAAAATTGGAAGTAATCTAGATGTTGCTCAACAGAAGAATGGATAAAGAAAATGTGGTACAAAATGGAGTAATGCTCAGCTGCTAAAAAAAAGTAAAGTCATGAAATTCACAGGTAAATAGATAGAACTAGAAAAAAATTATCCTGCATGAGATATTCTAGACCAAAAGAGAAAGATATGGTATGTATTTGCTTATATGTGAATATTAGTCATTAAGTCAATGGTAATCAATCTATAAACCATAGAACCACAGAGATTAGGTATAGAGTAAAGGACTGGAGGGAACAGATAGATCTCATTAGGAGAGGGAAATACAAGAGGTAGTTACAAATGGCTGGAGGGGTACTGGGATGTGAGGATCAAGTGGAAAGGGAAATGAAGAAAAGGACAACAAAGGAAGGAATATGGGGAAAGATATCTAAAATTGAGGTCCATTTGAGGGATAGTATGGAAACCTAACACAGAAGAAATATCCTAAAATCTATACATATATGAAAAAGCTCTAAATGAAAGTTCCAAAAAATAGGGGAGAAAGAGCTCTAACTGGTCATCTCTTGTTCACAAATAAAGCATCTAACACCAGTATTGGGTTGCATCTAATTGAGTTATTAGCCAAATGGGCTCCACAAAACCTCCAAACAACAAAGGTAGCTGCCAAGATTATAGATTGGTCACCACAAACTGACAGCAAGGCCCTATTATGGAAGACAACATCTACACAAGTCACCAAACATCAGAAAGTCAAGCTGGTACCTACATAGAGCCTTTATCCCTATGTTTTAGCATCTTTGGTAAAGGAAGATACTCTACATACTCCTAAGAAACATGAATACCAATCCTGCTACAATCCTTTGATCTACAATGATATTCTGCTTGCAGGATGATGTGGGAGTCCCCTCTGTGTGTTGCTTGTATTGGTTAATGAATAAAGAAACTACTTTCTCCTGATAGGGCAGAACTTAAATAAGTGGAGAAGACAGAACTGAATTCTGGGAGGAAGAAAGCAGAGTCAGAGAAACATCATGGACCCGCTGCCAGAGATAGATGTGCAAAGACTTTGGTGGTGATATACAGATTAATAGAAATGGGTGAAACTAATATGTAAGTGTTAGCCATTAAGAAGTTAGAGCTAATGCACCAAGCAGTGATTTAATTGATACAGTTTCTGTGTTGTTATTTCAGGTGTAAGCTAGCCAGGTGGCCAAGACAAACAAGCAGGCCCTTACCCTGCAACAAATGGTACCCACGTGGACAATTGCAACCACATAGAGCCTGAGAGAGCTTGGGAAGTAATTCTAGACAGAAAAGAATAAAGTATGGCTTATTGATAGCAGCACTTTCTCAAGTGGGCTCTGCTTGCTAGAGGCAAATGCTCTCATTTAAGAGTAGCTTCCTGACTCAGCTTTAACTGCAATACCTTGTAGCTTTTTTAAGAGGTCCTGCCACAAAATATTTAAATGGTGTTGATGAAAAGTTGACTGCATGTTTTTTGGTGGTGGTAGAGACCTTGAAACACCAGAGAGTTGTGGCAATAAACATGGCTCCAGCCATTACCTCTACCATGAGCCTGGAATCTCAGAAAGCTAAGGAATGGGCTGGATCAAACCGTCAAATCACAGCTTTAATCCTAGAAATATTGCTTAACAAATTAAAGGCTCATGTGGTCAAAGAGAGAGAGAGAGAGAGAGAGAGAGAGAGAGAGAGAGAGAGAACAGAGAGATTCAAAGACGAAGAAAACCTCTAAATGGTTTACAGTGTGTTAAAAATATATGCAGGCTTGGGAGAGAAAAGAAAAAGTTTAAAGTCCTTAAAATAAAAAGAAAGAAAGAGAATATTTGGGTGTGGTAATACACACCTTTAATCCCAGTACTTGGGAGGCAGAGGCAGGTGGAACTCTGTCTACAGAGTGAGTTCCAGGACAAAGATACACAGAAACCCTGTCTTAAAAAGTCAAAAATTAAAAATAAAAGAAATAAAGTTTATGATAAAGTCATGTAAAGGTGGAAAACACACAGAGAATCTGGGTACTGTATGTTATTATGTTCTCTGAATTGTTTGAATGCTGAGGTAGGAGCAACAGCTGCCAAAATATATTTGTTTATAAATGCTTCTGAATTAATCCAAGATAGTATTTTGAAAATACCTTGACTTGAAAATTGAAGTCAAAAGGTGTATTTCTTTGGAGAAGAGGATTTGCTTTTGTTTCCACAGGAAATGAGAGGCTGTGGATTCATTCTGAATTAAGAAAAATCAGGTTTGATCAAGGAAGACAGCCTGAGAAATTTCTGGTAGGAGTGGGTGGTCTGGATGTCTGAGTTCTATATCAAAAACAGATTCAAGACTGCTGCCTGAGATGATCAAGACTCACAGGATACTCCAGTCAGGACTTGATCATAATTTTAAATTTTTTTAGGTCCCCATAAGATTATAAGCACCTTCAACCACCAGAAAGTAGCCTAGAAAACTATGCCCACATTCCCAAAAAAATGGACTTTGGATATTTTTTTTTGTTTAGAATATTGATTACCAGTTGTTATGGATAATGGTCAGGAGCAAAGCTAAACAAAAGATGTTAGATTCAGAGTTCTTCTTGTTTTTTTTTAAGAGGGTAAGTACTGTGGGACAATGGTTTGTGCCCTGTCAATTTTATTTTAATAAAACACTGATTGGCCAGTAGCCAGGCAGGGCAATGAGAACAGGAGAATTCGGGGAAGAGGAAAGCTTGGTCCACAGTTGTGACCCAGCCACAGAAGAATTAAGATGTTACTGCCTCGCTGAATAAGATACAGAGCCACGTTGCTAGCATAGACAAGAATAATGGGCTAATATAAGTTAAAAGAGTTAATAAGAAGCCTGAGCTAATGGGCCAATCAGTTTATAACTAATGTAGACCTCTGTGTGGTTTCTTTGGGACTTAACGATTGTGAGAACCAGGCAGGACAGAAACCCTGACAACAGAAAAATATGCTAGTTCAACAGTGGCACAAAGCTTGTGGGATCAACTAACCAATATCTGATTTGATTAAAGGCCTACTCCATGATATGGAACCCATAATTGACAGTGCACGGGTGATCAAGAACCTGAAGACTAGCTGGAGGACCTGTAGGACAACCAAATACTTCAAATCTAAAATTTTTAAAAACTAGCAATAAAATGACCCCTAGTGACATTCTGCTATATTCAGAGATCAACACCTTGCTCAGCCATCATCAGTGATGTTTTCTCCTGTAGCAGATGGGAACAAACACAGAGACCTACAGGCAGATATTATGCAGAGAATGAGAGACCTCGGAATACTCAGCTGTAAATGGGATGTTGTCACCAATTCCTTCCCTTCCATGCTCAGGGAACCCCTCGGAAAAGGAGATGAAAAGAATATAAGAGCTAGAGTATATGGAGGGCACCAAAAACACAAGACCCTCTAAATCAACAGGATTGACACACATATGAACTCACAGAGACCGAGGCAGCATGCATAGAGCCTGCTAGGTCTGCACCAGATGGAATCCTAGTGCTGAAAGAAGTGAACACACACTGCCATCCCTAACCCAGAGTCTATCTACAGTTGATAACCACTTGTAAATAAAAATGTAATTTTCTCCAAGGGAGTGTCATTTGGAAAACAAACTATTCTTAAGGGTGGTTACATCCACAGCATCAGGTAGTCAACAGAACATGAACTCAACAGCAACACTGGAAGTTTCTTTTCTCATCGTGTCATGTCAGGCCTTTTTCTTTTTCCTTTTCTTTTTATTTTATTTGTTTTGTTTGATTTTTTAATTTAATTTTATTTCTTATTTTACTTTTCTTCTTTTTTTTAACCCTACATGTCTTTTGTTTATTATGGCTTCCAGTTAAGTGTTTATATGGGATTCCTCAGTTTGAGAATAAGGGAGTCTGTATTTTCTAGTGCCTTTCTCTTGGGCTCTTTTTCTTCTGTTTTGTTTGTTTGTTTGTGTGCTTGGTTGGTTGGTTGGTTGTGTTTTTCTTTTGTTTTTTTTTTTTGTCCTATTCCAATGTTCTGGGTTTTTATTTTGTTTTGTTTTGTTTTATTATAATTCTTTAGAAGTTGTTTGTTTTCTAATAAGAAAGAGGGTGGGTTCAGTTGTGAGCAGAGGTGGGAGGAACTGGAGGAGTAGAAGAAAAATAAACTATAATCAGGATAGATCACGCAAAAAAATCAGTAAAATAAAAAAATTACAAAAAAAAACAGCACAAGACTGCTGAAGAAGGGGAAGAGCCGACTGGATGCTTGACATTTATGATTTGTTTGGGACACAGTGGTACAGAGCAGCCATAGGAGAGCCAAGCAGAAGACACCTTGGAATCATTGTTCCTAATAGCCAACGGGGAGGAAATCAGTCCCAGGAGAATGAGAGAAGGGAAACAGAAGGAGGAGAACATGGGTAACAACACCTTCTAAAGGCTGAAGAGGGAGATGGGAGAACTTACATTAGGACAACAGGAAATGTCAAAGAAGGTGTCACAGAAGTCTAACAAAAGAGTCTTGAGCAAAGACCTGAGGTTTGTGGTAACCAATACATTTTGTTTGTGTCTTTTATTGAAACACAGTTTCACCATTACCCTAGACTGGCCCCAAACTCACACTTTTCCTGCCTCAGCCTCTTGAACTGCAGACACATAGTACCACTCCTGTATAGGATTTCCTTTTCTCAAGTAAAGCAATTTTCTCATGGTCAGAAATCAAAGTATGTGAGTCTCAAAATATTTCACTCAAGCTATTCCAACCTTGTTATTCTTCTGTCAGATATTATTCAAGTGATGTTTTTGGGGTAACTTAAGGGAACACTTTAAAAGATGCTTCTGGATCCTTAATAGTGATACATATAGTCTTTGTTAATGATAGTTTTGTCTCTTCTAGATTACTACAAACATATAAATCATTTTTCCACTTTCTACTTTTATAACTTCTTTAAATTTCCAAAGTTTGAAATAAATCATATGAACAATTTATTACATACTTCATGTAGACTATCTCAATAAGGTTGCAGGTAGATAGATCAAAATATAGATGATGATACATTGATTGACAGTAGACAAAAAGATAAAATATAGATAATTGATAATGATAAATGGATAGATAACTGATGATTATGGATAGATAACAAAAGGTCAAACTGATGAAAATATTAATAATTTGTATCCATGTTTTAGGCTTTCTTTATCAGTGTTATCTGTTTTAATATCAAAGGATGATTGAGTTTAACTATGTAAATTAAATCTTTGATGCTTTTGAATCATTTTTTAATAGAGGTATCTGGATTTAGAGGGATCTCATTGACAACTCTGCCATTAAGTTTTGAAACATTAAGACATTCTTTTGAGGTGTGCTTTACACTAATAATAGAAGTACCAAACTGTATCAATTATACACACTCTTTCTCTGCTGCCATTGCCTAACTACCCTGGTAATTGTTTCATGGTGAAAATGGAGAGATATGTTATGTATCCTTTCCTCTGCTTACTAGAAATATTGAGACTATTTGGAAAAGTTAATAGTTTGTAAATTTATAGAACAAGACAATAATTTTATTCAGATAAATTATATAGAGATAATTCAATACAACTTCATTAACTAAACAAAGTAGACTGAAGCTTCAAAAATGAGCTGTTTGAAAAACATTTCCAATCATGTGGCAGCATTCTATGTGAAAACAGAAAGAAATCAGAAAGACTTTCTACTCTGTATACCACCCAGTTCATTATTTCCTATCAAAGATGTGTATTGTGAGCACATCTGACTTGATGTGGGGTTCTCCTCTGTATGCAGTGAATATCATTGGTTAATAAAGAAACTGCTTTGAGCCTATAGCAGAGCAGAGCCAAATAGAGCCAGGTGGGAAAAACTAAACTAAATGCTGGGAGAAAGAAGGCAGAGGAAAGAGAAGCCATGTAGCCCCACCGGAGACAGACACCAGAATTTTAACCGGTAAGCTACAGCTTCGTGGCGATACACAGATGAATAGAGATGGGTTAAATTAATATGTAAGAGCTAGCCAATAATAAACCAGAGCTAATAGTCTAAGCAGTGCTTTAATTAATACAGTTTCTGTGAGATTATTTTGGACCTAAGCGGCCAGGAATGTACAAGCGGCTTCCTACTACACTGGCTAACATCCCTTTCAATAAGATAAAATTCACTGAGGTGAACAAGGAAAAAGTTCAAATGAAAGCAAAAATTAAGAAGTGTTACAATAAACTAAAAACTGGTTCAGAATAAAACACGGGGATAATGCATGAAACACACATCTAAGATGAGGGCAAAATTCTGCAGATACCTCTATTAAACAATTATGTTTGCGGCAAATTTAAGCTTTTTTAGGCTGTACATCTTTAAATTTATGAACCTTTCTGTAATAAAATGTCAACATATTTCTGCATTCTACTTCATGATCTTCCTCGATTCTGTTTTTCTCTTTCAGACGTGTGCCTTCTTTTAGCCCTGATCTTCCTGTGACAGCAGTTTGTGAATCTTGAGCTCACTCCATTCACATTTGCCACCCACTCTGCCATCAACACCTCACTCACAGGTCCCTGGGTTTCCAGATCTGACCTGGCATAACCTTGTAGCAGTGTTACTTGATTGACAGCACTTGCATTTATAGTATTATTTCTGCAAGAGATGGAAAGACTAGAAGATTTGCAGGAGCAACTGCCAAGGAATTTTATGTAAAGAATTGTGGGTTACAAGAGCTTTTCTGATTCATACAGGAACCAAAATTCAGGTCATTCCTAATACAGATAAGCTGTAGAGCATTCTGTAACCTTCTGGGTTTTGATTTTAGGGATCTATTTTTTCCTTCTTGCCTTTTCAGTGAAATTGGTGGTGACCAGAGAAAAGGAGTTAGACACATGGCTGGTCTTAAATTTGCCGCTCTTCTCCCTCTCCGCAGGCCTTGCTTCCTTTCTTTCTTCCTCTCCCTTATCTTTGCAAATCCTTTTCCCTTGCCTTTCTTTCCTCACATCTCAGACCTTTCCGTACACTAAAGGTCTGAGGAAGAAAAGGGAATGGATTTGATAGGAAAATGGGATTGCTCTTTTGGAAATTATATGCATAGGCAAAATGCACAGGGAGGGAGGGAGAAAGGGAAGAAGGAGGGGAGAGAGAATAATTTAATTAAGAATTTAAGCAATAATGCCATTCAAGAAAAAAATTTTGCCTCCTTCTGGCATTACAATGAGAACAAAAGCCACCGATATACAGCCTTTTTCAAAGTCAAATCACTAATGTTAGCATAAGAGCAATATCAGTTCAGTGCTAAATATAAATAAACACTAAGCAATCCCAGGAGTTTTCAAATATCCTCTTGGCAAAACAACAATCCCCTTTTTTGGTAACACAAAGAGCAAAACATACATCTGGATGGCTACAAATATTTTGGGTTGTTCACTTTTAAAATACACACTTGAGTGACAGCTAATGCAGCCTTTCTTCTCCCAAACTCTCTTGTTCTGACACAAGATGTGGCAGGGCTGCTTTCCTGGAGCCACAGGCTCCCATGCTTCCCCTTCGTGTCCACAGGATGCCTTTCTCTGTGCAATGTCAAGAATACCATCTAGTCATCCTCGGTCTCTAAGAAGGTCCTTTGCTCAGTGATGAATGGGATTCTGATTTGGGAACTAGGTTCTCAGAGGGGTGCTATTTTGTATTAATGAGGCAAAATGCCAAAGACAGGGGTAAAACAGTATTTCTGCAACACCAAAGTGCATCACACTGGGGAGAAAAAAAAATATCTTTATTTTTCTATTTTTAGATTTTTCCCTTAAGTTTTTAAATACTTCTCTCTTGCTGTCTTCTTTACTATGTTTGTTTTTCTCATTTGCCAGTGAAGAAAAGGATGACGAGGAGGGAATATATGGACATACATGAGATAAAAGTAGTATGAAGAGAAAAGAAACACACATCAAGCCAGAACAAAGCTCATGACAGTGCCCTGTAAGTTTGAAAAGGTTCTTGGGGTATTTCACACATGACTTCCATGGTTCCTTTAATAGAAGGGCAGCTTTGGTTCCGGCCAGACATACTACTCACCATGAGGCTTTTATATCTGCACTCTGTTCTGTTTCCAGTGAGCTGCTAGTCCATCTCGGCTTAGATCGCTCTGTTCTAACGCTGATTTCTAGGGGACTGTGCAATCTGTTCACCGGACTAGAAATTCCTCCTCTGCTTCATTTCAGTTTTTTTTCTTAGTATCATATTAGGATCACCCATTTTGTCTTCCTCACCAGCAAGCACCAGCGTGGCTAGACATGAGGGGTCTGCAGGATTGCCAGAGAGACCCCAAAGACCAGGCACATGTTTGGTTCTACAAACAATTCCTCACTTAGACCCAGTGACAGAAACCATTTGCAAATTCACTCCCCGCAAAGCTGATAGAAAAGTTTCAGATAAATGTTCGGAATTAACTGTCTCCTGCTTCTTCTAAAGTGTGAAAACAACATCATGAATTTTCAATTTTTGTCTTAATCTTAATGTTGTCTTTCTCTTCCTCATCAAAAGAAGAAAAAAATCATGGTTATAAGAAGAAAAGTGTTCTTTCCTTTGAGGAGCATTCATAACAGAGATCATTAACATATGCAGGAGGCTACGGAGATGCGTAACTGCAAGAGGGTTTAAAAGCCTCCACTTTAAATATTGAAGAATTGAGAAACAGCAGCACGTTAGCCAGAGGCTGGAGTCCCCACTCTATAACAGTCTGTCTCAGGCCAGCTTGTAACTCCTCCTATAAATATATTTTGACTCTTTCTACATCTTTCATGTGCCTCTGACAAAACAATATATTTAAGGCTCCACAAGAGCAATCACTGGATTAAAACCAAACTGAGCAGCCTAGATGACTGAATGCGTTGGGGGTTCTGGATCCTGGGTTCACGGGGGGGAAACCTGTGCTTTTTCTGTATTTTGTGTTAGCTTGTCTTGATTCTGCATTTCTATAAACATGAAGCAAAAAAAAAAAACAAATAAAAACATCAAAGCATTTAATAGTTTAATGTATTGAGTATAATTTCACTTTTTCATGTTTGAGAAGTATTTTAATTTAAAGTGTGTTGCATTGGTTAAAGATGCAGAGATAGTTCAAAGATTCTTGGACAGTCTTCTACCTAAGAAAAAATTTAAGCCTCCCAATCAACTAAATCATTGTATGTTTCTAAGCTCAAACAGAGATTAATATATCAACAATTTTAAATATAGCATTCAAAAATTATCTACTTTTAAAAGCATTTTTCATTAAAAAGTTACTTTCAAACTATTTTTCCAGAGCATTGGTATTTATCATTTTTAATTTACAGATAGAGCTGCAATTAATAGAATAAATACTTTCATTTTTCAAGTTATGTGAACTATAATAACTTGGATGTTTAAATATTCTTAAGGTAAACTTGATAAACTTCATTCACTATCACAACCATAAAAATTAGGAAGACATTTGAGGATGATTGGGGGCAATCAATTATTTCTAACTCCCCAACCATAGTATTGGCTTTCCATGTAGTCAATTTCATACTTCACTGATACTGGGGTCACATTGGGGGTTCCCTTACTGACAATCAGCACAGCAATCATATTGTGTTTGGAAAAAACCAAAACATTAGAAATGGTATTAAAAACTCGGATGAAAATTGCTTGGCAGGTGTTTTTAGTTTGGGTTTGGACAGTTGGCACTAAAGATAAACATTCACAATCTATCTCATCATGTTAGAAAACTATCACGACATGTTGCTTTAAACACCACACTGTGGTATTTAAGAGTTTTTGAGATACAACGAGATCTTTTAATTTCCATCAGACTAAACCACATTTGGTTTTTTCTGTCAATTGCATAAGAAAAATAATTGTAGGTAACAGATTTACCGTTGAGTTTATACTACAAATATCAATCCCACCATCGTCTTCCTAATATACCTTCCACAGACTGAACTACTTCTACCAATAACAACCCAATACCTAACTGAAACGTCTCCCCCAAGTATTCAGAACCTGAAATCACTCATGCTGAGTGGGATAAACCACAAAGTAAATTCCTATTATATTGAGCCTGAAGGACCACCATTACATATTTCAACATCTGTTGAATGTATTGAAATTATGATCCAGAGATATCAAGAATACATAGTTGTTTCTCTTCCAGGTTGATCACATGTTAATATTACATCTAAACAAGTCTGATGTTGCCTATAAATCCATCCCTAGGAAGTAATATTTCAGTAGACTCTTACCAATGTCACTCAATGCCTTCTTTAAGGCTACACAGAAACAAGACAGGTGCCCCTATTCTTACCTTAATTTGACATAAGCAGTGTGCTTTGCCAAATTTACTAACACACCAAAGTTTTTTCTCAATCAGTATCTCACTTTTCCAGTTATTCTGCTGGGTTTGGATATGTTTATTCTTGATGATGCCTATGTCTCATAGGGTTTATAGAAAATGTATAGAAATGAACGTCTTGGGTAACATATTGTGGCATATATATTTACCAATATATATAACTTCTTGAGTATGCCATAATTATTTCACCTGTAAAACTAATTTTCCAATATAATTATTAGTGTCTCTGTAGAAATAATGGTCAAATGTTTTCCTTTCTGATATTCTTATTTGGAATTCCTCATTTAGAAGAGTGTGTATTCTTATCCACAGAAATGTTGATGACCATTATCATTACCAATCCATTATATTTTTAGTCCCTAATAGTTGAATAAAATCCTTGTTCATTATTTTTGCATTAAAGAATAAAATTTTTGATTCAATTTTATTCATTTTGCATACATCATCTGGAGTAGGCCTATTTTTTCCATAGTATTCTTTTAAATTTTTACTTAATTTTAAATTAAATTGAAACACTGAATATAACCATTCTAACCCTCTGTTCCTTTTTCTAGAAGTCACTCCATTTCCCATGCTTTTATCTGTGTGCCTTAGACATGAAAACTTATTTAAAACTTTATCCTTCTTATTTCTACTACACTTTCACTTGGATGTAGTCATATAATCTTTTTTTATGAGACCATAGTGAATGTTCTATTTTTATAATGTTAAAAAGGGCCCACAAGTGGATTTCAATAGGTCCATACTCTGAAAGATTATGCAAAACCTGCCCATGTGCACATGTGGAAAAAATTCATTAGTTCCAGAAATTCTCAACTGGATTTGGAAGACAAAAGAACATAGTCAGCACGCTTCACAGACACACACACACATACACAACACACACACACACATACACAACACACACACATACACAACACACACACATACACAACACACACACATACACACCACATATACTCCCACACAACTCCTCAGACCAGGTGGCAGCTCCATTTCCTCAATAAGAACAAGAAAGAGTTTGACCCAGAAAGAAACCTTCTGTCATACAAATGTTGAGGTTTAACAAATTACTGGCTTCCAAATGGATCTAATTCACTCAACATTTCATGAACTAGACTATCCCCACTTCTGCAACTAGGGCAAAGGGTATGGGTTTTAGAACTCCAGACTAGAAAAAGTGAGGTGCCTTTGCTAGTTGTTTGTTTTGACTTTTTTGTCTTCTTTTGTTGCATTTTGTGTGATATGGACCTAGTGGAGTGTGCAGGCTACCCCCACATTCATGAGCCAGAGACTAGAGGGTTGCCAAGAGTTCAAGGCTAGCCTTAACTATAAAGCTAAACATTGTCACCAAAAAAGACTTTCTTGGAAACATTTTTGTGCTGTGGTTTTTATTAAAACTGTCTATTGTCAACCAACCTAAGACCTAATAATGGTTGTTTGCAAGGAAACATACGGGTCAATATGGGTCCCACTGTGAACTGGAATTCTCAGTTGGTTTTGTTTCCTCAAGCTCCTGCTACATTCATTCCCCAGCAACCTTCTCTAATAGCCCTCTCCGTGCTACACCACAGTTGAGTGCTATTCCTCAGTTTATCACAGTAAAACTAGTGCTAAACGTCTCTTGATCTCCCACTGAAACATATATAGGTCCCTCAGATGATTTGGGTTTCACTTTTAGGCTCTGTATCAATCTCTTTTAGAATGTCAACCCTGTCAACATTTGTCCATGCACAGCCACACTTTACAGCTTCTAGCTGTAAGTCACATCCACTCATATCCTAGAACTCATCACTTGTACAAACACATGCATATCCATAGATACTCCTTCCCTGGGTTTACTAATACAGGAACCTACACACACACACACACACGCACACACACACACACACACACACACACCAATGGTCAAAAGGAACCCCTAGATTTCCTGGATACTATCTATACAGTCCAGACAACACAAGCCCAAAGGTCCCTAAACATAATTCCTTTGAGTAAGACCAATAAAATCAGAAAGACACAGGGATCAAGTCTTCCCATACCTCCGCAGTGTCCCACAAAGCCTCTGAAGACATGCGAAATAACAGACAGATCTGTTTTGATTGTTGCAGTTCCACAATGCACTACTTTGGATTTGTCCTTTCTTTATTTTCAACTTTTTCCTCAGTCTCCAAAACTGTGACTTATAATAAAACCATCAGCAATTATCTTCTGTTTTCTAAGCAGTGTATGTAAAGACTTTGGAACAAGCTATAGCATTCTCTAATCCAGAGAACACTTGGCTTTCGAGATTCATCTAGTAGAACTACTCACTGGGTCCTTAAATGTGCTCTCATTGCCTTAGGTTACTCATTCAGTTCAGTTGAACGTATCGCAGAGCCTCCTCTGCTTCTACTGAAGTAACAGATGATCTCCTAGAGAAGTAACAGAGTTAATAAGCTACTTCAGTGCTTAATTGTGCTGTGCTTTGGTAGGCATAGTGAAGAACTGCAGTATTACAGTCTCCTAAGTTTATATTCTCCAGTGTGTCCATGCACTGGGTCAGATGGTCTTCTATATCTTCGTGTCATATGCATGAGCAAAAATGAATTAAGAGACAGTTCACTTTACCTTAATAAAACTCTGAAGAGCAATAGCTACAATAGAGTTACATGATAATCTGCTTGTTTTTCCTGGCTCACCTTACAAACACAAGTCTGTTCCTTCTTATGGTTGACCTTAAGAACCAGAGAACGTGTTTTAAAAAGTCTATGCCATGGTCAAGTTGTTTTTACTACTCACCTTTTTCCTAATAGTTAATATCTATATTTTATCCTCTAAATGAGTAGCAATGTTAACTTTTTGTAGGGTTCACTTCAGTTACAAATATTGCTTTTGAACAGCTCTGTCATATCAATGCATTTACAAACACAACATCATTAATAATTATTCTTTCAAGCTGAGTTAATAGTCCTAAGTCTGACTAAATGAGGAAGTTGGTAGGAAAGACTCAAGAGGGGTTTCTTCTGAAATAATCAGAATCAAGTCAAGATTGAGTTTTCTATAGCTGATGTCATTTCATACCAACAGATTTATGGGAATGAAGATTGAACTGGACATGTCTCCATTTGATACTGTATTGAGTTGTTCTTTAAATTATGGAATTAAATGTTCAAAGATGAAAACTTTTGAGCTGCAATGCCCCTGAATCAAATGCTGTAAAGACGAAGTCACTTTGCTGTTATGTCTGTCAAAGTCTTCTAGCTCTACTTCACATTTGGCGCTTTTATATTTGTTCTTCTATTTCTATTTTGTTAAATAAAATGTTGGGACATATACCAAGAAACACAGATTGTCCATAGCAGCATGAGACTTGGGCTATGGTTGGAAATAATTTAAATTAAACATTACATGAACACTGAAGAAGTTTCCAGCTTCCCAATTTAACTTGTGTATAAATTATAACCCCCTCTTAAAAAACAGAAAATGTAATACAGGAATATTATACTAAGGCATCTAGGAATCTAAATATATGATTGATTGATAGATAGATCTATATTTGACTATAAATTACACTTAAAATGAATAAAAGTTAAATATATCCTCATTTTTAACAAGAAGGTTACTAAATCTCTCTAACATAAAATATCTAACATAGAGATTTCTCTGGAATATAAATCAGGCTTTAAAAACTCTTACCTAAAATATAAATTATGTTTTCAAAATTAGCTCTAACCTGAAGTATTCATCTCATGGTCAGGTCAAGAGCACTCAATGACAAGATGGCAATAATCCTGAAAATGCTTTTCTAATTGGGCAACTAGGAATATTCCTTTTATTCCACAGTTCTGTAAAATGCTGTGTTGCTTATCAAGTTTTAAAATAACTGCTTCCGTGTCCACATTCTGGCAGTCATAAACTATGGCGTGACTAGAACTTTGCTCATGTTACTTTGGATTCACAGGCTGTGTCTAAATGCAGCCTCTGATTTGGATTGCTGCACACAGAATCCAGCCAGACTGGTTGTGGAGATATTCATCAAATGTTAAGATATCAAAAGCAACCAATTATTAAAGCTTTTTTAGAATCTATAGACACAGACACAATCTAGGACAAAATCCAACATATGCCACAGAATGACAGGTGGTATTTGAAGCTGATGTAACTCTTAGAATCAGTGACAGATACAACTGTGTCAGGGGTTGCAGGGAGTAGATGTAACCAGTCTTGACCTAATCCCATATTAGATTACTAGAGAGGTTTCCTGACAAGGCTATCTGCTGCCTGGCTCTGACCTTCTCTGCAGGAATAAGACACCAGAGGAGAAAACAGAAGTATAGACCAACAAAAAAATGAATAAATAATTTTATTCTGATTAATTGGAAAACTTTGAATAAGTGTACAAGTGTGTAGAAAAGAAGAAATTATCAAAAGCTGTTGAGGATGATGCTAACAATCTAAGTGCTTCTGTAAAAGCAATGTACATTGACATAGAGTGCAATGACTTCTCACACAAACTAAAATGGATCAAGGCATAGTTACAAATAATTCCTACAAACTTTCTGGGAGAAAGTAGTTCCCATCTTACAGCAGCTATTCCAGAATGCAAGAAAAGTGGGGAAAGCAGAACAACTAATTGTGTGGTTGTTTTAAGGTTTGATACCAATACTAAACAAGAGTAGTGTAAGAAAAGAAAATTACAAGGCAATCTAATTCATGTACACAAATTCAAAATACCTAATAAGTTATTAGCAAATTAACCTAATCCTGTATATAAAATAATCATCAGTTAGATTTCTATTAAGAATGCCCTTTCAGCGGGGCAATGGTGGCGAATGCCTTTAATCCCAGCACTTGGGGTCAGAGGCAGGCGGTTCTCTGTGAGTTCGAGGCCAGCCTGGTCTACAAGAGCTAGTTCCAGGACAGCCACCATAGCCACAGAGAAACCATGTCTCGAAAAACCAATAAATAAATAAATTAACAAACAAACAAATGCACTTTCAGGTTCAATATAAAAAATACCTTGGAAATCTTTGCCCCCCCCCCCCAAAACCAAAAAATGTGGAAGAGGAAAACTGGGGAAATGACTCAGGTGATAAAGGGCTTGGCTTGCGAGCATCAGCAAATAAAAACCAGGTGAGATGTCATGTGGTGCTTGCAGTCCCAGCACTGAAGAAGCAAAGATAAGAAGATCTTTGGGGTTTGTTAGATACTTGATCTAGACCAATTGATACAGTCCAGGTTCAGCAAGAAACTCTGTTTTAAATAAAACGTAGACGATGTTTGAGGAAAACAGTTGATGTAGAGCTCTGGCTTGCATGTACAACCAGACATACTCATGAGCACACATACCAAAACTTAAAAAAAAAAGATGAAAAATTCAAGCATTTTCTTGGCTCTCTTAGATAAACTAAGGTGAGAGACAAATTACAAATCCAAACAAGTGTAAGATGTAGCACCGAAAACTTGACAAGCAAGAGCAAACGTTGATGGAACCATGACCTACATACAAAACTAAGAGGTACTTTTTGCTTCTAGAAGAGTAGGTATAGATATGAGTATGAGAAATTCCAGAGACTCCAGAGTGATTGACTGACTGATTGATTGATTGATTGATTGATTGATTGATTTTACTTTATATATATTTTATTGCCTTTTTGTTTGTTGTTGTTACTGTTGTTTTGGGTTTTTTGTTTTCTTTTTCTTTTTTCTTTTTACTTTCTCTCTAGGAGCCATAGGCCACAAGAGGTTATATGTTAGAGATGAGAAAAAGTTCCCTTTGTGCCTCTAGCAAGGAGAGTGGAGGAGCAAAGCCTTCAAAAAAAAAAAGTCTAAATACCTATTATAAAAAGGCCCTAGTCTCTGGGGCACAGGGCCTTTCCTTGTCAAAATAATCAACTCTACCACAGCTTCAGAAAGGAATTTCTCCCATTTCGGGTCCTGCAGTCTTCTGTTTTATCCAAACTGGTGGTAGGGAGACAGATGAAAGGTTTTCACAGAAATATGTGTGAAGAATTGCAACCAGAGGAAGGGGGTAAAAGAAATGAAAGCAAACTGTGCCACTGGAGGACAAAAACACATGTGAAAGCTATGAGCCTTGGAAACTGAGCCACTCAAAGACAAGGTTTAACAAAAGACTAGACGACGTTCCATCTGCCTGGTTCTTATCAGCATACCAAAAGACCTTAGGTACAGTTCAGCCAAAATAAAAACCAGAAGCTGAGCTGAAGCACACAGGCTGTCTGAGAAGCAATATTATATGGGAAGTTCCCAAAAGTAAAAGGGGGAAATGAAAATGCTAGAGGAATTTGAAGGCTCTGGAACCAAAGCTTCAAGAAAGAATCTTAAGCACATAACCAAGCAAGAATAGCACTAACTGTCCACTAAACTAATGTCTGTTATCTGATACAATATTTCCAGGACACAACAGAAGAAACCACAGAGGTGACAGAGAACAAGGAAACACAGAAAGAGGAAATAGGTCCATCACCAGAGGGAAGCCCAATGTAACATAGAAGATAGAACTGACAGACAAGAAACTGCACTTAACTGTCAGTAATATACCAAGTGTGAGTTCTAATGGGAGAAACAGATACTGCACATTTAGGTGAGCAACTCAAGTGATTAAATGTTTATGGCAAGGAATAATGATAAGAAGTGGCTAAAACTATTACATGTAGTAAGGTGCCTTTGGCCCATCCGTAAATAGGACATAGATGAGGAATTAATCACAATCTTTATATAAAAATACATTAATGAACACAGCATCAAAGAATACAGATAAGCTGTGAGATAATTTCAAAATGTTTTAAAAATACATAATGATAATACCAGAAGAAAGAAATACCTACAGTATTAATAAACCAAACCTTTTCAGAATTGATAGGAACCAGACCACAGAGCTAGGAAGCTCAAAGAATGTGAAGCAGCTACCTTCTTTTGTACATAAAAACAAAAACAAAATCATCAAAATACAATACATATAATTATTTTACTAATCTAAGGACAAAAGAAAATTGACAGAGTTGGAAAATAAAACATAAGACAAGTCTTTCCAGTGTGATATTTTCTACTTAAAATTGTTTCAAAGGCCCAAAATAATAACAATGACAAATGCACACAGGACTTTCAAGGCAGTGAAGAAATTCTATATGATACAGTAAGTATAGTTAGACACCTGTTGTGACACGTACTGGACCCTATCAAGCAACCTCCTGGGGCCGATGATGTGACAATGAGAATTAATTACCAAGGTGGGAATTACATTTCCGTGGTGGGAGAATGTTAGTAGTGGGCAATGTTTTGCATGTAGGAAGTGGATTGAGCTATTTAAAAATCTCTATACTTTCTACACAATTTTGCTGTAAACCTAAAACTGTTTATTAAGTTCCTTTTAAAATAATAAAAGGGGATGGGGAGCCTGGAGAAGTGGCTTGATCATAAGAGCACTGGCTTCTCTTCAAGAGGACTCAGGTTCCCTTCTCATCACCCAGATGGCAGTTAGCAACCATTTGTAACTCTAGTTCCAGGGAGATCCAATGCCCTCTTCTGGTCTCTACAAGTACTATATGCATGTGGTACACAGATATATAGGCAAAACACAAATACACATAAAGATCAAAATAAAAAATTTCAAGTGGAAAAACGTAAGATTTGACAGAAAAGAAGAAAATTATTATTGTTCAAAAATAAACTAAATAACGCAGATTAAATTATGAATTGAGATGTACAAAAATTTTAGAGATGCTTATGAAGATTGGTAGGAAAATATTACGGATTTTAAAGTATTGAAAGATACCCATGTTCGTGGATAAGAAGACTCACTATTATAAAGACTTCGGTTCTTCCAAATATTCCTCCAAAATATTCTATAGATTGTAGACAAACATAATCAAATTCCTAAAAATGTTTGTTTTGGGTTTTGATTTGGTTTTTTAAACTCGAAAGGCTGATTCTAAACTTATGTGGAAGATCACATTAAGAATAAGCAAGTCTATGTCTTAATAAACTGCTAGCTCAGTGAATTGTCCTTCCTGAAACCAGGAAATATTACAAAGCTATTTTCTATCTAAAAGTAAAAATAAATGCTAAGCATGATGGCATACACCTTTAATCCCAGCTCTCCAGAGACAGAAGCAGATCTCTCTGAGTTTGGGACCAGGCTGGTTAGCATAGTGAGTTTCAGCCTAGTCAACACTACATAGTTTTGATCTTCTGTCAAAATTAAGAAGTAAATAAATACATAAGAATAGATTAAAGACATAAATGGAACATGTAGAAGCAAATAAATACTTTTATGCAAACTTGATTTGCATAGTCCTATGGCTTAGTTAGGGGAACATTTCAGTACATGCAATCACGTGACTGCTTATTAATAGAGAAAAGGCGAAAGTTGGAGTTCTCTGGTACACAACACAAAGAACTGGATTTAGGGGACAAAGATTTAAAGGAAAAGAAAAAATGTTAAAATTCTTAAAAGATAACCAACTAGTAGGGAGGACAGCTATGAAAGGTACCATAGAGGAGAGCATCCTTGGAGAGGAGAAGAAAGACATGCATTGGATTTCAGAGAATTGTAAACAGTACTACGCAAAAGGTTTCCATGGCATGTGAGGGCAGGAACAAAGAAGCTTATCTAGAAAACAGGAAAGAAAATCTGAGAGAACTATTTTCTCTCTAAAAGAATTAACAGAGTCATACAAGTAAGTCTGGCAGAGTTTGAACAGAGGTCAGGGAACCGCATTGTGTTTGAGATGGATCTGACAGACATCATCATAGATGATATGACCGAAGGGAGTGTATTAAAGAACTGTGGAAGAGCAGCAGCTGAAAATGCGAATCAAGAAATGAGATAGTTTGTGACCATGGCTGCATGGCAGAGGACAGGGAAATGAAAATGTCTTCAGACTTCAGAACTGGGCAACTGAGCAGATGGGGATATATAAGATGATATATTGAAGCAGGACTTGGAGGTGTAGGCCTGGAATCCCCAGAACCAAAGAGGCTAGGGCAAAGAGGTGGGGTCAGAAGCTCAAGGCCAGGCTGGGTAGATAAAATGCTATCTAAAAGTTTAAAAATATTTTTAAAGAGTGGCAAATGTAGTTCAATGGTAGAGTACTTGCCTAGCATCCGTGAGACCCTGGGTTTAATCCATAGTCATACATATATACATACATACATATGTGTGTGTATGTGTGTGTGTCTGTATGAAAGAAGCAGGAAGGGAAGTAAGAGGGAGAAGAGAGGGAGGAAAGAAGGAAGGGAGGGAGGGAGGGAGGAAGGAAGGAAGGAAGGAAGGAAGGAAGGAAGGAAGGAAGGAAGGAAGGAAGGAAGGAAAAGTATTTTGCAAACAGAAACCCAATTTGGCAATTCGGAGATGAAGACAGAGAATAAGAAAATGAGATCTGGTTTGCATACTGAGTTTGGATGATAAAGTCAAACTGAGGTAAAATTATTTAGGAGACACAGAAGACATTAGTGAAGACACATATATGAAAAGCTTCATGAAAATTATTGTGATGGTCAGGGACATTATCCAGAAAGTATACTCATGGGAAAAAAAAAGAATTCTAAAGCAGAAATCAAGGCTTACTTGTGTTCTTCGTTAAAAATAGCCTCACTACTGATGCCAAGTTCAAATGACATCAGGAAGTCCACATTTGTAAAGATGTTCTATTTTTAAAGTTCAAATAGTTGTGTCTATACGTTCTTCCTCCAATGAATGTTTCTCTGGTTTTCTACTAAGCTATAGAGCACAAGAAAATCCTAAAAGAGATAATCTAGAGTTTCTTAAAATGCAAGTTCTTTCATGGTAATCACAGGACCCAATGAGTAGTAATAGAATCCAAGATGCTGAAAAAACCATTCTAATATTCCAATGAGATGCTCATGGAATGTTGACACCCCCTCCCAGATCCTCCATCAAATGGTGGTGTTAACGTCAGCCCAGATTCCCCCAAAAGTCCTGGCAAACCATTTTAACAAAGACTAAAGAAACATGGCAAGCACATTTAGCTTGCCAGATTTGCACACTGTATTTGAAATCGTTTCCGTGACCCAGGAAAATTGATTTATCCCTAGGTGTATGAAGAGACTTAACAAAAATGATGCTCCACAAGAGGTAAGAGGTGCCGACAGCCACAAATAGGTTTTATTCACACAACAGTGACAAAATTTGGAGGTCCCTTGGGTTTACTTTTCCTTTGTCTCTAAAAAGCAATATTTTTTAGGTGACTTCTTTTGTGCCTTTTGACAGCAGTCATTGTTTTTTTTTAATTCACCACGTTCAGTCTCAAAAAAAAAATAAAACCTGTACTTGTCACTTATGTTTCAATAGCTTTGTCTGAAATGTGTGCAGAGACTTCCTGACTTGGAAAAACTGAAAGTTGTGCCTGTGTCATTAGGCACATTGCAGTGTATCCCATGAGAGATGGCTCAAAATAGTCACGCTTCATTTTATACAACAACAACAACAAAAATCTCTGTTTTAAGCTGCTACAAATTTTGGGGAGAAGGTGTTAGTTTTTGCTAGTATTATTCTTGAACACATGTCTTGGACTGAAATCCTAAACTTTGCTTCCAAGATATTAAAAACCACTTCTTTTCACATTTCTCGCTTGCTTCCCTTGACAATGTAACAGACTCCGTGAACCTTGGTTTCCAGGTCTGGAGCTTAGGAAGCCAAGGGCTTCTACCCATGTCTTAAACATCTCCAAAAGCCATCATTTAAAGATGAATCCTTCTCAGCTAATAAAAGCCATCCTTTGGACCAGCATCTCTTTAGTAAGGGCATCATCCTGTACACTGAAACTGTTCACTACTAAATCAGGAATGAACTATACCCTACAATATATGCATTCAAATTAGATATTTAAATTAGAAGCTTTGCGATTTCACATACTTTCCCATGTCTGATGCTTTTAATGGATCAATGATTTATTTCTTTATTTCCTCCATGTATAATTTTAAATGACTTGAACACATTTAAATGGTCAAGTTTCAAGGTTAAGCTACCATATTAAAAATTTATTTTTCATGCTCTTATATTAGTTGACTGATTCTAATTTTATTGACATCTTATATTTGCTATAATAATTCTTAACTATGCTGAGGTTTTTTTCCCATAAAATCTCAGTGATTCTTGCCCCAAAAATGCTTTTATAAATGAGTAAATATAAAGGTCACACCATTTGATGAAAGCCTGTCACACACTTTCAGAGAGCATAAAGAAGAAAAAGTGAGAGTCAGGAAAGAAGATTAAGTTATGATTATGTATAACAGTTGGATCCAAACTGTGAGGCCTTTATTTCTGGCTTCTGGCTGGTATGAACTATCTACTTTTGTTTTGACTTCTATTCAGAACTTACTTTTGTGAGCTATCAATCACCTCTGTTATCAACTAGGACAGTGTTTTCTGTTGCTGCTGGAACAAATTGTCACAAACTATGACTTAAAACAGCACACATTTGTTACCTTGCAGTCAGAAATGTAAAATAAGGTCATCTTGGCCTAAATTAATGTGTGGGGGAAGGGTAGATAGAGAGATGGCTTAGGAGCTAAGAGCACTTTTTGTTCCCTAGAGGACCTAACTTTGATTCACTGTCCTCATGTTCTCATGGTGGGTGACTTAAAGACCTCTCCTGGCTCTCCTGGCATTCAAAAACACCTTCACACATATGGCAAATCTCTCTCTCTCTCTCTCTCTCTCTCTCTCTCTCTCTCTCTCTCTCTCTCTCTGTCTCTCTCTCTCTCTCTCTCACACACACACACACACACAGACACACACAATTTATTTTAGTTACTGTGCTAGTAAGTGTGTGTTGTTTCTGGGCTGTACAGAGAATCTCTTTCCTTGGCTTTTGAGGCCCTAAAACTCACCTGTTTCCTTGGTTCATATTGTTGTGCCCAGATGACAAGCAGCCTTTCTGGGCCATTGGGGAGGGGGGGGGGTCTGGCACGGGTGCAAGGTCTTTACTTCTTTCCATCCTTCTTAATAAGTGAGCAAGGCCACGCCGTTTCTGAGTCAGGACATCCTTTCAAAAGATGGTCCCATCCTGACTCTATACTTTGTATTCTCCCGAGTCAGGAGGGGCCACAGTCCTTCCTGCAGCATGAAGCTAGCCTGGGGTTTCTAATTTTACAACATTTTGCTAGGAAATTTCTTCTCATCCCTTTGAAAATAAGGGGTGAGGGTCCCACAATATCTTTCATTATCAATCTTCAAAGCCAGTTGCTATTGGGTTAAGTTTCTCTCACATGATCTATATCTCTGTTCTCTTCTCTAATGGCCCTTTCTACTTTTAAGAATGTATGTGGACAGTCCCCCCTCCCCCAGCTTCTTCTGCAGGGCTGTCTTTCTTGCACACGACCCCCCCCCAAGCCTGCGTTTTCTGCTGGGTCCTTTGCTTGGGAACAGTTTTCTGCTCCTACACTAAGGCTACCCACCCAGAGAGGTGAGTGCCTGCCTACTGGGCAGGCCTCAAGGACCCCCCCCCCCCCGCCCCGAAAGGGAGCACGCAGCACCTTCAGCTTTTGCGGCAGGGTGTCCTGTGTTCTATTCGTCCCCGCCCTGCCCCGCAAGTTCTCCCTTTTGTCCTCGGGTCATTGGACTACCAGGCATCCATGTTTAGGAGCTGAGGACTTCCATCTGGACGATGCTAAGGAGTTCCATCTGGATGGGACGGTTCCTGCTTCTACACTGAAGAGATACACCCAGAGAGTCAGTCACAGCAAAGACTGGACCAAGACACCAGGCCTCTCCTGGCTCCATTTGAAGGAAGAGATGGGAAGACGCCAATGCAAGAATTTTTCCAACAACCTGAAAGGCAACATGACATCACCAGAATCCAGGGATCCCAAAACAAGAAGAATTGTACACCCTACTCTAGAAGAATTAGAAGAAATCGACTCAAAAGTGAATTAAATGAAAATAATAGAAGACCTTAAAAAGGAGGTGAAAAACTGCCATAAACAATTAGAGATCACAAACAAAAAGGTAGAGGAAATGAATAAATCGCTCAAAGATACCCAAGAAAACCAAGAGAAACAAGGAAAAGCAATCAAACAGGTAAGGGAAGCGGTTCAAGACTTGAAGAATGAAATGGAAGTAATGAAGAAAACACAAACTGAGGGAAGGATGGAGATGGAAAATCTGGGTAAACGAACAGGAACTACAGAGACAAGTACTACCAACAGACTACAAGAGATAGAAAAAAGAATTTCAGACACTGAAGATACCATAGAGAAAATAAACACACTGATCAAAGAAAACAGCAAAGCCAACAAATTCTCATCACAAAACATTCAGGAAATCAGGGACACAATAAAAAGACCAAACCTAAGAATAATTGGGATAGAAGAAGGAGAAGAAGTAAAGCTCAATGGTCCAGAAAATATATTTAATAAAATTATAGAAGAGAACTTTCCCAACCTAAAGAAAGATATTCCTTTGAAGGTTCAAGAAGCATAAAGAACACCGAATAGACTGGACCAAAAAAAACATATCCTTGCCATATAATAATCAAAACACAAAACATACAGAATAAGGAAAGAATATTAAAAGCTGCAAAGGAAAAAGGCAAAGTTACTTATAAAGGTAAACCTATCAGACTTACACCTGATTTCTCTATGGAAACTATGAAAGCCAGAAGGTCCTGGATAGATGTACTGCAGAAACTAAGAGACCATGGATGCAAGCCCAGACTACTATACCCAGCCAAGCTTTCGTTCACCATAAATGGAGAAAACAAAATTTTCCAGGATAAAAAAAAAATTTTAACAATACGTAGCCACAAATCCAGCCCTACAGAAAGTAATAGAAGGAAAATCACTAACCAAGGAGTCCAACAATGACCACAATAACTCAAACATCTAGAGACCCTTCACCAGCGCAAATCAAAGAAGGGAAACACACAAACTCTACTACTAAAAAAGTGACCGGAATTAACAACCACTGGTCATTAATATCACTTAATGTCAATGGGCTCAACTCACCTATAAAAAGGCACAGGCTAAGAGATTGGATAAGACAACAGAATCCAACATTCTGCTGTTTACAAGAAACACACCTTAACCACAAAGACAGGCACCTACTCAGAGTAAAGGGATGGGAAAAGGTTTATCAAGCAAATGGACCTAAGAAACAAGCAGATGTGGCCATACTAATTTCTAACAAAGTTGACTTCAAACTTAAATCAATCAGAAGAGATGGAAAAGCACATTTTATACTCATAACAGGAACAATTCATCAGGATAAAGTCTCAATCCTGAACATCTATGCCCCTAATATAAAAGCACCCACGTACGTAAAAGAAACATTACTAAAACTCAAGGCTGCCATCAAACTGCACACATTAATAGTAGGAGACTTCAACACTCCTCTCTCACCAATGGACAGGTCAATCAGACAGAAACCTAACAGAGAAATAAGAGAAATAGTGGAGGTAATGAATCAAATGGGCTTAACAGACATCTATAGAAAATTCCACCCAAATAGGAAAGAATATACCTTCTTTTCTGCAGCTCCTGAGACCTTCTCGAAAATTGACCACATACTTGGTAACAAAGCAAACTTCCACAGTTACAAAAAAAAATATGCGTAACCACCTGTGTCTTATCAGATCACCATGGATTAAAGTTAGAATTCAACAACAATGCTACCCCCAGAAAGCCTACAAACTCATGGAAACTGAACAGTCAACTACTGAACCACACCAATCAAGGAAGAAATAAAGAAAGAAATCAAAGTCTTCCTTGAATTCAATGAAAACAAAGAAACAACCTACTCAAACTTATGGGACACTATGAAAGCAGTCCTAAGAGGAAAGTTCATAGCACTAAGTGCCCACTTAAAGAAAAGGGAAGAAGCTCACATTGGAGACTTAACAGCCCACCTGAAAGCTCTAGAAAAAAAAAGAAGCAGACTCACCTAGGAGGAGGAGAAGACTGGAAATAATCAAACTGAGGGCTGAAATCAACAAAATAGAAACACAGAAAACAATCCAAAGAATCAATGAAACAAAAAGCTGGATCCTGGAGAAAATCAACAAGATTAATAAACCCTTATCCAAACTAATCAAACGGCAGAGAGAGAATATGCAAATCAATAGGATCAGAAATGAAAAGGGGGACATAACCACAGACACAGAGGAAATTCAGAGAATCGTTAGATCTTACTACAAAAGCCTGTATGCCAGAAAACTGAAAAATGTAAAAGAAATGGACACTTTTTTAGATAAATACCATATACCAAAGTTAAACCAGGACCAGGTGAACAATCTAAATAGACCTGATAGTCGTGAAAAATTAGAAGCTGTTATCAAAAACCTCCCTACCAAAAAAAGCCCAGGACCAGATGGTTTCAATGCGGAATTCTACCAGAACTTCCAAGAAGACCTAATACCTATACTCCTTAATGTATTTCACAATATAGAAACAAAAGAGGCATTGCCAAATTCCTTTTATGAAGCTACAGTTACTCTGATACCAAAATCACACAAAGACTCAACCAAGAAAGAGAATTACAGGCCAATCTCACTCATGAATATCGACGCAAAAATCCTCAACAAAATACTGGCAAACCGTATCCAAGAACACATTAGAAAAATTATCCATTATGATCAAGTAGGCTTCATCCCAGAGATGCAGGTCTGGTTGAACATACAAAAATCTATCAATGTAATCCATCATATAAATAAACTGAAAGAAAAAAACCATATGATCATTTCATTAGATGCTGAAAAAGCATTTGACAAAATTCAACATCCCTTTTTGATAAAAGTCTTGGAGAGATTAGGGATACAAGGGTCATACCTAAATATAATAAAAGCTATATACAGCAAGCCAACAGCCAACATCAAATTAAACGGAGAGAAACTCAAAGCCATCCCACTAAACTCAGGAACACGACAAGGCTGTCCACTCTCACAATACCTCTTCAATATAGTGCTTGAAGTTCTAGCAATAGCAATAAGACAGCATAATGGGATCAAGGGGATTCGAATTGGAAAAGAAGAAGTTAAAATTTCGTTATTTGCAGATGATATGATAGTGTACATAGCGACCCCCAAAACTCCACCAAAGAAATTTTACAGCTGATAAACAGCTTTAGTAATGTGGCAGGATACAAGATCAACTCCCAAAAATCAGTCACCCAATTATACACAAAGGATATGGAAGCAGAGAGGGAAATCAGAGAAGCTTCACCTTTCACGATAGCCACAAACAGCATAAAATATCTTGGGGTAACTCTAACCAAGGAAGTAAAAGATCTATTTGACAAGAACTTTAAGGCATTGAAGAAAGAAATTGAAGAGGATACCAGAAAATGGAAGGACCTCCCTTGCTCTTGGATTGGGAGGATCAACATAGTAAAAATGGCAATTCTACCAAAGGCAATTTATAGATTCAATGCAATCCCCATCAAGGTCCCATCAAAATTCTTCACAGATCTTGAGAGGACAATAATCAACTTTATATGGAAAAACAAAAAACCCAGGATAGCCAAAACAATCCTATACAATAAAGGATCTTCTGGAGGCATTACCATCTCTGACTTCAAACTCTATTACAGAGCTACAGTAATGAAAACAGTGTAGTACTGGCATAAAAACAGAGAAGTCGACCAATGGAATTGTATAGAAGACACGGATTTTAACCCACAAACCTATGAACACCTCATTTTCAATAAAGGAACTAAAAGTATACAATGGAAGAAAGAAAGCATCTTCAACAAATGGTGCTGGCACAACTGAATGTCAACCTGTAGAAGAATGAAAATAGACCCATATCTATCACCATGCACAAAACTCAAGTCCAAATGGATTAAAGACCTCAATATCAGTCCAAACACACTGAACCTGATAGAAGAGAAAGTGGAAAGTACCCTACAACAGATGGGCACAGGAGATCGCTTCCTAGGTATAACCCCAGCAGCACAGACATTAAGGGCAGCATTGAATAAATGGGACCTACTAAAACTGAGAAGCTTCTGTAAAGCAAAGGACACTGTCACTAAGACAAAAAGGCAACCTACTGACTGGGAGAAAATCTTCACCAACCCTGCAACAGACAAAGGTATGATCTCCAAAATATATAGAGAACTCAAGAAACTAGACTTTAAAATGCTAATTAACCCAATTAAAAAATGGGGCACTGAACTGAACAGAGAATTCTCAACAGAAGAAGTTTAAATGTCCAAGAAACACTTAAGGTCATGTTCAACTTTCTTAGTGATCAGGGAAATGCAAATCAAAACAACTTTGAGATATCATCTTACACCTGTCAGAATGGCTAAAATCAAAAACACCAATGATAGCCTTTGCTGGAGAGGCTGTGGAGGAAGGGGAACCCTCATCCATTGCTGGTGGGAATGCAATCTTGTGCAACCACTTTGGAAATCAGTGTTTCGGTTTCTCAGGAAATTCAGGATCAATCTGCCCCTAGACCCAGCAATACCACTCTTGGGAATTTACCCAAGAGATGCCCTATCATATGACAAAAGCATTCGTTCAACTATGTTCATAAGAGTATTATTTGTAATAGCCAGAACCTGGAAACAACCTAGATGTCCTTCAATGGAAGAATGGATGAAGAAAGTATGGAATATATACACATTAGAGTACTACACTGCGGTAAAAAACAATGACTTCTCGAATTTTGCATGCAAATGGATGGAAATAGAAAACACTATACTGAGTGAGGTAACCCAGAATCAAAAAGATGAACATGGGATGTACTCACTCATAATTGGTTTCTAGCCATAAATAAGGGTCACTGAGTCTATAATTGGTGAACCTAAAGAAGCTAAATAAGAAGGTGAACCCAAAGAAAAACATATAGTTATCCTCTTGGCTATGAACCTTCATTCATCTGGTGACAGATGGAGATAGAGACAGAGGCCCACACTGGAGCACTGGACTGAGCTCCCAAGGTCCCAATGAGGAGCAGAAGGAGGGAGAAGATGAGCAAAGAAGTCGGGACCACAAGGGGTGCACCCGCCCACTGAGACAGTGGAGCTGATCTATTGGGAGCTCACCAAGGCCGGCTAGACTATGACTGAAAAAGCATGGGATAAAACCAGACTCTCTGAACATGGCGAGGAATGAGGGCTGATGAGAAGCCAAGGACAATGGCACGGGGTTTTGATCCTACTTCATATTCTGGCTTTGTGGGAGCCTAGCCAGTTTGGATGTTCACCTTCCTAGACATGGATGGAGGTGGGAGGACCTTGGACTTTCCACAGGGCAGTGAACCCTGACTGCTCTTTGGACTGGAGAGGGAGGGGGAGAGGAGTGGGGGGAGGGGAAGAGGGGTGGGAGGAGGCTGAAACTTTTTTTTCCTTTTCTCAATAAAATAAAAAAAAATGTCACATAAAAGAAGCGAAAAAAAAAAAAAAGAATGGATGTGATTACTCTGAGCCAACCTGGCTAAAGTATAATGATCTCCCAATCAAGATAAGCATGTTACCAACAACAAGCCTCATCTTCTTTGGCCACTAGACAACTTCATCTATTTGATCCATTATAATGAAATGTTTTAAAGTGGACAATTTATCAAAAAAAAAAAGGCTGAAAAAAAGTGGGACTAGGTCTCCCTATGTATCCCTCTCTCGTTTGAATTCACAGAGATCTGCCTGCCTTTACCTCTTCAGTGCTGAAATTAAGGTATGCACCACTATATCTAGCAAAAAGAAAAAGGGGGGGGGTGTTTTGTTTTATTTTGTTTTAGTATTGGGAGGAAATTCCAGTGAGTACTGAAAATTCAACTGCATTCAATTTCCAAATGGTTAAAATACCCTTGACCCCAAAAGATAGGAATAAGACAAAAGACTGCATTAACATGATACAATGAATTAAAATGAAAATCCAATTGAAAGTCACAGGCTACATTCATAGTTTAACATACTGTTGCTAGAACAAAGCAAGTCATACTCTCACCCTAGACCAAAATATTCTGTCGGCAAACCACTCCCTGGTGAAAATCCAAAGTTATCTCCATGGAGGGAACTGGAACTTAGTTGGAGCCTTAGACTTTTGTTTAAGATAAAAAAAAAAAAAAACAGATCTACTTCTCTATTCTTGGAGGACAAGGTCTGGCAATTAGCCACACCTGTTGACATTAACTTTGAGAGAGCAGAACTCTCTGAGCAACGTGTAGATGGGACCTTTGTTTGAGGTAGAAGCACAATAACCTTGGATGAACTAGAGGATCTTTGGTCAACACAGAAATAGGCTCACATTTCTGGGCCTCTACATTGTCTCTGCCTCCCAAATTCTGGGATTAAGGACATAGGCCACCATGCCCAGCTGGGATTGATAATTTCTGGAGGAGACACATTGTTTTATCATGCCAGTTATGCAATTAAGTGGAACTTGTGTTTCTTAAGTTAAAACATTGGTTGAATATTTTTTATACAAATTTCTAGCCCACCTTCATTGGATCACGATTGATCTAAACTTGTGTTTGTTTGTATATTTTGCAATTTTGTTGGCTGCTGTTTGACTTGGACCTCATGGTTGCAGCAGATCCAGTCATACTTTAGCCATCACTGTAAGATAAGGATGCTGACTGGAGACTTTGACAGACCCTGATTTAATATCACAGACAAGGTCCCTGGGTTATTGAGCAAGGCCCGGCCATCACCTGCAAACAAACAAACAAACAAAATGCTGCTTTGGGAGATAGCATTTGGCATTAGGAAAGATTTAACATTTGACAGTGGGTCACCAGCTTATCATTTGACCTGACATCATGAGCTGAGTATTACCTACCAAGCCACAAAGTTGGATAGTCACAGAAGCAATCAACCTATTATCAAATGAAGGAGGAATATATGCCATTGGGTTTGAAGGACAAAACAAGTTATAAGAAGTAATTGCCCAAATGCTTACAGTTTCTGTAATGGTCTGTCCTGTCCCTTTAAGAGACAAGCCATACCCTCTCCCTCCCCCCACTCCACTGAGGCAGGCAGATCTTCCTTCCTGCTTGCAGCCTGAGTCTCTTTTTTTTGTGTCTCTCTCTTGAAGAGGCAGCATCTGTCTCTCCCTTCTTCCCACTTCTCCCCTCCCCTCTGTTTCTCTCTCTCTCTCTCTCTCTCTCTCTCTCTCTCTCTCTCTCTCTCTCCCTGCCTGTCTCTCTGATCTTCTCCCCTTTTCCTTTTTTCCCTCCATAACCCACTAAGTAAATATCCAACCTCACTCTGCAAGCATGCCTATCCACATCTCTGTCTCTCACCAGCTGTGTAACTCCCTGCCCAAAACCAGTTGCCTTTGGAGACCTGCGGTGTGGTCTCATGGCATGCCCATCCATCTGTCACTCCTCATGAAACTGGCTGCTCTGTCGAGTTCTCTCACCAATCACGCAGCTTCCTGCCTGGGACTTGCTGCTCCTCATGGCCCACTGCAGCCACTTGGGGAACTGCGTTGTCCCTGCCTGGGACTGGCTATTCTTGGGACCTGCTGCCTACTGCCTGCCACCACTTTGGGAACCTGCCATGTGGTTTCAGGACCCACTACAGCCAAAAAAGACTTTTTTCTCATAGTCATTGAGAATGGAAAGTTCAAAATCAAGCATTAGCATCCCTTATAACCTAATCACCTACCCTGCAGTCACTGTCATCTTGAAAGTTAGGGTTCAATATGTAGACGTTTTGGGTTTTGGCATTGACAACACTAACATCCATACCATATATGGTATCAGGTCCCTGAGGTCCTGTTGTGGTAATACCAGTTCTCCTCATTCCTTGAAGGTATAGGCCAGCTAACTCTGACACCTAGCAAGCATTGCAACCAAAACTAAGCTGTGTGCCCTGAGTAGGGGCATACTAGCTACTTCTGCAACACCTTTGCCATGCAACAACTTCATGGACGCGACAATTACTGGAAGTTCCAGACTCATAAATAAGTGACCATAACAAAAAGTGATATATCTTAAAAGATGCCTCTTTACTATGAGCTTATGAGAGACAATGTAATTACTGGAGATGAGAAGCATATCCATTGGAAAGTAGATGAACGATGAAAAAAGAAAAGGAAACTTCATGTGCAGGTAAGAAAAAGAAGGGAACAAGCGCCTGCAAGACTGGTGCTGTGCACAGTCACTCACAGACTTTGAAAGAAGAAGGATGCCCCTTTGAATCAAAGGAGAAGCCACTCGGCTATGGACCCTGGCAAAGTGTCTAATAATGCAGTCAAAGGAAAGCAAAAATGTAGAGGTCCTTGATGACAATGGTACCCTCAGTAGAGGTCAGAAGAACCTGAGAAGAAATGATGGTTTCATTGATCTTTTCAGTCAGAATGCACACTGCTGTGGATATTTGTACACTGTGTGAAAATATATTGCTGTGATTGGTGTAATCTCATTGCCAACTTCTCCAACACTGGAGTAATGGGGGCAGGAACAACTGCACAGTCTAAAGCAGTCATTCAGGTGCCAATCATCCTCCATTATAGCCCAGTTCTTGAGCTGACATACTTCTACCTACTTTGGGTCTTGCCTGGCCTGGCTTCTCCTCCTCCTCATTCTCACCTCCCAATTCAATCGATGAGACAATCAGGAAAAAAGCTACAGCAAAGTCATCCTAAAATGAAATTTGTGGCTTTGTAAGATAGCTATTTTCTACATTGTCAGAGATGCTCAAGTAGAAGGATAGGCTCTCCAGGACAAAACACAAATACTATTAATACTCACTAAGTAGAATTCTCTCATGAGGCATCAATTCTAACTCCATTAATTAACATGTCACGATACTATTCTGATGGCCAAAATATTGAGAGAGAAGTAATGACTAGCGCCATATCCTTGCTCAGAAAGAAATCAAATCGGAACAAGTTAGTGTTTTCTTTCTTGAAATGCCAAAACATAGTCTTGAAATGTAGTCTATCATCTTGTCATTTTACAGATGTAATAAGAGCTAAAAATGGTAGACTAGTTTACCAGCTTAAAAAGCTATCCAGCATGACAGTACATTTGCATCAATCTAGCTCCAAAGCCCAAGCTGCTTGAACCCTTAGCAACTTCACACAGAGGCATAAAGGAGCCCAGGAAGCCCTCCCAGGTCAGTTTCTCTGGTTAAGAATGTATACAAATGCATTATTGCTGTTAATGGAAATGCTGCTATAAGAAAGAAATACTTTAAGAGCTTGCATTTTACTCCTAGCATGGTTATAGACAAAAATTAAGCAAATGAGACTGTTTTTTACAAGCCTTTGTGGTTGTTTTGCAACCAAAATTGAAAGCAGATAAGCGACTTGTTAGAAATAACACAAACATTACAGGATTAAATGCAGGTATGTCTGACACCAAACACATGTGCTATCTAGAGTCTTGGTTGTCCAGTTTGTTGTTCACAACTGATGAACACTCAGAGTTGAAGCTACTTTTTTCCTGAGTTCTTCCTGTCCCCAGCGAAATATTTTCTCGTTAGTCTTTTTTCTTTCAAGGCCAAAAGACAGTCTTCAGATTTATCCTTTTATGTGTTTTATGTCCTCAGTACTCATTAAATTGCTGTGCATACTTGTAGGGCATTAATTATAGAACCAGACATCAGAACCGTATGTCATTTCTTATTTTTAAAGCCCTAAATTCAAATTCGGACTTTTGTGTTATTTGAAATACATTTCATTTCTTTTCCTACCATGGCCCAGCTAGACTGCAAGCTTTGCTCTCTGAAGGCAAAAAGCTTGGAGAAGACAGGTAATGATCACACTGTATCCTTAAAAACAGAAAGGAAATAAGATTTGTTAAAGGCAATTCAAGAAAAGTAACAGATGGCCAAAAGCCTTATTTAAAAATAAAAAATACAGATGCTTAGGCCAGCCTGAAGTATTAGTTTGGCCTCTCTCTTCAGCTTTGAGCATTTGAATGAACTCTTACAAGCTTTCATCTACAGTTTAGTTTGTATTTCTTCAAAGGCAGAGTAAAGATCTTCAATTGCTTCTTTACTTCTGTGCAGCACCCCGCACATAGTTTCGAAACTATGATCTTGAAACTCAAATATAAAAGTTAGGAGTAAGAATCGGAGGTTAAAGTGCTTGTAAAGAAAACAGGAGGGCCAGAATTCTAATCCCCAGATGCAAATGCTAAGTGAGCATGGCAACTTGCCCCCTAACTTCAGTATCAGAGAAAGAGCTGAGGTCAGGAAACCTTGAAGCAACCTGAGCAGTGGAAGTAGCAGTATTAGACTCGGTGTTTAATTGCCTCGAAAAATAAGGAAAAGAACCTCTGGGCATCACTTGCACACACAGACATGCATGCCTGCACATATATGCTCATCCACATACATACAAACACGCATACAAACACATACACTGACCACACACATACACAGGGGAACTGACATTATGAGCAAAACATTTTAAATGCCATCCTTTTTCTTCATACCAGAACCCAGACTTAAACTGACCAACTATTGTTAGAAATCTGAAGATAAGACCCAAAGAGAACAGGGATGTGTGCTCAGCGAGCCCAAGGATTGGGATCCTGTCCAGCTAGAGTGCTCGAATCTAGGTTTCCCTGGCAGGGGCTGAGAATCACAGCTACTTGCCTCCACCTTTATGGAGCCCAACAATAGTGCTTGTCCTTGTAAGCCTAAAGTGCTTTTTCTCAAAGCTGCATATCTTGTCAAAATTGTTTGCCCACATCACTGCAATCTGTGTTCAGGGAAGCCTAAAACAAAGCCGTGTTTGGAAAGCAGTGGAAAGTACGAGATTGTGGGATTCATAAGCCTGGGAAAAGCAATGATTCAGAGAGAAGCTGCTTTTCTTGACTCTTCCAAATTGAAAAGCACTCGAGGCAATAGAGCAGCTGCTGCTTCCCTAGTCTGGTTTGTATTGACCTTACTTGACCTTTTACCTGATGTTCGAATTGGGCCTCTAGCTAGACCAGGAAACAGCCTACTCCCATGACCGAGGCTGACCTGTACAGCTGCCCTCCTTCCAGCAGGAGTGCAACCCGGGAGATGTGTGCAGAGAGGCAGCCAGGAAGGGAGGTCGAAGAAGTTGTTTTACTGAAGGGTTAACTCCAGAGCAGTTCTCAGGATCTGCTCTCTCTCCTACCTCGTTTATCTTTCTCCTCGTCCTTTATGTTTTATCATCTTCAGTTTCAATTATAAGTAATTAATACAAGTAATTAAGTGATTGTAAATTCTTTTTATATCTCTTGAGAGTCAGGACACCTGAGCAATGGTGATATCACCATAGCCCAGGAGAGGATGGGGAGAGACAGAAACTAAGTTACAGATGTGTTTGCCCCGTGAGAAATGAAATGGGAGAAATGATACCCAAATAAAACAGGTTGTTGTTGTTTGTGGTCTGAAGTCCATAATCATTTGGGACTATAACTCCTTTCTTGTTTCCCAGGTAATCTCATTCTCAATGGGGAGGAAGAACAAAAGCTAATTGCTACCAAAGAGAGTGAGCTTCATTGGCTCCAACTCCACGCTTAAGTATTTACTTTGCAGCATACTCAAGTTCAAATAAACCTGCAGTTATTGGGTTATACAACATGCCTATAACTCAGAGTTCTTGGAGTGTGTAAAAAGTTTTCAAGAGCAGCTGACATCACCTGTGTCTGCTTTGACTTTTGTGAATTGTCACTCGTTGCCAGATGTTATGTAGTCAAGACTGATCCAAGAGGCGAGAAATGCTTTTTCCATGTTAGACTCCCCTTCTCTAGAGGTAATTTGCTAAGTTGTCCTACCCGACATTGTCACATACATATGCATGTATGTATATAGTGATATTTCATTTGTATTTTAATAAATACAGCTTTCCTGAAGATCAGAATGCAAAGCACCCACACTCGTCAACCATACAGGCCAGGCAGTGGTGGCACACACCTTTTATCACAGCAGCTACACTAGTCAGCCATAGAGGCCCCGAGGTGGTGGTGCAGGCCTTAATCCCAGCACTAGAGAGGAATATTAGGCAGGATGAGACAGTAATTCATTCTCTTTCAGCCTGAGGATTTCATAGTGGTAAGAGCTCTCTAGTGACTTGGATGCTTTGCTTTTCTTTCTTTTTTTTTTAATTAATTTATTTATTAAGGATTTCTGCCTCCTCTCCGCAACCGCCTCCCATTTCCCTCCCCCTCCCCCGATAAAGTCACCCTCCCTCATCTGCTCGAAGAGCACTTAGGGTTCTCTGACCTGTGGGAAGCCCAAGGACCACTCACCTCTATCCAGGTCTCCTAAGGTGAGCATCCAAACTGCCCAGGCTCCCCCAAAGCCGGCACGTGCAGTAGGATCAAGAACCCACTGCGATTGTTCTTGAGTTCTCAGTATTCCTCATTGTCCCCTATGTTCAGCTAGTCCAGATTTATCCCATGCTTTTTCAGACCCAGGCCAGATGGCCTTGGTGAGTTCCCGATAGAACATCCCCATTGTCTCAGTGTGTGGGTACACCCCTCGCGGTCCTGAGTTCCTTGCTCGTGCTCCGTCTCCTTCTGCTCCTGATTTGGACCTTGAGATTTCTGTCCCGTGCTCCTCTGTCTCTGACTCCTTTCATCGCCTGACGAAGGTTAATATTCATGAGGATGCCTATGTGTTTGTCTTTGGGTTCACCTTCTTATTTAGCTTCTCTAGGAACATGCATTATAAGCTCAATGTCCTTTATTTATGGCTAGAAACCAAATATGAGTCTTGCTCTTGGATTGGGAGGATCAACATAGTAAAAATGGCAATTCTACCAAAAGCAATCTATAGATTCAATGCAATCCCCATCAAAATCCCATCAAAATTCTTCACAGATCTGGAGAAGACAATAATCAACTTTATATGGAAGAACAAAAAACCCAGGATAGCCAGAACAATCTTATACAATAAAGGATTGTCTGGAGGCATTACCATCCCTGACTTCAAACTCTATTATAGAGCTACAGTATTGAAAACAGCCTGGTATTGGCATAAAAACAGAGAAGTCGACCAATGGAATCGAATAGAAGACCCTGACTTTAACCCACAAACCTATGAGCACCTGATTTTCGATAAAGGAGCTAAAAGTATACAATGGAAAAAAGACAGCATTTTCAACAAATTGTGCTGGCAAAACTGGATGTCAATCTGTAAAAGAATGAAAATAGATCCATATCTATCACCATGCACAAAAATCAAGTCCAAATGGATTAAAGACCTCAATATCAGTCCGAACACACTGAACCTGATAGAAGAGGAAGTGGGAAGTACTCTACAGCACATGGGCACAGGAGACCACTTCCTACGTATAACCCCAGCAGCACAGACACTAAGGGCATCATTGAATAAATGGGACCTCCTGAGGCTGAGAAGCTTCTGTAAAGCAAAGGACACTGTCAATAAGACAAAAAGGCAACCCACTGACTGGGAGAAGATTTTCACCAACCCCGCAACTGACAAAGGTCTGATCTCCAAAATATATAAAGAAATCAAGAAACTAGACCGTAAAAGGCTAATCAATCCAATTATAAAATGGGGCACTGAGCTGAACAGAGAATTCTCAACAGAAGAACTTCAGATGCTTTGCTTTTCTGATATCCAGGTTGAACCCCAATATCTGACTCTGGGTTTTTATTATTTGTGCTATAATTGGCGCCCAATGTTTGGGGTATGGATTCATGAAAAACTCATTTGCTTTTAGCACTAGCACAGGAGCTGTACATGGGGCTGAAGCCCCACCTGGCTATGCTTTCTTTTCTTTTTTCCCACAAGCCTAGCCTCTGAGCAAGTTTGGGATTTTCTTGTGGTAGCCTCTCTGAAACAGTTTCCAGATACCACCCATACTCCAGAAGCACGTGGACTCCAAACACCACAGGACTCACCCACCCTAGACTGACTGGTTCTCCCTTCCTGGCCCACTTTGGGTGTGGTCTCATGGGAAAATTATGCAGGGCTGCTGGATTTCATTCCAGTTCCTAGCACACACAGAGGATTGTGGGCCTTTACTGTGAGTTTATCCCCAAATAAATAAACCTTTGTTATATTCCATTCTCTCCACCATGGTTTGCACACCTCCTTCTTGGGCTGCTGCCAAACTAAGTAACTACCTTGAAATCCAGTCAGGCTTTTACTGTTCTATGCAGCAACAATAAGCCTCACAGCTTCATCAACATTGTCAGTAGGCTTGGTAAGACAATTGGGAATGCTTAAAGAAAGGAATTAGTTAGAGAGAGATTTTTTTTGCACATTAAAAAATGGGAAAAGAGCATTACAATAAAGGTATTGGGGTCTCTGTATAGTTTTAAAATGGAATGAAATGAGAGGATATCTAATTTAGATGGGATTTATGCACTATCAATTGTAAACATTGGCAGTTGCATCATTTTTGTCTTGGTCACTAAAAAAGTTGGTTAATCTGAGTTCTAAGATACAGGCCTTAGAAAAACCTAATAAAACAGATCACAGATTCAAATCCAGGCAGAAGAATTTAATGGAGAAAATTTCAGTATTGCATTATAAGAATAGAAAGGAACAGCCTAAGGTTTTCAAACAACCAACCTTGATATATCCAGTAATCTTACAGCAATTGCCAAATGGCAGAGGCTCTGTTACAGCTAACTGAACCCCTGTGCCAATGTTATATTTAAGGAGATTCAAGGAAGCAATAGTCTCATATGGCATGCATTCACCTTTTGTGAAGCAAATGTTAAACTTGTGGTTAGTTTAGAATAAAATTATCCCTAAAGACTGAATAGAATTGGTTAAAGGTGTTGTAGAGCCTGGTCCACAATTATGATGGAGAACCTGGTTCAAAGAAGAGGCTAAAATTATTGGACAATGGAATAAAGCTAGAGGTAGGGAAATCTCCCAAGATCAAATTGTTGGAGAAGGAGATTGTGCTACTATAGAAAGGCAAGCAATATATAATGACCACACCCTGGATGTGTGCCATGCAGCAGATTTGAATGTTTAGGACAGAATTGGAGAAATAGAAAAGAAAATTGAGTCATGTACTAAAGTCATACAGGGCCCAAAGGAAGTCTTTACAGATTTCTTACTGATGATTCTCTGGATTTTCTCTGTATCTGTTGTTATGCCCCACTTTTCATTTCTTACAAAGATTGACTTCAGAAGGCTGGAGAGATGGCTCAGCAGTTAAGAGCATTGCCTGCTATTCCAAAGGACCCAAGTTCAATTCCCAGCAACCACATGATGGCTCACAACCATCTGTAATGAGGTCTGGTATCCTCTTCTAGCCAGCAGGCATACATACAGACAGAATATTGTATCCATAATAAATAAATAAATAAATATTTTTTTAAAAAAACAGATTGACTTTAACAGTAAATATAATGATACCAAATTCAGAAGCTAGACAAATAATAATTTAATCTCTGACTTTTGAAAATGCCAATTCTCTATGCAAAAGGTTAATTAAGCTATTGTCAATTTCATCATGAACATTGAAGCAAAAAATATTCAATAAAATACTGGCAAACTAAATACAAGAACACATCAGAAAAATCATCCACTATGACCAAGTAGACTCCATTCCAGAGATGCAGGGATGGTTCAACGTAAAAAAAAAAAATCTGTCAATGTAATCCACTATATAAAGGAACCAAAAAAAAAAAAAAAAAACCTCATGATTATCTCATTTCGTGCTGAAAAAGTATTCAACAAAATTTAACACTCCTTCATGAGAGAGCATTAAATGTCTACATAAAGAAGCTGGAAAAAATCACACACTAGCAAGTTAGCAGAACACCTGAAAGCTCTAGAACAAAAAGAAGCAAACTCACTTAAGAGGACTAGATGAAAGGAAATAAGCAAATTGAGAGCTGAAATCAATGAAATAGAAATAAAACAATGCAAAGAATCAATGAGACAAAGAATTGGTTCTTGGACAAAATTAAGAAAATAGACAAACCTTTATCCAAACTAACCAAAGGTCAGAGAGAGAATATCCAAGTTAACAAAATCAGAAATGAAAAGGAGGTACATAACAACAGATAGAGAGAAAAATCCAGAGAATCATTTGTTCATACTTAAAAATCTTGTTCTCAACAAAATTGGAAAACTTAAAGGAAATGTCAATTTTCTGAGTAAATACCACTCACCAAAATTAAATAAAGACCAGATAAGCAAATTAAGTAGATCTATAACTGCTAAGGAAATAGAAATAGCCATCAAAAGTCTCCCAACAAAATAAAGCCAGATGGTTTCAGTGCCAAGATATACAAGATTTTCAAAGAACTAATATCGTTACTCCTCAAATTGTTCTACACAAGAGAAACAGAAGGGTCATTGTCAAACTCTTTTTATGAGACTATAGTTACTCTGATGCCCAAACCATATAAAGACGCTACTAAGAAAGAACATTACTTGTAGGGAGAGAGGGCTTGATTTTAGTCCCTGCTGCCCCACTAGCTTACACCTGAAATAATTACACAGAAATTGTATTAATTAAATCACTGCCTGGCCCATTAGCTTGAGCCTCTTATTGGCTAACTCCCACATCTTGATTAGCCAATTTTATTAAATCTGTGTATCACCATGTAATTGTGGTTTACCAGCAAGATTCTAACCTATGTCTGTCTCAGGCAGGAGATTCATGGCATTTGCCACACTGCCCTTCTTCCCAGAATTCTGTTCTGTCTTCTCACCTACCTGAGTTTCACTCTATCAACTAGGCCAAGGCAGTTTCTTTAATAACCAATGAAAGAAACAAAAATACAGAAGGACCTCCTATACCATTTCCCCTTTTGTGTTTAAACAAAAAGGAAGGTTTTAACATAGTAAAATTACATATAACAGGTATCAAGCAAGAATTACAGTTACAATATTTATATCTATTTTATTTTTTATTATAACAAAGGAAAACTATAATTATCTATCTATTCTTCAACTCCATCAAAGACTCCAGAAGGATATAATATTACCTAAGTAAACAAGAAGTAAGCAACTTCCAAAACTCTAGAATTGACAGAGACATCTCTCTGCCCGGACAGTCACCCAAAGTTTTTTTGTACCAGTGGGCCATCCATCTTTGGCCTTCAAGCCCATCGTTACCAGCAGGCTTTTCTATGAAGCAGGAAATTTCAAAGACAATTCAGTCACTTTCTTCTATATCCTGCAGAATGTCTTGCAGACTCTTTCATGAATCAGGAACCCCGAAAGACCGTCTCACTTTTAGGCAAGATCAGCAGTCTTCTCTCTGTGGGTTCTTCATGTCCAGTTTATGCAACAGTCCAGGCAAGAGGAGTTTCTTGCCCAAATGGTTAACCAACTCCATAAGGAACCTTTTCAATGCCCATCTTCCTCTTGAAGTAGATTTGTGCTGCCAGGAGCAGACATGTCTCATTGTCATGAAAAGCCCTAAGTTATTAAAACATTTAAAATGCCATATTCTATAAGTTTTTGAGAGATATGAAGAATGCCTATCTTACTGAAATATATCTCTATATATCTAGAAAATCTAACTAATACGACTACAAGCTTGACTATTATCGATGATTATCCATTAACAACTTGCATTTCCTAATTATACATTACATTTTTTATAGAAACATCTTTTATTTGGGTAACACGTCCCAAAACAGGTCAGTTAGTAAAATGGATTCTACAGAATATGGTCCTATGCACAGCCCTCCCTCCCCCAAAAATAATCCTGGGGGGTTCTTCCCCCCCTCAGATATAAAAAGTTTTGGCAGGTCAATGTTTATTATATAGGGCACCATTCCACTTTCTGTAGTGGTTGGTGTCAAAAGTACCTCATTTCCCTTCACTCCTGACCAGTTCAGCAAACAATTCTGCTCCACCCAAATTGTGGGGCCCAAATTCAGAGAAAGTAGGTCTTCTCCACTGAGGTGCTGGGTGTGCTACACCACTATGCTTTCAGAAAAGGAGCAGGTGAGCCATGCATGGTGGCATACACCTTTAATCCTAGTGCTCAGGAAGCAGAGGCAGGTGAATCTCTGAGTTCAAGGTCAGCCTGGTCCTCACAACTAGGTCCAGGACAGCCAGGGTTATACAGAGAAACCCTGTTTTGAAGAAACTAAAAACGGGGTCAGGTGGGTGTTTGGCACTTTAAAAATAGAGACATGAGCTGGGTGTGGTGGCACACCCCTTTAAACCCAGCACTCGGTAGGCAGAGGCAGGCAGATCTGAGTTAGAGGCCAGTCTGGTCTACAGAATAAGTGCCAGGACAGTCAGGATAGAGAGGAACCACGTCTCAAAAAAAAAGAGTGAGCAGGACACTCAAAGCCAGATAGATTACAAAAACTGGCAGAGACCATTTGGCACTAGTCCCTCAGTAGAAAAGACATACGGAAGAGTAGGAGGAAGAAAGTGGGAGGAAGCACTTCCACTGGCAGAGTGCTGAAATGAGCTAGAACCAACAGGACTTTGACTTATCCCAAAGCCATGGGATGCCTATCTGCAGTTTTGTCAGCTTGTCTCCAGGTGTAGTGTCTGACCTCTGATTGCAGCAGTGTGCTCATTCTTAATGTCACCCGATTGTATCTCTAGTGGCTTGGCTAGTTCTTGTCCTTCGGGCCTGCGGCTAGCCTCTTCCCTGCCCTTTTCTTTCTCATTATTCATAATCCAAGTGTCCCATCCCTACCTCTCAGAGAACTCTTTGGTCCTCACTACTTCTCTACCTCCCACAAACTGGGAAGGACAGGGAGGACAGGGGCACCTGACAGTCAACGTCCCCTGCCCTTTCTATCTGAGCACCTTAGATCTGGATAAAGAGCGGGCCAGTGAGCAGGGCAAAGCCTGCTAGGGGCAGGATGACCTTGAGAATCCGCTGCTCAGAAGTGGGCAGCTCTTGGGGTAGAATTTTCAGGAAGGTGATATAGAGGAAGGTGCCAACTGCCATTCCCTCCAGCACAGATTGGGCCAACTGGTGCAGCGGCCCAGCTGACTCTGATAGAGCTGCCATGAGCCCGATACCCAGAGGCGTCATACATGAGAAGAGGATCCCACAGCCAGCCACCACCTGTACCCGAAGGTGGCTCTGTAGCAGCCTCAGGGACAGGCTGACTGCCAGGATACCTTTGTGGAGCAGCAGAGCTAAGCACAGCTCCGTTGCCCGAGCTCTGTCTCTCTGTAAGACCCACAGACAAGCCTTCAAACAGAGTGCAAGGCTAGAGAAGACCAGTACACAGGCACGCACGGCTGAGGGCGCTGCTTGAGTTCCGCTGGCCTGGGGGGGCCCTGGTCCATCATGCCAGTGTTGAGGCCCTCCATTCACTGCTCCCAGCAGAGTTGTCGTCTCTTCTGTATGTGGTGGACTAGACTGCTCCTTATAAGCCAGTGTGATGTGCTCCACCACCAAGACCAGGAAGAGACCTATTGCCAGGATGAACTCTTGCAAGGGGAACAAAAGCGTCACATGCAGGGCCGCCAAGGCCTCGTCTATGGCAGCTAGGTAGTCGGGCAGCAGGTCCAGAAGACAAGTAGCCAAAAAGACACCTCCTGCGAAGCAGCTCACTAGACTTAGGGCTTTCTGGCCCGAGGCCGAGGATTCATGGCTAGCCCCTGGCCTTCGAAGGCAATAGGCTGCAGACGAGGGTCAACAACAGCAGCAATACCAGGGCCCCCAGTTTCACCTCCAGCCCCACCGGCACTGAGGGTTCTGAAGCTATTGCTTCTGGGTGCCACACCAGGAGCTCTGGCTCCCCTCAGGGCCCCATGGTGCTTGTGGTATCAGTGACTCTCAGACCCTGGGAGGCCTTGGAAGCTGCCTTCTATACATTACATTTTTAAATGAACTACACAATCACAATACCTTAATCAAGAGCAGAAATATACATACAACAAGATTGACCTCAAATTTGTATTAATAAATCGAGATTTATACCAAAAATAAAATTTAAAGATCCAAAGTATTGAATGAAACACTCATTCCGTCTAAAAATATTTAATTTGTACATCCGATTTATTTTAAATTTTATTTTAGATGTTATAAAATAAAGTATTTAACCGAACTTGCTTGGAGTTTCAGAAGTTTAATTCATTATCTACCATGATGGAGGAAAGCATGGCAGCACGGTACTGAAGAAGTGGCTGAGTCCTACATTGGATCTGGAGGCAGTTGGGAGAGAGAACCGTTAGGCCTGACTTGGGCTTTGGAAACCCTCAGGGACACACTTCCTCCCATAGGGCCATCCCTCCTAATCATTCCAAACAGTCATGTTCCCTGGTGAGCAAACATTCGAATCTATGAGCCTATGCTGGCCATTCTTACTCTCAAAAGCACTAACATTGATCATCAACAGTAAGGCTCATGGGATCTAGAAGGAGCTCATGGTGTATAATATCAACTAGCCAGCTTCCCTCAGTTGTCCTCACTCAGAGGGCATTTACTAGCTCCAGGCCAGTCGCGGCTACATGCCTCAATTCATGTAAATATAGATACAGATACAGACATAGATATAGGCAGTGTATGGTCAAACTGTTTTATGACATATCTGAAGTGTATTGGGAGATACATGGAAAGTAAACTCTAACTCAAGTTCCACAAATTCACTTACCCATTCATAATGATTATATGATTTACAATCTTCCTCTTGCCTATGAAAGTTTTCCTCTCTAAGGAAAGACAGTGTCTGTCTATAGCGGTTTTCATTTTCCTCATGCTTCCAAAGAGTTGGTGAACAAGCAGGATGTCGCACAGTGTTGGGGACAGGGCAAATCCTAGAACTGCCTTCAGTACTGATGTGAACGTTGTGAAACTAAACAATTTGAAGAGTTGCAGGTGATGCTCATCACAGGAACACTTCCCAAACCAGATGGATCTGGAAAAAGGCCTTTTCTCTTTACTGTCCAGTGTCAAAAACCAGATACACGGTGACCAAATTCTGGGATCTGATGTCCTCTTACTAGTAAAAGAAGAACAATTTGGTCTCCGTTATGGCTGCATTGCAGGAAATATGGGTTCTCTCAAATTCTTCCCTGACTTGCATAATCAGAAGCCTAACCATTAAATTCAGTTCATTCATCCAGCAAATATGAAATTAGTACCTGCTGGATATAAAATGAAGCCTGGATTCTGTCCTCCAAAGACTAGTTAGCATACTTTAAAGAATCTGCTGAGGTGAGTCGTGGTCCATATAACAGAAACCAAAAAGAAGGCCAAAAGCCAGCCCAAGAGCAGTGAAGCAGATAGAGATCCCCAGGCAGCGCTCCCAACTGCCAGGCCAGATTTCATAGCGCTATACCTTGGGCAACTTCTTTAACGCTTCAGGAACCCTAATATGTAAGAAGTCAAAATGACAAAGCAGTCCCAGAACTTCTGACAAACTTCAGCAATTGGAGGCAAGCAATGTCCATCTCATGCCTGGTACAAAACAGCGCAGGCGCGCTGCTTGTAGATACCATCCTGTTTATTACATAAGTGCCCAGCCACTCTGGCTGGGAATGCTGGCTTGCCACTGTTTCCTATTTCTGACCACATGATTTTTTCCCAAACAAATATTGAGAAACACATTAAGCAGTGGGGAAAAGAGTAAAATTGGTTCTGAATGGCCCCAAATACTAGATTCATGCTAAGATTTAGACTCATTATATCTTTTCCTCTGTCACCAGAACTAGTCTGTCAGTCAAGGAGAGAAGCATTCAAATTACTGGAGTATCTCAGGGCACACGTGGCCTTTGTCTGCTTTAAAATTTCTTCCAAAATTCTTTTTGAAAATGGATGAGACTATAATTCATCTTTAATGTGCAGAAGAATTGTAAGAAATGCAAAAGTCTCTTAGGTGACATAAAAATTGAAAATCCTCCATAAAAAGGACCCACTTAAATGTCTGACTTGTAAAAGTAAATGTCGTTTTAAAATTTTTCATTTGTCACACTCCATGAGGTATCTCCTGCGTGCCATGCCGCTCCTCAGTATGTCCCTCTGCTCCATCGCTACAGCAGAGAGAAAATGTGGGGTTCCTTGTGCTTTGGTTTGTTACTGCTTGATGGGGCCAATCTGACAACTTTTGGACTCACTCTCCTCTTCCCCAAGATTCCCAGGAGGCAGCTGGCCATCTCTTGACCAGGTAAGAAGCAAAGCATGCACCACAGCCGCCTCCCGAGCCTCTTATTCGACTAGGTTTAGGTACTTAAGTACCAGAGGAGAATGGGGTTTTAGCCGATAAACAAAGATCAACAGGCTGAAATCTAAGGAAGTGGGTATGATTTGGGCTTCAGTATTTCTGGGATCCCTATGGGAACATACTGCACACTCCCACTTCAGCAGGCTTTAGCCAAGAACTACAATACTACCCACCTCATATGACCAGTACATCTCCGAGAGCGGGCCCTGCCTTTGGTAATGCAGGACAGCTTCTTGCTCAGCCAGGCATCCCAGCCCTCCCGGAATTTCAGCCGCCACCCTGGACAGGTTGCTGGCACCTTGCTCCAGCTTGGTGCTCTGTGATTCACATCATGCACTCAGTGGTGCTCACTTACAAGCTGCCAGACATCTTACAGTATTTGAATGAAACTCTTCATAAAACAAACATGAAAATCCATTACCGGCAGTCACCGAATGCTGGCACCCTGACAAACAGCCAATCAGCCAGCATCTGGGAACCAGTGCTGTGGGGCAGGTGACCTGTGAAAGAGCTGTTTACTGAAATGAGGTGTGTACCCCCCAAAGCAAAAGATGCAGAGAAGTGCAGGATCAATGAAGCTGCTAATTAAAGCAGAGTATCAATCCCAGTGTTCAAAATGCTCTAGAAAACACAACACTGTCAACTTACTCAAACTTTCTGAATCGATTATTTTAAAAATCTGAAGCCATGCTTTAGTTATTGGCTGACTTGGCCAGTTGGTCACTGCTGGGAGCCAAACAATGCCCCTAAATCCTCCCAGCACTCTATTTTGCCTGACCTGGTAATCAGAGTAAGTGGGTCTCTCAATTCGCACACATTTTTAAAAAACTGAAATCTCTCCAAACCAAAGGAAGATTGTTTTGTTTTGTTTTGTTTTTTTGGTTTTTCGAGACATGTTGTAATTGGAGCGGCGGGGCTGCATCCCCGGCACCCTGGCCACCTGGCTAGCTTATGCCCTGAAATAACAACACACAAATTGTATTCTTTTAAACACTGCTTGGCCCATTATATCCAGCATCTTCTCGGCTAACTCTCGCACCTGGACTAGCCCATTTCTAATAATGTGTGTAGCCCACGAGATGGCTTACCAGGGAGATTCTAGCCTACATCCATCCTGGGTTGGAGCTTCATCGTGTGTGCCCGGGAGAAGGGAGCACGGCATCTGCTCCAGAGAGCAGAGCTGTCGAGTCTGAGCTCACTTCCTCTTCCTCCCAGCATTCTGTTCTGTTTACTCCACCCACCTATGTTCTAACCTATCAGGGCAAGCAGTTTCTTTATTTAATTAACCAATGACCTTTCTCCATCAGAGACAAGGTTTCTCTGTGGTTTTGGAGCCTGTCCTGGAACTAGCTCTGGTAGACCGGGCTGGTCTCAAACTCACAGAGATCTGCCTGCCTCTGCCTCCCAAGTGCTGGGATTAAAGGTGTGCGCCACCACTGCCCGGCTCCAGAGGAAGATTGAAAAACTATCTCCTAAACAAATAAGGATGGTTAGCCTTCCTAATAATAAGGATATTGGGCAATTTGGGCTAAATTCTACAAACTTCTCAAGAGATTTTCTTTGTTCCCAAATACTTTCCATCATCATTTTAAATAGAAGCTGAATTTTGTACCCACAAATCTCCTCTCTACATGACACCAACTTGATGCCATTAATTAGTTTCTAAACATTTCTGTTTCTCCTTTTATCTACAGTTTTAGTTTTTATGACTTTACTAAAGAACAAACTGTTGGTATTGGAGGATGGTTCTGTCAGGAAAGTGATCGCCGCACAAGCACAATGCCCACAACCTTCTCGGTTCCCCAGAAGAAGCCAACCCTGGAGCTTTGCAAATGTAACACTTGTAATCTTAGTGCTGGGAGAACTGACCAGCCAGCATAACCTGGCTGGCAAATTCCAGCCAGGAAAAAATTCTGTCAGGAAAAAGGGCAGAGAGAACCTGAGGATTAACACCTACGTTGGCCTCTGACCTCCACAGGCACCCATGCATGGGTCTCTCACTCTCACACATGTGTTCCCACAAGCACATGCACACACACAAATTTTTGTGTCACTAGATTATAAGCAAAAATATACTATATACATTTCCTTAAAATGTATATGAAATAAATTTATGTACAAATTCTGTATCTCTAGTAAAATATCTGTTTAGTATGAGTAGACTTGTGTTTTCTGTCACCTCTGGGAGAATATCAGGAAGCACAGAAAAATAGGAGTTATTTCCTGCTCCTTAATCTTCACAGCAGATTTAGGTAGTTAAGAACTTGAGGCACATAAACCAACACTCTCCACCTGGTCCTGAAGATGAAAGTGTACTTACTGCTCAGGCACAGGCCTTCCTCTGTGGAGAAAGGGCGCTTTATACCATCCTGATGACTAATATTTCAAGAACATTTTGTAGACTCATTTTCCTAGCATTCTGTTGTTTCAGCTGTACTGTTCATGCCACAATATTTTTATAGGCTTTGAGGCTGAAAAATGCTCCCATGCAGGCAGGATATATGAACCTCTTAGTTTTCTGATGCAAAAGTAGCAATCAGATCATCCTCTTGAAAAGAAAGTCATGCTCCTCGTGGTGGCAGGTGAATGGGACAGCAGAGATTTGAACGAGGATATGAAATATAGACAACACTTCCATAGTTCCTTATGCTACAACATATGGGCAGCAGCTGCCTTTCTGCTCTGCTGAGATTCAATCAGCATTTCCTACCTGGGCTTGAGGAAGGAAAGGCTTCTAGGAAAACCACAGGGAAGAGACTGGAGGCCGTGCCCTATTAGGTAGCATGGGGCTCTCCTGAGGGTATCGGTGAATACGCAGTGAATAAGAACAGCTGGGGGTCTAGTGACATGGGCTTGAATCTCAGTTCTGCTCTTGGTATCCATATAGCCTAAAGCAGCATCAAGTATCCATAGTCAGCTTTGATAAATCTCTAATTTATAGATTGGAGATGAAGACAATATTGAGCCTGGCTCTATATAACTAACCAGTTGTTTAACCTGTGACAATTTTCTGGGATTTCCTGTACCACCAAATAGAAATATTTCCAGTTCTTACAGAGGGATTAGTACAAGGCCTAGGAGAGGCAATGCTCTTATAATGGTGCTGGAACATTAAAACAGCTGCTGCAAATGCTCGGGGACCTAATCTTTAAGGTCTTCCAGAAAAAAACAAACAAACAAACAAAAAATGCAAAGGAAGCAAAAAAATTAAAAGTTAGAACAATGAAGAGAAATAGAGAACAAGCATTGCTGCCCTGGTCTTGGAAGTTCTTTTTATTTAATATTGATTTTTATTGAGCTCTACATTTTTCTATGCTCCCCTCCCTGCCTCTCCCCTCCCCCATTCAATCCTCCCCAAGGTCCCCATGCTCCCAATTTACTCAGGAGATCTTGTCTTTTTCTCCTTCCCATGTAGATTATATCTATGTAAGTTGCTCTTAGTGTCCTCATTGTTGTCTAAGTTCTCTGGGATTGTGGTTTGTAGGCTGGTTTTCTTTGCTTTATGTTTAAAAACCACCTATGAGTGAGTACATGTGATAATTGTCTTTCTTTGCCTGTGTTACCTCACTTAAAATAATGTCTTCAAGCTCCATCCAGTTTCCTGCAAAATTTAAAATGTTGTTGTTGTTGTTGTTGTTGTTGTTGTTGTTTTGATGTGTAGTACTCCATTGTGTAAATGTACCACATTTTCCTTATCCATTCTTCAGTCGAGGGGCATTTAGGTTGTTTCCAGGTTCTAGCTATGACAAACAATGCTGCTATGAACATAGATGAGCACATGTCCTTGTGGCACGATTGAGCATCCTTTGGATATATACTCAAAAGTGGTATTACTGGGCCTTGAGGAAGGTTGTTTCCTAATTTTCTGAGAAATCGCCACACTGACATCCAAAGGGGCTGTACCAGCTTATATTCCACCAGCAATGCAGAAGTGTTTCCTTTTCCCCACAACCTCTCCAGCATAAGTTGTCATCAGTGTTTTTGATCTTGGCCATTCTTACAGGTGTAAGATGGAATCTCAGAGTTGTTTTGATTTGCATTTCTCTGATGACTAAGGATGTTGAACATTTCCTTCAATGTACTTCAGCCATTTTAGATTCCTCTGTTAAGAGTTCTTTGTTTAGGTCTGTACTCTATTTTCATTAGATTATTTTTATTGGATTCTTTTGCTGACCAATTAATTTCTTGAGTTCTTTGTATATTTTAAAGATCAGACCTCTGTCTGATGCGGGGTTAGTGAAGATCTTTTCCCATTCTGTAGGCTGTCATTTTATCTTGTTGACCGTGTCCTTTGCTTTATAGAAACTTTTCAGTTTTAGGAGGTCCCATTTATTGATTGTTTCTCTCAGGGTCTGTGTTGCTGGGGTTATATTTAGGAAGTGGTTCCCTATGCCAATGCATTCAAGTGTACTTCCCACATTCTTTTCTATGAGGTTCAGTGTGGCTGGCTTTATGTTGAGGTCTTTGATCCATTTGGAGTTGAGTTTTGTGCATGGTGATAGATATATTTTCATTATAGATAGATAGATTTTTATTCTCCTACATATTGATATCCAGTTTTGCCAGGACCATTTATTAAATATGCTTTTTTCCATTTGATATATTTTACTTCTTTGTCAAAAATCAGGTATTTGAAGGTGTGTGGATTAATATCTGGATCTTTTATTCAGTTCCATTGGCCCTCTTGTCTGTTCTTACACCAGTACCAGGCTGTTTTAATACTGTAGCTCTGCAGTAGAGTTTGACGTCAGGGATTGTGATGCCTCCAGAAATTCTTATTGTATAGGATTGTTTTGGCTATCTGGGCTTTTTGCTTTTCCATATGAAGTTGATTATTGTTCTTTCAAGGTCCGGGATTTTGATGGGCATTGCATTGACTCTGTAGATTGCTTTTGGTAAGATTGCCATTTTTACTATGTTAATTCTGCCTACCCAAGAGCATGGGAGATCTTTCTAGTGTCTTCTTTAATTTCTTTCTTCAAAGATTTGAAGTTCTTGTTATACAAACCTTCCACTTGTTTGGTTAGAGTTACTCCGAGATAGTTTATGCTATTTGTGGCTATTGTGAAGGGTGTTGTTTCTCTGATTTCTTTCCCAGCCTTTTTATTATCCATGCACAGGAGGGCTACTGATTTTTTTTTTAGTTAATCTTGTATCCTGATACATTACTGAAAGTATTTATGGGCGGATCAGAATTGAACCAGCAACTTGGTCCAGAGACCGCGAACTCCACCAGAACAGGTACAGGGGAGTAACCGCTGAGTAGTGAGCCAGAGCCAGAGACCCCTGAGGGTCCAGCCATGAATCTGGAACCTTCAAGGGAGTAGACCTATAAGCCAGGACTCCTGTGGGTCTGTGCATGAGTCTAGAACCTCCGAGGAACTAGGTCTGAGCCAGGACCTCTGCCAGTCTGGGCATGAATCTGGGACCTCAGAGGGAGTAGGCCTGATCTGGTTTCCATAGAAATGAATCTCCATGTCACTGGAAGAGCTCTGTCTAGCAGAGCATCTAGGTCTTTAGGAGTTGACAACCAGTCTGATCACACAGTGTTTCTTCAGCTTTTCTAATCCACAACTATCTGAGAACCTCAAACAAAAATTTCTTCTATACATGGTGGTAGAGAAGAGGAGAGAATCTGCAGAAATTTACTGCTAATAAAAAGTAATGACATGTTTAATCAAAGGTAACAGGCAGAAGGTTTCTATTTTTATTAGCTACCACAAATTTGTACAAGAACAATTCCAGAAATTCGTATATCTAAGTGTCACATAGGATGTGACTGGAAGCCACTGAGGCTCCAAGACTGAGATCTTCTTTAAAATGACTACATACTTTTGGAGGACAGGAAAGAACCAATTAAAAATAGCAACACCATTCTGTTGCTGTCTTGTTGTTGTTCTGATCTCACCAGCAAGATGGGAATATATCATCTGTCATAGAATTTCCTAAAGGTAAAGATATCTGGACAGGAGTCAAAGTGTTCAGTTGATAGGAGATGCCAAACTTATCTTTAATTTTCTGAAAATAAAACTAAAAAAAGAAGCACAGATTCCTAACTCCTTCATGAACTGTATTGTATTTTGATAAAATGCATACAGTAATCCTATGGCACAAAATAGTCATTATCTAATTTGCCTTCTTCCAGGAAAATGGCATCTCCTCAGTGTATTCACCCGACCATACTTGTGGCTAACAGTAGGTGAGTAAAAGAGATACAAGCAGCTTTTAAGCCATTCTCAGAGGAAGGGAAATGAATGTCACCTTCTTGCCACTTGATGGAGAGTAGTTATAAAAGGAAACCCTCCTGCAAGAAACGATCTTAAACCACAAAGGAAAGCTATGCATTAAGGAAGTGATAGTACCAAACTAGAATTTCTGAATTCCTAACGCCATGCAAATAGCAGACCAGACCTGGGCTCTACCGTTCCATCTTGGTACTTAGCTTCTCTGTGACACTGGCTTCGCCTATGCTCCAACTAACACATTTAACAGTTCTTTTAGAACTACAGACATGGGTGACAATGCCCTTGAGTTACAACTGGCCATACTGCATTCTAGGGAGAGAAGTTCTAATTAATGCAAAGTTTTGCTTTATATTTTGTAACTATATCTGAACTGCACAAAAAGAAAGACAGTAAGGCTGTAAATTAACTTACTTTTTAGCTCTTACCACTGGCAATGATAGCTTAGTCTTTACACAAATGTAGCTGAGTATTTAGTGAACACTGACTTGATGGCTGAGTCCTAAGTGTGTTAAGTCTTCTCTTGCCTTCTAGTCACCTCAGATGTGTAAGAAAAAACTTAGAGAAATGGTGTTGGCCTCATGAGTTCTCCCTGAGAAAGTTACTGGACTCTCCAGACTTCACAGGTAATACCTTTCAACTTAGTATCTGGGAAATTGAGAATTTAGCCTAGATTAGATTTTTGTCACGGACAAAAGTTATCAGAAAAAAGAATTGAAACAATGCTAGTACCTGCTAAAGGATGTTACAGGGAGAGGGCCCGCTTGTTCTTCCTGGCTGCCCAGCTAGCTTAGCCACGAACTAACCACACAGAAACTGTATTAATTAAATCACTGCTTGGCCCATTATCTCTAGCCTCTTATTGGCTAACTCTCGTATCTTGATTTAACCCATTTCTATTAATCTGTATATTGCCATGTGGCTATGGCTTACCGGGAAAGATTCAGCATGTCTGATTCTGGCTCCATGTTTGCTATCTCCTCCTACACCTCTCTTCTTCCCAGCATTCAGTTCTGTCCTCCCTGCCTACCTAAGTTCTGCCCTATCAACTAGGCCAAGGCAGTTTCTTTATTCATTAACCAATAAAAGCAACACACAAGCAGAAGAACCTCCTACATGAAAAGGATAAAGATGGAGGTCAAACAGCACTAGACCCTAAGTCCCTTCTGACTGTTCCAGAACTAGTCTCATCAGTTCCTTTCTTCTAACACCCCCACTTCCCTACCCTGCTCAGCTCCCTTTAACTCATCCTGAAAACTTGGCATAACTTTCCCATCATGCTGTTACACAATTTCTTTCTTTCTTATATCTCATTCCTCATTCAATTTGCATTTTAGTAACATGATTGTTACTTCCATTAGGCTTTACTGCATTCTTGGGTAGAACAGATTTCTAGTCTGTTTACCTATCCTCCACTGCCTTCAGTGTCCCTGTGGCTTTAAAGCTGACTGTAATCAATCATTGTCTTAAATGCCTTTTGCTTTTCAAAATGTCCTTCAGCTCCTCCACACTGACCTAGACTGTAATCCCTGTCTCTGTCAAAAAAGAGTTGTCTATAACCTAATTTTGCCTTAGCAGCTCCCAGTGTGTACTGGTCCAGTGGATTGAAACTCTTCCAGGACAACGGTTTTTGTCTTGGTATCCTCAGATTTTGGCACAAATCCCATCCCAAAAAGTGTTCATGAATATGTGCTAGATGGATCAAGAGAGTCCTAATAAAATGATTGGCACATGAATTAATTCACCATCACCTCCAGATTGAGAGTCACCCTTCTTTCCTCTTTGTGGCATAGTAGGTAACACACTAAATTTAAAACTAATTTTTACCAAGTCCTCTTCGTATGCATATTATATAATCTCACAGCATCTCAGTTTCTCCTGTAGAATGGATATGCTTTCATGTCTCACTAAATTTTAGAGTTATGTTTAGCTTTCATAGTAATTAATTTCAACTATAAATATATTTATTTCATAAGTTATTGCAAAATATAAAACTGTATATGACACAGAAGTTGCATTTTTGTCTATTAAAATAAATTGGTTTTATACCATAAGTTTTGAAAAATGTGAAAAATGTTGAGAAGCCTTTTCATGTCCTACCCAGAAGACATAACTTAGTCCAGAAGATATCATAATAGGTAGATAAAAATTGTCATACCCTACCCATGTGTAAAAGGCCAGAAAATGTTGTGATGAGTGGATAAAGGTTGTACACAGGTATCTGCATCTTGATCTATGGAATCTTTTACAGCAAGAGAGAAATTATCATATGTTATAAGCAAAAAAAAAAATCGGGTTGAGATTATAATGAGTTGTCTAGTTTTGCCCAAAATGAAATCACAAGGAGAAGGCAAAGGGCAAACGGTGTGCCACAGAAGAAAAGAATGTCTCCTGGGAGAGCAGAGGGAAGCACAGCAGACAATGCAGATGCTGAGGTGCTAATCAGCAAAGAGATGGAGGGAAGGACTATGAACATACCGTTTGCAGTTCTAGAAACTAGGAAAGGCAAGGAAGTGGATTTTCTAAAGTGTCCTAAGGGAGCCTAGTCTTGTTGAACATGAACGGATTTTAGATATCTGACTTCCATAACTGGAAAGAATGGATCTGTGTCGTTTTCAGTCACTATGCCTTAACAGCAGCAACGGGAAACTAGCCCAATGTTTTTTTCCCTTCGCTCTTGAAACTTGCAAGATAAGTCATTCAGCCCTGCCATAAGCTGGGGGATGAAAACTCCAGGTGCCACTGCTCTTTTCCTCTGGATCACAGGAAGGGGCCTGTTAAGTAAGAGGACATGCCAATGGCTTACCCCTCCACATCAGTGTCTTTGTGTTGGAGATAGCTAGTGATCTCCTAATCCCTAAATGAGACCCAGAAAAAAAGTCATATCTGATAGAGGAAAAGGTATTTTGTTGGTAATTTTTATTTAGAAGTTGTTAAAACAATCTCCTCAAATTTTGCATGCAAACAAGGGGAAAGTAGACTGATAAGCTCGTGAAGTACGAAACCCCAAAGGTAATTTTCAATACAAACAGAGCCCACAGTATGAGGAAGTGGATTTCAAACACAACCCACAAAACAAGGATGTGTTTAAGATGCTGTTCAGAGGTAATTGCCATTCCCACAGACATCCTCTCAAGCATCCTGGCAACTAATCACACTCTGAAGCCAAAGGAAGAAATGTCTCTATGAAAACTTGTTTTCTCATGACATCTCACAGAAGTGTGTCAGAAGAAAGGAAACGGTTTGAATTTTGCCGAGTTATCGTAAAGGAACTGAGGGAAAAGTGTACTTCTAGGGTGCTGCGGTGCCTTAGAGATGGGCTGGGCCCAACCGTCTGCTCTTCTCTGCCTTTGCAAGTCACCTTTCTCTTGCATGGTCAGAAAACAGCGGGGGTTTTGCACTGTTTTTGTATCCAGATGCACACCTCTCTCTCTCTCTCTCTCTCTCTCTCTCTCTCTCTCTCTCTCTCTCTCTCTCTCTCTCTCCCTCTCTCTGCGCCCTGGACTTACTTGAAAGAAAGATATAACTTGGATTTGATATAACTCAACTCAACATTCCAGAAAATTTTAAGCATGTGTCTATTTCCCTATAATTTAATAGTTATAAGAAATGAAAATTTAACTCTGTCTCTCTTGTGCACACACACACACATACATACACAAGTCTGTTTTATTTTTAATTTGATGTATCCAGCAAATATTGAGTGACTACTATGTACAAGAAAACACAGCATCTGATTAAATTTAAGGATGAAGCTCATTTATGAATAAATTGGCTTAAAGCAGCCTTTTCTGAAAGAGAGAATCAAGTGTGACCTAAGCTTAGAGTTTAATTTTCCATAGGTTGATAATTTGGGTGTGGAATTTGCATCTACTGCTTGACCTTGCACCAGTTTACATTTCCCCTCCTTTAAAAGTCATGGCAACAATTTTGCAGATTTGTTTACGCAAGTTCTTTCTAGGTGGGAAGTAGCTAGTTCCATTGTGCTTTGTTTTGTGTTTGTTCTTTACTAATGCTTCTTTAAAACGAGTAAGTAAATAACTGCATTCTGATTAACCCACACATAATATCACACAGCTACTTCATGAAGCCACTCAAATTCTCATCAAGTCTTAAATTATACATCTCAGTGAACATCTATTCAGTTAGAATGGCTATTCTGAAGCAGTAGAATTTACTCAGAGTTTTGAATCTTATATTACTCTGTCAAGGTACCATGAAGCAAAATTGAGGGCAAGGTTATACTTTTGAAGATGATTTTAAAAGTCTCTTGAGATCATGTTTGTTGCAACGATTCTGCTGTAAGAAGTGTTTGGAACTCTACTAAAGTGTTGCCGAGAAGCTTGGTGCTAGTGACAGTTCAACCCTCTGTGGCTGCTCATTCTTGCTTCCCCTCCTCAAAGCATGCTAGGTGGTATAGAAGCCTGCATGCATGTTCAGTTCCATTTCCCCTCCCTCCTCCCTCCTCCGCTCCTCCTTCTTCACTCGCTCAGTATTTGTAACGTTAAGCTACTTTGTACTAGCAGATATTTAACTAGAGCCACAGATAGAGAATTCAGAATGTTCTTACTGAAGCACAGCATGGAATTAACATTAAACCTAAATAAAACAAACCTAAATCTAAAATGCTAAAAAAAGAGTGAGAGAGAGAAAGAGAAGGAGGAGAGAGAGAGGCTGCCCCAGTGGTTAAGAATTACATTCTCAACCCCAAATCAAGTAACAATCCCATTGAGATTCTTTAATGGGACTTGTTATACTGACTGAAAAGTTGCAGCAGGCTACCCTCTCTGGACACCTCTTCTGTTTGTTTAGACTTGGATGCTGGTCTTTCTTCAATAGTCCTTTCTTCTAGCGGGACTAAATTACTGTTTCTCAATGTCAAGACTCTACTCCTGCTATTTGTTTATTTACTTTATTCATTTACTTAATTTCCTTTGATACATCTGCCAACCTCACTAGACAGGAGCCTTTTGCCGCCTTCCTCCTTGGCTCATGCCTCCGTCTCGGGCTCCACGAACCCTTCTGTCTTATAAGCCCAATGCGTCCACTGTGTTTAAAAGTTCATCCATCCAAGGGTCGCCATTCTTCCTATACATCTTCAGCTCATGTAGCTGATAACACTGAAGCCTCAGGCTCTTAGAATGGTGACAGGATGAAGGTTAAAGTTCTCTCTTAATATATGTGTCACCAACTGGGAAAATGTAAATTTCTATTACTTTACTAACTGTTATAAAATCAATATTATGCCCAAGAAATAAATAATTTAATAATGATATGAAAAGCCAAATGAGATTATACTTATAAAGTTAGCCAAGGAGAAAAAAATAAAACAATAGACGGTTTGATTAGGCACACAAAGTTCCCGGGACTTAATGTATTGATACACATTGTTGAAGTAATATACTGTTAGTATTATGAAATGCAGACAAAACTCTTCAAGAAAAATTTATAAATATATATTATTTTTAAAAACATATTTGTGAATTTCACCACATAGAAAAAATTATTTAAAAGTTTATATAAATGTTATTTTGGGTAGATGGAGACCCTAATATCACTTTTACTTAGTTAATTTAGAGGTCCTATTTAGGCTTCTTCAGTTTAAAAAAAAACTGGAAATTTGATTTGCCTGTGGGCTTTATGACTCCTGTCTCCCAGAAGATCTCTGTCTTCTGGACACTTTTATTCTGGGGAAAAGTTGTGGGATGCTAAAGCACAAAGCACTTGATGCTAACTGTTCACAGAACAGGAGTGGATAATGTGTGTGGTCGGTGGAATACTCAGTAGAAGCCAGATCACCTAACATTGTCTCTCAGACAGTCCATTATTAGCATGAAAAGAGTCCAAGAAAGTCTTCTATATAAAATGGATATATGACGTGGTTTTATAACCCACTAAATTACAGACATTAGCACTACAAAATAATACATTTCAGGAGACTAATAAAACATTCTGGTATTGTGGCCTCCTGACAAATATAGAGAACACACACAATCAAGAGAGAGAAACAGCTAGGGTTATAATTCTCACCCCACCCGGTCATCTGCCTGTGCCTGGCTCATCAGGACCTGTGTGATAACACAGTATCGCGGGTGGAACAGCCTCGCACATGGCTGCAGGGTTCGTTCTTTTCCTGTTTATGTTGTCAGTGATGAAATGCTGAGTTGGAACGTTTTTGTACTTAAGCACTGCTCAGCGTTTTCTCTCTTCCCTCACATCCATGTTAGCTTTTTCCTTTAATTATTTTGATGTTGTTATTCTTGGCAAGGCTGCCCTTTCCACTATGGTGTGTTTACCTTCCAAATGATCCCCACTTCCTCTTTATCTTTGTGAGCTTATTTCCATTCTCACTCCATCTTCTCGGTTCCCCTCTCGGCCATTCCTTCCTTTCACAGCTTGGTCCTTTTCCTGTCTTTCGGTGCTTCTGTCAACTTTCACCCCAACCCTCTCACTTCTTTGGAATAACAAGTTATTTCCTCTTTCATTTCCTCTTACAGAAGATGTTTTTGGACCTGTTCCATAAAAATCTTTGGTGTGAAAGCCTACCCATGTGGTTCTGTTTCCGCAGGGCACCCTTCCCGCGGTGTTTCTTTGGCTCGATGCCCTTGGCCTTCACACTAAGTTAAGCCTGGCTCTGACAGTTATGTTCCTTACCCGACCTGCATTCCAGGCCCGCTGAGGTTGTGAGAGGACTGAGGAGGCCTGCTCCCTCTGGCAATGGATTAGTGTTTCAAAGAATCTATTTCGAGAAGTCTATCTGAGGTATGAAAATCTAAACTTTTTTATTTTTGCTAGCGAAGTTGTCAAAGGGAAGGGCTGCTGAGTCAGCAGTATTTGCCACAGCTGCGATACGTTCGTTCCTCAATTTATAGCATAAGTGTATATTTAATTCTTTATAAGTCGTCCAATGGGAAGTGAGGTGGCTGTATACATGCCAGAGGAAAAAAAATACTTTAGCAAAAACGACTTTCCATTTAAAAATGATCGAAACTTTTCATCATGTTAATGTGTCCTTTAGTTGGTGCAGGAGTGTTACTATCCGTAAGAGCTCATAAAATAAGCTAAAATCTTACCATTCCTTGTTTCAACTTAGTGTTTCCCTTTAATCTGATAAAAATTTCTTTGAAGACCCAATAAAGAGCAAACTTTTAATCCTATTTCTTGTAAGGTAATGTCAATTTGGCACAGTAAAAAGCCCATGGAATAAGAAGAGAACACTTAAAGGGCAGAGACTCATTTGTGAACAATTGCCAGGAACCCATCAATCCACAGCACAAGCCCCAGTCTTGAGAGTCTGACACCACATGGAACAAAGGCAGGGGCAGGGACCACTCACACCCCCTCTCCAGGCTGTAGAGAACACACACTCCCTTGTTTGAAGTTGAACAAAATGATTTGAAAAACATCCTGCAGAGCACAGGAAATGAGCAGCTTCAGGAAGAGGGAGGTAGATTTGCATTTACAGTGGCTGGCCTCTAGAGCAGGGACCAGGTACTTTCTCTCCTATCATCACTCCTTCTGAGAATTAAATAATTTACCAAAAGAAAAAATAAGTATACCCATTATACTTAGCATGATTTTTATGATTTCTAGTTAATTCTGTTACGAACTTGGTTTAATGTAAGCTTATAATAATTAGGCTTTTGTGTTCAACGTTTAATAGAGTAATCAAATTTGTAATCAAAAATATAAAATAGGTCTAAATGCAACAATTTCTGAAAATAGACATTACAAACTACACACATCATTTAATGTTGACCAGAAACTTGAAGAATTTATCAGGTTTTCTATTAAAAGGCATAATATTATATAATAATATTAGTTCTAAGTTATGAGAAACTGATGATCTGGTTGGAGAGATAACTCAGCCATTAAAATCTAGGCTCACAACCAAAATTATAAGAGAAACTGATGTTCTAATATTTTATAACAAATGGCTTTGTCTCTCTTCTCCCACACATAAATTTCATTTCACTATTAATAAAATGTGTAATTTGACAATAATTATGCTAGTATCAATAGGTAGATCATAGCAGATGATGATAGGTGACCGATGACAGATGATAGATTAGATAGATAGATAGATAGATAGATAGATAGATAGATAGATAGATAGATAGATAATAAGTTGACTTTCTTGAGGAAAATCATAGCAAGATTTTAAAACTTACTTTTAGCATATTGTTTAAGTTGATTTCCTGCCATGAGAAATTTTCCTCCCTAAGCTAAGATGACAAGCATTACCTAAACCTGAGTTTATTTTGAGGTCACATTAGCACCATATGCTGTCATTACTACTCGAGCTAATTTAATAGACTAGGTCAGATTTTTCCCACAAACTCTAAAACTACTTGTTTAATTTTGTCAAGCAGATAGTCATCCTAATAAAGTATGTATGTGTCTTTTAATCAAAATGTTCTTGAAAAAAATCTATTAAAATAAACTCAAAGTTTTATCTAAACTGGCTCTTCATAGAGAAAAAAGTTGAACTTTTTTATTAAAGTGGTGAACTTGAAAACTATCTATTTAACACACACATCCAAACTGTTCTGATGAAACAAGTATTCAAAGAACAAAATTTCCAAGGCTTACACTGAATCAGACACTGAAACTGAATTTCCCTTTGTTTTCAAGGCAATTTGTCTATCCCTATTTAGAGAAGCAAAAAAGAGAAATAACTTCTTATCCACACTAAGTACCTTTAAAGTCATGAAACACAAGGCCCCTTTGGACCATCTCTCCTCTTTCTCACTCTCTCACTGCCAGTAAAAGCTTTTAAAAAATGGAAAGGAATATCTTTGTTCTTCCTAAGTGTTCCCCACTGCCTCCTTCTTTTTGATGGGTAGGTTGCTGCAACCGTCAGCAGTCCGATTCTCAATCAGCACATTTTAAACTACACTGCAAAGACGAAAAGAAAAGAGTGGGAGTGTTGGAATCTGGAGAGCTGACCATACTGGCTTCAAATTTGCTAATTGAAACACAGCTCCCTTGAGCCATTGTTCCAAGACTTCCATGCCTGTAAGTGTGCCTAAGGACTTTGGAGCCAGAAAAATAGTGAGGCAAGAAATACCAAATGCTCAGATGAGCGTAGTGGACCTCGGAATGTTTTCACAATGGTGACCGCCTCTTTCTGATGGATAGAGTAGAGTGTTGTCTTTACGAAGTCTTGAATTGAAAGTATAGTCCTGTCATCAGACAAGCAGTTTAGAATTCAGTAAACACTGTTTCTTCATTTACAAAACACAGGCCTTTCTGTTGCTACATAGGTTAGTTAAGACAAGCAGAGTGTAATAAAAGAAACTGGCCTATAGCAGGTGCGTTAATCAGCTCTTACTGTGGAAAATGGAGAGAGAAAAAAGGGAGCCCCAGAGAGGGTAAGGATTACTCTGTGCTCAGAGTTTTGTAAGCTTTGGTTCCAGGTAGCTTTTAACCTTATGCCAGTAATGAGCTGTCTTGATCACCATAGCTTTGAAACCCAGTCCTCTAGCTCCTTTATCCTTGATCTTACATATTTTTTTTTCTTCTACACCCTCTTCTCTTCTACAAAACTTACAGAATTGGCTATTTCCTCCAAAAGGAGAAGGTACTCATTGTAATGTTAATGGGAACTGGGTTATCTGTAGTCAGACATGGGGCGAAGTGACATACCTATAGTACTGACCAAGTTTCTGTGATCAAGGAACAAATATCCTCTATTTGGGTTTTATTTTTAGTTAACTACTATATGGCTCATTCTAGTATATTAAAAAAAAAAAACTTTTACACCAGGTGGTGGTTGCACACACCTTTAAACACAGAACTCCACTTAGGAGGAAAAGGCAGGCATATCTCTGAAGACCAAACTCTAATTGGTCTTATTTATAGAAACCTGGAGTCAGATATTAAAAGGTGGAAGTTGAAAGATCAGAGAAACAGAGCAGCCAACCACTAGTTCTTACCTCAACAAAATCCTCAGATCTAATGGGGTATCCTGTCTCTACGGGTCCTCAGACTGAATGCTTTCTCTATGAAACCTCAGACCAAATGCCTTGAACTCCTGTCTCCTCCACCTTATATTTCTCCCTCTGCCCAGCCATATCCCTTCCTGTCTCCACCTCCCTAGGGTTGGGATTAAAGACATGTGATTACCAAGTACTGGGAATAAAGGTATGAGCTTTGTGTGGCTCTGTTTCTCTTTTAGACTGCTTCAATCTCGTGTACCCCAGAATGGCCTTGAACTCACCGAGGTTCATTTGTTTCTGTCTTCTGAGTTAAAGGTGTGTGCCACCACTGCCTGGCCTCTATGACTAACTAGTGTGGCTAGCTCCACACTCTGATCTTCAGGTAAGCTTTATTTGTTAAATTACAAACAAAATATCACCACAGATCTCCGTGAGTTCGAGGCCAGCCTGGTCTACAAGAGCACCAAAGCTACAGAGAAACCCTGTCTTGAAAAAAAATATATTTTTTTGCTATCCTTTTTAGAATTAAGGTCTTGAACATAAGTTTCAAAATGCATTTCTACTTACTTTGTGAATTTTCATATCCTTATTTCTGGCTCTAAAATTTTATTTTTAAAGGATTTTGTGATAATAGATAAATACAAGTAATTTTAAATATTAACTTCATGTTCCATGACTTTATTAAATCATTTATAGACTCTGGTAGACTTTTATGTAGTTTTTGAAATGTATTACTATAAAGTGAAAATTCATGAGTTGGCTTTTAATATTTTGATATTTAAATGCCAGGATGATTAGATTTTTCTCTTGAATTTATATAAAATGTGGTCATTTGGGAAGAAGAAACCTTAAGTGAGAAATTTCCCACACCTAGCTGGCCTGTAGGTAAGCCTATAGGGCAGTTTTTGAATTAATGGTTGATGTATGAGGGCCTAGCCACTGTAGATAGTACCTGAGAAGGGGCCCTGGAGGATATAAGAAAGCAGGTTGAGCAAGCCCAGTAATCAGTGTCCTCCATGGCTCCTGCCTCAGTTCCTGCTCCAAGAACTGGATCTCCTGCCTGACTTCCCTATATAATGAGCTGCTTCCCTATATAAAGACCTTTTTCTTCTCCCCCAGGCTGCTTCTGGTCATGATATTCTATGACAACATTGGAGAGCTATCTAAGACAAGCTCCACATTCATTTGCTTGCAGTAGCGAGGATACAATGTCACCTGGGACATGGGAAAGTAAGCAGCCATGAAAATGAACATACATGCATTATTCTTCATTATAGAGTAAATTTGTACAGATTTTCCATTAAGTTTAATACTAAGTAGGTATGGTTTGTTTTGTGTGGCAAGATTATGTTTTTAATTTTTTTATTAAAAATTTCCCCCTCCTCCCCACCTCCCATTTCCCTCCCCCTCCCCCCACTCCCCTTTCCCTCCCTCCCCAGTCCAAAGAGCAGTCAGGGTTCCCTGCCCTGTGGGAAGTCCAAGGTCCTCTCCCCTCCATCCAGGTTTAGGAAGGTGCGCATCCAAACAGACTAGGCTCCCACAAAGCCAGTACATGCAGCAGGATCAAAACCCAGTGCCATTGTCCTTGACTTCTCAGTCAGCCCTCATTGTCCACCATGTTCAGAGAGTCCAGTTTTTATTCCCTGCTTTTTTAGACCCAGTCCAGCTGGCCTTGGTAAGTTCCCAATAGATCAGCCCCACTGTCTCAGTGGGTGGGTGCACCCCTCACGGTCCTGACTTCCTTGCTTATGTTCTCCCTCCTTCTGTTCCTCATTTGGACCTTGGGAGCTCAGTCTGGTGTTCCAATGAGGGTCTCTGTCTCTATCTCCATCCATCGCCAGATGAAGGTTCTATGGTGATATACAAGATATTCATCAGAAAAATTACATTGATTCTTCTACTCTTTGTGTATATCCTCTGTTACAGATCTGTTACTAATGAAGCCTCTCAATTTTTACTTACAAATCCTGTTTGCGCATGGCTCTGTGTATGTGTGTCTGGTGTGGAAAGCCCTTCTGTATATGTGTTGCCTTGGCCTGTGGCAGGGAAGAATAGAATAAGGTGGGAATTCCAAGCAGATAGAGGAGGAAAGAAGGTGGAGTCATGTAGCTGCTGAAGGAGACAGATGACCTGGAACCTGACCAGTAAACCACAATCCTTGTGACAAAAAACAAAATAATAGGATTGACTTAATTTAACATGTAAGGGCTAGCTAGAAATATGCTTAAGCTATTGCCTAAACAGTATTATAATTAACCTAGTTTTGTGTGATTGTTTGGGGTCTGGGCATCCAGAAAATGAATGAGCAGTCTCTGCCTACATGTGCCTGTGTGTGTGACTATGTATGTGTCTGTGTGTATGTGCCTGTGTGTGTGTCTGTGTGTATGTGCCTGTGTGTGCCTGTGTGTGTGCCTGTATGTGTGCCTGTGTGTGTGTGCTTGTGCACATCAGAGATTGACATTGAATGTCTTCCTCTCTCACCATCTGCCTTATTCTATTGAGAAGAGTCTGTTGCTGGCCCAGAAGCTTACCAGTTTAACTGGACAGTCTGACAAGCAAGCCCCAGATGTCCTCCTTTCTCTGCCTCCATGACTGGTGTGACTGGACCACACCACTCTGTCTGGCTTTTTTATGTAACTTCTTGGAATCCAAACGCAGGTCCTCGTGCTTGTACAGCAAGAACTTTGCCCACTGGCACCCTTACTTCCAAGAATTTCTTCAGTGCTTACTGAATTGAAGAAGGTGAATGTTATTTTTCTCTCTGACATTTCCTTGTCTACTGACCATCATTTCCCTGGCAAGATGTCCATCAGCATTCTTATCATTGGTCCTTACTACACATGTGATACATCATTTGAGGCCCTGTTCTTTTCTTATCCATCCTGTTTCTCTCTATTTCTTGGTTTCAGTAATTTTATTCAGTTTGCTTGTTTACTAACTCTTTATTGATCAATAGAACAGTAGAACCACCCAAAGAAGCCTTTTTCCTCCCCAGGTATCTTCATTTTCTCAGTACTTTTGATTCCCAGTGTTTTCTGTTCCATATTGAGCTTCCCTGTTGTAAATTCCTTTTGATCGTCATTTCCTTAAATCCTTACAAAATTTTATCTGCTAAATCTTAGCCATTTTAGAGTTTGTTTTGATTGACTTTTTCTTGTTTATGAGTTACAATGTAGTACCCCATCACTTATATTTATATATTTGTATTTTACACATACAAATCTTTATATAGTGTATATTGTTCTAATTTTGTTTCTGTTGCTATGATAAAACACCCTGAGCCAAAAGCAGCCTATGGAATAAAGGATTTATCTCATTTTATAATCCTCAGGTCACATCAGTCATTGAGAAAAGTTGGAGCAGGAACCCAAAGCAATAACCTGGAGACAGAAAACATGGAGGAACTCTGTTTTTTCACTTGCTTACTAAACCATGCTCAGCTAGCTTTCTTTTACAGCTCAGTCCCAGTGGCCTGGGGATGGTTCTGCCTATAGTGGGCTGGACATTCCAATCATTAATCAAGACAATTTCTTACAGACATGGCAGTTGGATCATTTCCTGGAAGGTTATTTTAACCTAATCATAATAGGTTTTAGGCTTGCTTGGTTACACTTTACAAGCCTAAAAAACACTCTATTTGAATGTGTTCTCTAATTGAGAGTATAGCCCTTATTCTAATATAAGGTCACAGATTCTGGGGGTCTCAGATGCCCAGCCAGAGGCTCAGTTTAACTTGCCTAGTTAGAATCCCAGCACTGTATTACTTAGAGGAGTTTTGCTTCACCGTCTACCTCTAGCCATTCTTTGCTGGACTTCCAGAATATTAATCTTACACAGAAATGTCCCAGTCTATGCACAGGGAATCTAGCCCAATGGAGGTGCAAGGAATCGTACAGATTTGGGGTGTCAGCTATTTTTGGTGGCTAAATAACCTTAGGCTGATTATTACAGCCATGTTTACAGATCAAAGCTTTGCTCAAGACACTTCTCTTGGACTTCATCTCCATGAGCACAGTCTGGAAATGCCACCAGTGAAAAAGCTGAAGAAAGCATGAAGCTTGTCTCAAGTCATTATTTTCCTCTAAGGAAGACATATCCATTCTTTCTACTTCCCAGACACATAGATTTATATCCTGATATATTTTGTCTTGTTTATGATTATTTTTGCATCCGAAAAATGTAACTTTAGTATCAGTTAATCCAATATTTAGCTCATCACCTTATGCTTTTGTACCAAACTTAGGACTATGTCCTCATTTTGTAAAATTATGGGTTGTCTTTTGGGGGTTACCTTCCCCAGGAGCAAAAATGTCAGCAATCTCTTGCTTCAAAAGTTGAAGAGTGACTTGTGTTTCAATCTCATTTATTTTGAAAGCATAAGCAGATTCACTTGGGGAATATGGTATGAACTTTTGGTCTTGGTCTTTACCATCCAGTGTAAATGAAAATCAAAAAATAAATCATCTGGTATACCTTAAAGGTATTTGAATTAATCTACTCCATCATCATGCTATAACAGAAATAATAATCCAGATTCTCTCCATTTCAAATGAAAAAATGGCAGCTATTTAATAAAGGATGCTAAAGAATTACCCCTAGAACACTGGGAATGTGTATACCTGGAATAAGTCTTATAAAGTTAAATGGGAATTTTCCAGATTCAAAAAAAAATGTATTTTATCCTAGCTCTTTAGAAGTTTGCTGAGATGTACAGACTTTGGGTCAGGTTAATTTTGATGTGTAATGTTTATTTGTAAGCTTTTATAATCAAGTTATATAAAATAAAACAACCTTAGTTTAGTACACACACACAGACACATACACACACGCACCTATTTGCCTTTGACAAAAGAAAAGATTAAATGTACAGTCTTGCAAAAGCCTTGAATCTCCATTCCCTCCCTTTCTTTCCCCTCCTTTCCATATAGATATAGAAATCCCCATATAAAATACACTTTTGTACCTATAATGCCTCTTATTTAAAGGTTTCCACCTTCCTTCTGTCTACAACACTTGAAGGTTGCTTTGATAAATACCATGTGAGGAAAACACAACTCTTTCTTGCATTAAGCATTTTTTGGGAAAATATTTTTAAAGTTCATGTAGTCGTTTCTGATGATCTAAAAGAACCCTAGAGACAATAAGAGAAGAGCACATCTGTTATCTTCTCTGTTAATATAAGTGTCGGATTGTTTCAAGTCCCGCAAGGCATATTCCCACGTAAAACGTGGCAGGGAGCCGAGTGGTAACGACTGCAGTGCTGTGTCTGGGTTTGTGAACATCACACACAATGACCATTGGTTCACTTATGAGATGATGTGCTAACAATACCACAAATGAGCAATGACAATCACACAGGACTGTTAACGGCACAGAGAAGCATTAGGGCACTGAAGCCCTGTTGGAGACAAAGCATTTACTAAGTCTCACTTGGGATCCCAAGGCCTCAGGGTATGGCTCATAGTGCTTTTTCTCTTTCTCTGCAAGATGAGAAGTCAATTTCAGGGCCAAATTTGACCCAGACGCCTGCAATGAGGACTTTTAGGTGTAGGGTTCTTTTTTTTTTTAAGGTAGATGTGCTTTGAGGTGGATTTTAAGAATATAGGTGAAGGAACCATTTCCATCAACAACAGCCTCCCCTATCATGGTAGTAAGGAGTCATGGAAAGGACTGAGCATGAGAAACCACACAAACAGTCTTGATAATCAATGGCAAAAACGTTCTGTGACCTCTAACATTTTCTGTCAAAATCATAAACCTCTTACTGCCAATTATAAATACAGAGAAAAAGAAGACAGTGGAAAACTAAGATTTATTTTATGCTCTATAATTTAGAACATTGAAAACGAAAGCACTTATAGTTGTGTTAAACATCATATCAGGAGTAATTTAAGCAGCATTTGCCTGTCTTGTTGTGTAAGAGGGAATGGAGCAAATGTCTTTTTTTGTCTTACTGAATCATTACACTCTCTGAGTCAGTTTCTAACATTTTGTTCTTGTTTTAAATGTCTATATTCTCTCTAAAATCTCCTTTTACATGGGGAGGTCTTTTGGTTTTGGTGTTTTGAGTGTTTTGTTTTTAAAACCACAGTCAGTTTTTGAGGAACACAGTCATTTGCTGTCAGGGTTACCACCTACATCATAGTCTGTCTTAATTTTTCTTTCAGTCAACTATCTGACAGCTTCAATTATCAGTTTTCTAAACACCATGTGAGTTTATCACCGTGAGACGAATTACAACAAAACTGTATGTTTTGCTCTCTGCTAATGAACTAAAAGAATGCTTAAGTTGTAGTGACCAATCAATGACAAGCTGAGTAAAATGATGCAGTTGGTCACTGATCACGAGGGCATCTGTTTTACAGAATGATGTATAGGCTGAACTAGCAGTAAAGTGTACCTTAATTAATTATGGTTAATATGCCATAGCAACTGAAATTTGAACTCTATTGTCTTGGGACTCGCATTTAACTAGACAGATATCCCTGAAATCCCTTCATGTCAGAACTATGCAAAGGTAAGAACACCTTGACCTTACACAAGGTCATGCCCTTGACTTAGCTTCACCTAAATTTAGTCATCAGATATGTTCTTTTGGCTTCATAGGGTTTTATGAGTCTTTTAATCAAAGGTATTGGTACATTCTTTGGTATCAAGAACATACAAACTTACGGCAAAACTTAGGTATATGGGAGATAACACTCTCCAAGTTTTATAAAGCCTGACTTCTGTCTCAAACTCTACCTTCAAAAGAGGCAAATCCAATATCAGTTATTTTAGGATTATCCTTAACATATACTTGTAAGAGCTTTATGTCTCACTTCAAGGGGTTATGTAATGCTGTGCCCTGTGTAAATTGGTAGGTGTAAGGATGGTACTGGTCCCCAGACATCCGCCTCTCTCCAATAGGACCCTATGATGAGTTACTTCCCAATACCTGTACTGTGTCCATCAAAGAAACCATGTCTTTCTTTCCTCATCTTGGATGGATATTCAGACATCCTGGTTCTTCTGACAATTCTAGTGGCTTTCTGTGGCCATGGGAAACATTTTGTGAATCTGCATTTCTATTTAAGAGATCCCCTGTGTTGTAGTTATCACAGAAAGAGTCTTTTATAGTCATGAAATAAGAAAAGCAGTATTTTTTCAGAGCTCTTAATAAAAAGTAGGAATAGACTTCTTGGCTCTCTCACCCAGTCTGAGTGTTCTACTTGTGGCCCCTTGTGTTGAGGCACAATCTGGAAGCTTTTTCTCAGGATCACCCATTATCCTGCCATCTCTATCCTTGACTCTGCTTCTCTAACGTCATGACAGGGACACTCATTCTGACCTTATCATCTTTCCAAGTCACCTTACATGCACCTTGATCTCACTAAAACTCCAAAACCAAAAATTTCCTCCCTTCCTCTGCTTCTCTAACGTCATGACAGGGACACTCATTCTGACCTTATCATCTTTCCAAGTCACCTTACATGCACCTTGATCTCACTAAAACTCCAAAACCAAAAATTTCCTCCCTTCCTGTGTCCTCCAAGAAAGAGCATTCCACAATAACTGCTCTCCCAGAAGCCAGAGCAGCAAGATCTTACCATAAAGAAAAAGAAGTCCCATGAGACAAAAAGAAATGAAGACTAACACTAAATTAATGCCATTCTGAATTTTTACAACTCAACCAATGAAAAACCAGGTAATGAAATGGTTATGAATTTAATCCATAATCATAATCCCTTATCATCCGCATAGCCTTGAAAATAGTAATGTCTTTGAGCTTGAGTTCTACCGCCTGTAGAACTGATATAATAGCAATGTAGGGCTCTTGTGGCTTTCATGACAACTAAATGAGCTTTTCTGTATAAAGAAATATTTAGCATGGTACCAGGCAAATAGTAACTGCTCAATAAATATTATTTTTCTTATTGAATAAAATTGAAATGCGGAAACTTAATTTTCTCAGGTAAGATATTTCCCAAACAGTAGTTGTTGTACAAGGCTTGCAAAAGATACTTATCTGATACAACTTTGTGCTGAAGAACAAAATGCTGCTCAGAATCTTCTTTCTGGACATTGAAGGGGACTTGCTTTTACTTAGGAAAGACTCGAAGTTGTTTTACACTGCCTGCATCTTGTAGTCGCAGTCTATTCAGTGTTCTGTAAGCTCCTTGTACCTTCATAGGAATATCCTTCTTTAGGTTGGGAAAGTTTTCTCCTATAATTTTGTTGAATATATTTTCTGGGCCTTTGAGCTAGAGTTCTTCTCCTTCTTCTACCTCTATTATTCTTAGGTTTGATCTTTTCATGGTGTCCCAGATTTCCTGGCTGTTTTGTGTTAAGAATTAGTTGGATTTGATGTTTTATTTGATCACTGAGTCTATTTCCTCTATAGTATTTTCAGCACCTGAGATTCTTCCTTCTATCTCTTGTATTCTGTTGATTATACTTGTCTCTGTAGTTCCTGTTTATTTACCCAGATTTTCTATATCCAGCCTTCCATCCATTTATGTTTTCTTTATTACCTCCATTTTGGTCTTCAAGTCTTGAACTGTTTCTTCTACCTGTTTGATTGCTTTTTCTTGGTTTTCTTGGGTATCATTTTGTTTTTCTTCTCTTCCATTTCTTTAAGGGACTTTTTCACTCCCTGCTTAAAGATCTCCATTATTTTCATAAGGTTGTATTTAAAGTCATTTTCTTCTACTTCTTCTGGGTTAGGATGTTCAAGTCTTCCTATTGCATGTTTGCCAGATTCTGGTGTTACCATGTTGCTTTTTAGGATGTTGGAGGAATTCTTGCATTGGCATCTACCCATCTCTTCCTGCAAATGAGGCCAGCAGAGTCTTGGAATCTTGGTCCAATCTTTGCTGTGGCTGACTGAGAACTTGGGAGTTTTTCTTGGTCTGCCTTCTCTTAGGTCCACTCAGCACTGAAGCAGGCCGTGTTGCAGGATCCCAAGGACCACACAGGAAAAAAGGCTGGGTTGGAGGCAGGGTGGGATGTGAAAAAGAAGATCCAGTGGCAGGAGCATGCCCCGTTGGCTCTCTAGTTCCCTCAGCCTCAAAGCAGGCTGTGTTGGGGGTTCCAAGGACCTTACAGATGAAAAGGAGGGGCTCCTTAAACTTTTTAAACAAAATGTAAGTAATCTGGAGATAATTTAAGAGATACAGTAGGAGTATTTAGGTTATATGCAAACACTGTTATATAAAAGAGGGATTTATATATCTACAGCTTTTGATATCTTGGCGTCAATCTCGTACAGATACTAAAAGGGAGGAGTAGTGTGGTGTTTGTGTGTGTGTGTGTGTGTGTAAAATGTAACACAAATCCTAAATTGTTTTAAAATTTAAATCCTTATATCATTTAAAATCAATGCTTCATGATAGAGTATGTCACTTCCTGGTCCTTAAATACTGCCAAGCAGTTCTCAACCTAACATTACACTACCTAAAACACTTTGGATTCTGTCCACATTGTAACAAACAAAGAAGAACCAAGGAAAACAAAACAAAACTCAGGCAGTTATTTGCAGCCTGGGACTGTGAACATGATCAGTGGTGAATGGTCCCGGATGAGCTGCTGCCCCAGCAACTTTAACCACACTGCAGCATTGGCGGAAAAGGATGCTTTTAGGGTCTTATCTCCACATCAGAGATATGTGTCCCTTTGGGATGCTTTTCACACATACATTCACACACATACAAATACTTCCTCTCTCTCTCTCTCTCTCTCTCTCTCTCTCTCTCTCTCTCTCTCTCTCTCTCTCTCTCTCTCACACACACACACATACACACAAATACATACATACATTCACACACACACAAGGAGAGATCTTCATTTCTTTCACATAACTTAATCACAAGCAGGCCCACTTCAACTAGATTTAAGAACACAGCAAGACACTCTTTCCCCAGATGCTGTGACATCTAACAGACATCTCCCACAAAACAGTGAGAGGATTCCTGAACAGTCCCTTTTAATCATTTATCCCAGGCCCCTTTTGAAGCTGTAAAAGTTGCTATTATCTCCATAATAGTAAAGATTACTAATTAACTTCTCCAGAAACGTCGTTTAAGTCTTTTAATGGAACTATAACTTTTTTTTTCAGATTATAAATAAAACCTAACCAAGCAAACATGCTTTGTTTTGTTTCTCGTATAGAGTGTTTATACAGTTGTTTTCCCATACTTTCCAAGGTGTGGTAACTAATTCTTCAATTTAATAATTCTCAGCTTGGTTAATGTCTTCAATAACAACATCAGTGCAGACCAGTATTGAACTGACTTTTTGAACAATAAAACCTAAACCCTGCTGAGTTGAAAGAAATGAAGAAGCCATGCCAACCTGTTTTTCTAAAGATGGATTCAGTATGACCACTTTTAATTCACAGACCTGAGACCCACATTCAGGATTTTTCTGCTGTACAAGCTGTTATCCCTTCCCTACACCAAGATGACATCCAGAAAATTTGAGTATGTATCTCCTATATACTTTACATCGTTTGTGGCAATAAAAAAGAATTTTTACTTATAAACATTGCCACAAACCCACAAAGTTTCAGGGTCAGCATCTAGTTTTCAGAATATCCTTGAATCGATAGATTTTTGAAGCTTTATTTGATTGAATTACTTTACATTGATTGTAAAAAGAATTTTTAAAAAAAGACAAAGAAGTGGCAATGAAAACAAAAGTAATCATGGTGACCACAGAGCCATAAAAAAGGGAGCACTGGGGAGCTGGACCGGACCCATGGTGAGGTCACTTGGTTCACAGCTTTGTTAAGGGTTTCCAGTGTCTCTCCACAGTGTGGTTGCTGAAAGCCCTCTGGAGTTTCTGAGACAAGTGAACACTGCAAAGAGCAGAAACAGCCCTTTCTCTATTCACGACACACTTTCTGGCCTCACACAGCTCTAACCAAACAAGGTCTGTGTTTTAAGATCTATGGAGTGACTTCAAGCTTGAAAATCTCTGGTCTACAGTATTTGATAGCTTAAAAGAGCTTTCCAAACCACTTGGAACTGCTGGTTGTCATTTCTGGAACATGAAGACGTAATGTTTGGAGGGTATTGTGCAGTGCAGTGTGAAACCTTGAAACCTTTCAGGTCTGTGACTGGATAAGATGCCTATTGAGACCTGTCTCGACAACATTCAAATTTCCCAATATTCATTGAAAGAAAAGAATCAATATGCTTATCAACTTTAAAATATCAATAATTATTTCATTGACTACCCATAGCCAAGAGGATAACTATATGTTTTTCCTTTGGTTCACCTTCTTACTTAGCTTCTTTAGGATCACCAATTGTAGACTCCGTGTCCCTTATTTATGGCTAGAAACCAATTATGAGTGAGTACATCCCATATTTATCTTTTTGGGTCTGGGTTACCTCACTCAGGATAGTGTTTTCTATTTCCATACATTTGCATCATTGACTATTAATATGAGCACAAATTACACAGTCACATTAGAGAAAGGCTATGGAAAATAAAACCAGCTCCTAATAAAAACACCTCTATCCCCCAACAGTACTCCAAATAAAAGCTTGAGTGAACATAGCTTTTATCATTTTTCCCAAAACAGTCTAATAACTCCTTCAAACTGCCTATGTCAAATAATTAGATTTTTTAATTTGTTCACTTGTTTTCTTGTGTATGGGTATTTTGCCTGCCTGAACGTCTGTGCACTACATGGATGCAATGCTCCAGGAGGCTGGCAGAGGGTATCAGATCCCCCAGAACTGGAGCTCCACATGGTTGTGAGCCTCTATAGGAAAACTGAGAACCAAACCCTGGTTCTCTGGAAGAACAGCTAGTGCTTTTGACCATTGGGTCATGCCTTCAGCCCCTCAATGGATTGTTTTACAATATGCTTAAATCCATATGCCTCATTCCATTATAGAATAAATATTTAAAAATACGAGTAAGGAACATAGAAGCTTACTCTAAATGACTTAAATAAAGTAGCAAATAGACTGAGGTGAGAGTCTTATGTGGATGAAATTTATATTCTATGTCCCCAAAAAAATCTAATTAAATTTGAGTCTTCTGAGGATAAATAATTAAATAAATGAGATTCTAAAGAACATTATTTCTATAGGTAGTTTGAGAGAAAGGTGAACCAATCTATATCATCTAGGAAATAAATTTAAAATGAGAAAATGAGGATGAGCATCCAGCTCATCTGTAAAATGTTTGCCTCTCAAACACGAGGATATGAGTTAAAACACCAGAACTCAACCAAAATGCCACACACATGGAGACTGCTTGCAATTCCAGTGCTGGGTAAGTGGGCACAGAAAGGCGCTGGGGTTGCTGGCCAGCAAGTCTAACCTAGCTGTGAGATCCAAACCAGTGAGGTGAATGACATGCCTGAAGATAACACCTGAAGCTGTCCTGTGGCCTCTACCCATGTGCAAACATATGGATGTATGCACACACATATGTACCAACATATGCATAAACATGCATGCACACATACACAAGCATTTTAAAATGAGGAAAGATTTCCTGACCATTAATAGTACTAGATGCACGAATTAGCATCACATGGGTACATTAGGAGGACATAATGGAACTTGCTTCCTGAAGCTATAGAGTTAATTTATTACTGCATGTGTAATAGTTACTATTGTTTTTTTCTAACGGCAATGGTAACTGAGCAATAGCAATGTACCAAACACCATGCATTAAAATACTATTATTACTAATATTACACCTGGAAAGACCTGAGTCTCTATTTGAATAGCCTACCTAAGGTTACAAAAAGCAGCTGTAGTGAGACAAGGATCCATAGCTTGGCAGCTGCCCACTACAGAAATGCATAGAATTATTTTGTATTGCTATCCTGCCTCCCATTACCAGTGCACTCTGGCAAGCCACAGTGGTAACCAACACTGGGTTATCTTGGTTTGCCACAACAGAGTGAGTTAAAGGGTAACTGTAGTCAGTGTTAGGAAAGGCAACAAAGACGATTAAGGCAATATCCAGTTACTGGGGTGGCCGAAACACACAGCTGGCTCTCATGCCTTCAGTGTGTCAGCAGTCACCAGGTACAGCCCACCAACCGAAGATCTGCGTTAACCAGCCTCAAGGCTTCCATATGCCAACCACATGGTTCCCACCTTAGTCCCCAGCAACAAAACAGCTCTGGAGACCTTTTGACCCTTGCTTTCCATTGCACTAACCAGCTATGATCTGTCAGCATGTAGCCTGACCAGAACAACAAACACATCCTCCATCTCCTGATTATACACCAGCCAGATCAGAAAGTCCGGTCAGAGGATCCTGGCCAGTGCTGATGCTTATCATCACTACAATAGAAACGCGGCGGATTTAGTGTTTCTTAGATCAAATAAAATAACATGTGGAAGGCTCAGTCAGCAGGCAGTACATCAAGGAATTCAGCAAATGTTGGTTCTGTCCTTAATCACATGGTCCTCACACATTTCATTTTACTTTTGATTGGGAGAGTGGAAAGGCATGGTTCCTTTAGAAAGGCAGGCTACATCCCATTGTGAGGAAAGCAGATTGGCATTAGGAATGGCGGCCAGCAATGGGGATATTTATACGGTGTCTCCACTTTATGAAAGGCGGCTCAATTCCACAAGAGAAAAGGAAAGTGAGCACACATCAAGACTTAACACGAGATTGCAGAAAAGATTGGAGAGCTAACACAGAAATGGGATACTTCACTTTTATAAAACTGCCTTGTGCTGGAAGGAGCCATGAAGCATTTGACGATCTGACCGAAAGCCATGAAAATGACCACAAGAAGGCCAACCCAGACGGGGATCAAATGTATTGGGGTCATTCTTACCTCACAAGATGCATTATGTATACTCACTGTGGCAGAAGTGTAAGTACACAATGACAGAGAAATTAATTACAGAAAGTCTCATTGGTACATTTTAAGTTATATTTCTTTATTATTGTTTAAATAGGTAAAACCAGGCTATTTGCTGATCCAAATGATAAGAAATCCTAATCTAGTCAGAATAAACTAAATATAGTTGCTAACACTGAATCAAAATAACGAAACCTAACAATGCCTCTTTTATGACCCTGGATATCGCAGAAATGTGGTAGCATACCCCTACACAATTTGGCTTAAAGAATAACTTCTTAGGTACTAACTCTGAAATACTGTTGTTTTTTATAAAATGGAAATATTCTCATTGGCCACACTTTAGTTTGAGTTTTAAGTCATGAGTGTTTTAGTCATGTGAATGTCTATGATCTTAAAAAGAGGCTAACTTATAGGGCTAAAAGACATATGTTATTATTTTACCTTAAACATAATTAAATATTAGAAATTTCACCTGAAGCTCTTTTTTTAAATATTAGGAAACTCACCCAGTCCTTCTCCACTTTGTGAGGTATTTGTAGCATTGCTCATGCTTTACAAATTGTTGGGACATTTGGTAAAATGTTGTTTTCCATCATTCTCTGGATTTAGACTTCCTCTCCTTGTAGCACGAGCCAGCGATACCTCTTATGAAGCAGCATCATTGGTTTGTGTGGTATGAGGAAGCAGTATGGCCCTGTGGGTTTATTTACATAGACCCACGTTCAAATCCTAAACTTGCTGCTGAACATCTGGTTGCCTGGAGCACATTCTTTACCCTCCCAACTTCCACATATTTAATGAGTTTATTATAAATGCATTTGTAATTTATTCTATCTCAATACTGTTATGAGATATTAAATAGTACACTTAAACATTGGCACCAAGTAGAGAGTGTCATTATTGTACCTCTGAAGTTTATGGAAATGATCCTGCTACCAACACAAGTTTTGATACACAAAACATTAAAAAGAGAAAGAATTTTGAGTTTTCAAGATTAAAAATATATGTTTCAATATTTAATGATATTTGATCTTTACTATCATAATAGTCATCATTTTGAATGAAACTGAAACACTGCTTATTACCTACACAATACCCAAAAGCTAATTTCCCAAGGCAGGGTAAAGAGAGATTCATAAGTAGCTTCAATAATTACTAATAATTTCCAAAAGCTAGTTTTCTTGTCACATTACATAAATTAATTAAACTGTGCCTGCCACTAGTGTATCAAATCTTTGTAATTCCAATGTATCAACTAAAGTTAATTTATCACAGTTATCTAATATGCCCACGAGCTTCAGAAGCTCTGCTCTCTTCCATGTCAGCTCCTCCACGCTCAGGCCTTGGTCAGCTCTTAGCTTGAACCCTTTCTTAATCAGTTTTGTGTGTCTGGTTGCAGACAGCCATAATGTGCTCAAACATACAGGAAGAAACACCTCTTGAAGATGGCAGATCTCTGTAATTCCACCTCACCAGGCTGCAAAGCTAAAGAGACTCCTGAAGCACCACAAAGGTAGAATCTAACGCTATAACTAATGACTAGGGACTGTCATTAAGACCACATTTGAAAGTTATCAAAAAGTCCAGGAGAAAAATGACAACTTCAATAATCTTGGTATTTTTATAGTAGGAAATTAACTACTATATGACAAAATCAAACTGAAAATAGTTTTCTACTTCATTCAAAGAGAGATAATTTTACAAAGGATGAGAAAATATGCTGACATCTGATTAAAATAATTATGGTAAAGTTCTGACAAATACTAAAATATATAGATGAAGATTAAGGATATTATGCAAAGTAAGATAAGTCACTCACAAAGAAATGACAAATACTGCATGATTCACTTATATGAGACACTTGAAGTCATAGAAAAAATCATAGAAACAGACAGTAGGGGCTGCAAGGGTTGGTAAGAACAAGGCAGATTGAGGGAAGCAGTTATTTAATGGGTATAAATTTCCATTTAATGAGTTTAATGAGATAGAAAGCTTTCTAGAAATGGAGTGGTGATGGCCACATAGCAGGATGAATGGACTGTGTCATTGAACTGTCCACTCACAGACAGTGGAGATAGCATGTTTTCTTCTGTATATTTTACAGCAACAAAACAAGGAGGGAAACAAATATTGATAAAAGTTCCATTAGAATTCAGAATTTGATGTGTATGAAAGTTCCCATCAAAGTGCCTTCCAGTTAATTGCTTAATAGAGATGTTTAAAAATCAACCTAAATTTATCTTGAATCACTGATTGACATATTAATTTATTTTATTGAACTCATTGCTGTCTAAATAGTTTCTTTGATGTCCTATTGAGGCTATAGCCACATATCTCAGAAGTAAACGACCCACAGAATGGAATGCATGGAGTGCCCATCTTTCAGCATAAACCAGTCACAGACAGGAAATTTCTTCTGAATGTTCATATTATTGGAAACATACTAGGAGCTTGGTGAGGGACAGAAGAAAAAGTGTGTCATACTAAGGGAAAACAAGGTACAAATCAGAAGTAGAGGCAGAAGACAGACTTGGTATCTCAGCTTGGTTCTTAAATCAGTGTGGGCTATAGAATGGGACAAGTGACTAGAATCCAAACTGGCAGACAGGCAAATCATGATACTGAGAGATACAAATCAAATAGAGTAGTGGAATGCCAGCCTGGAGTACAATGCCAACAAGGAGACCTTCCTGTGTCTCAAAACAAACCAAGGCATGGTTCACTTTCTGGACTGGACCTCCTTGGAGGACCACAGAGGCCTGTGAAGCCACTGGAGGCCATGTTCATGTATATAGTCCATGTTGCTGATCCAGTGAGTATACAGATAACCCAAATTGGACTTGGGTTCTTTCTCTTTATTATTTTTTATTCTTATTTTTAATTTTATATTTTGGGGGAGGATCATGCCTGGAGACAGACATATAAGGACTGGGAAATAAGTGTGGTCAGGGTGCATGTGAAATTTCCAGAGAATCAGTAAAAAATTTATGTTTGGGGGAAAAAAAGGAATTTTAACACACTTAAAGGGATTTGGTCATATGTTACTGTTTTTGGAGGCATGATGGTTAGTGTTAACAACTCACCACAATGTAGTATCACTATCACTAGGAAAAGGCATTATCTAGATAAGGTGGACCAGCCTGCCTAGATCAGATGTCCTGCCTGAGGAGATTTGAGAACATGGATGGTCAAGGAGACAGAATCGACAGAGTGAAGCTGATGAGGGTCACAGCAGACTTCTGAGACATACCAGCAGCTGCCAGGCAGAAGTCAGTTTCACTTCAGAAAGCCATTGTCCAAATTCCTCACCTATACTCTCTTCCAATGTCTCTGATCATGGTCCTTCTCTCCTCTGGAACCTAAAGCAGAAAAGATCCTTCATTTGTGCAACCACTTCTTGTCCCCATGGACTTAAATGTGTGCTTTTGAAGGTCAGTCATTCCTCCTGAGAACTCTGGATACCTGGAAACTGTCAATTACCTGATTTTTCTTTTTTTGTTTTTTTTTCGGGGGGGGGGAGGGGACAGAGGTTACCACATCTTTATTTGGTATCTGGCATTTGAGGCTCCCTCTTGCTCAAACGTCTGTCTGGCTCCAGCTAAGTAACTAGAGCAGTGGCTTTCTCTGGCTGGGTTTCTTCTTCTTCTTCTTCTTCTTTTCTTCTTCTTCTTCTTCTTCTTCTTCTTCTTCTTCTTCTTCTTCTTCTTCTTCTTCTTCTTCTTCTTTTTCTTCTCCTTCGCCTCCTCCTTCTTCTCCTCCTCTTCCTTCTCCTCCTTCTGATTCTCCTGCTGCTTCTTCTTCTGCTGCTTCTTCCTCAGATAATTCTAATACCTTGTCTACACAACTAAGTTACTCCCATTCTAGTATGCTGACCTCTTCAAAACAGATTGTCTCTAAATATAGTCAACCCCCACACATAGCCTCTATCCAGACTCTAATCCAGGCATGGATTTTATGGTCTCAAAGTCTACTCAACATCCACAACCTCCATCTATCTATATCTCTAAACTTTTACATTTCTACCAGTGGTCTGCCAACACAACAAGGCTCCTACAACATTTCCAACCTCAATCATTATATACACCAATGTCTACTGCTTTCAGAAGTACTATACTCCATGCTCTAGGAAATCGTATAATGTATAGCCTGGTTCTAGCATCAGTAAAGAAACATGTCTTATTAGTTCAAGTAGTCTGCCTAATGTGTAATGCACTAGTTAATTTCTCAACACTGAGACTAAAATCCTGAAATAAATAACTTAATGGGGGAAACTGTTTTGATTAGTGGTTTCAGAGAGACCAACCTAGTGTCACTTGGTCCCAGGCTTTGGGAGTGGATGGTGAAGAAGAGTTTCCTTTTGTTGTCCATGTTCACCTCATGGACAACAAAAAATCAGAAAACAAGGCAGAAAGTGGCAAATGACAATATGGGCCCATGAACCTGCCCAAAGTGACCTACTTCCTCCAGTGTGTCTCCAACTTCCTGAAGTTTCCATAGCCTCTCAAAATAGTCTCAACAATTGGATCCGATTACTTAAAATATGAGACTGTAAGAATATTTTGTTTGATTTGTTTTATTTTGTTTTTTGAGACAGGGTTTTTCTGTGTAGCGCTGGCTATACTGGAACTCACTCTGTAGATGAGACTGGCTGGAACCTCACAGAGGTCTGCCTGCCTTTGCCTGCTAAGTGGTGCATTTAAAGTTGTGCACCAACATCTCCCAAGAAAGAACATTTCTTATTCAATCCATAAAATTCAGATTTAAACATTTTTTTCAAAGTGGTTTCCATCCTGTCTATTGTAGAGTTTGCTATGTGGTTGATACTTTCTGGAAACACTACCTGCATCAATACTTGCACTAAAGAAAGGCCTGTCATTGCCCTGAGTCTGACACAGGAGGCCTTTCCATTCCCATGAGTATTAGGCATTGGTGTCATGCTCATGTTGTGATATTCATTCTGGTAGGTATATATTTGATCCCCACAAAAGATTTCCTTAAAAGTATCAGATGCTGTGCCTTCTCCTGCTGTAAAGTAAATCATTGACTTGGAATGAGATCACAAACAACTACTGCAAACTATCTCTCACAGGTTCATAAGTAGAATAGATGTTATTAGACAAACTACAATGATTGAATCAATTAATTTCAAATTATGGATTAGAGTGGAAGTTGCTAGAAAGAAAAAAACACATATGCACATGTACTAGCACTTACTCAGTTTAAATATGTCCAAGGTTTCTAGAAATTATTTGAAAAATCATTTCCTAAGCCCTGACCATTCTATATCCAGTGTAATGGCTATGGCAATGAATGTTGGACATTCTCAGTTCGAATCATATAGAAGCCAATTCATATAAACTTTTCTCTCCTTCCAGATACACATCTCCACCCTGCTGATATGGAGAGTGAGCCACAAGATCTGAATTCAAGAAAAGAGGTGAGCCTGGAATCCCTCAGTTTCCAGACGTTCAGATTCAGGAGGCTTTGGAGTGTGAACCAAAAAATTAGAGAGGTTTAAGTAAGATCATCAAACCACAGGGCTGGAAAGACAGCTCAGCTCTGCTAGAGGCCTTGAGTTCAGTTGCCAGCACACAAGCACATACATGGAGATCTACACTGTCTTAGTCAGGGTTTTTATTGCTACAATAACACACTATAACCAAAGAGCAAGTTGGGGAGGAAAAGGTTAATTCATCTTACATTTCCACACCAAAGTTCATCACCAAAGGAATCAGAGCAGGAACTCAAACAGGGCAGAATCCTGGAGGCAGGAGTTGATGCAGAAGCCATGAAGGGGTACTGCTTCTTGGCTTGCTCCCTGTGACTTGCTCAACCTGCTTTCTTGTAGAACCCAGAGCCCTCAGCCCAGGGACGGCACCACCCACAGTGGGCTGGGCCATCCCCCATCAATGACTAATTAAGAAAATGCCCTACAGTTGGATATCATGAAAGAATTTCCTAAACTGAGGCTTCTTCCTTTTTTATGACTCTAACTTGTATCAAGACATAAGACCACCCACAATATATATAATTCAAGTAAAAAATAAATATATTTAATCATTAAAATATCATTAGCAATTTTGTTCTCATCTCAAGTTTGAAAGCACTTCCTGGACCTGAAATCATTAGGTGTCCTTTCAAGCCCATTATATATAAATACACATAATTATGTGAGTATCAAATTTATTGATACAACAGCAATGAAACAGAGTAACAAACGTCGTGTAATTTTATTAGTTAGTTCATTCCTTATTGAAGCCTTAATAACTGAAACTTCATGCATAATGCCATTACCTTTAGGCTCTGTCTTTATCAAGGAGCTGAAAACAAAAAGTTCTGGAACTGGAGAAAAGTCAAAGATCTTTGAAAACTAGTAAGAACATAATTTGCCCCAGGATAGTATTGAATCAAGCTGGGGGGGAAAAGGTGCCAGCTGATAGGTTTATCAATAATGCAGTATTCTTTTTAACTCCAAGCCCCGTGACTCAAAGAACAGCAGAGTAAAGCTCTAAACTATCATACGGTCATCCTTGCTGGAAAGGGACATTGTTCTGCTGCCTAACAAAACCAGCACCACAGTCGCACTCATACCAATGACTGGTCGACAAGATGCATGAAAAAAAATAATTCCACTTTTCTGTTCCTTGTTCAAGTGCATAAGATTTCATAGCGAACATTAGACCAGCTGAATATTTGACTGAAGCAACCCAAGAAAAGGCTACCCCATAAAGAGGAGGCTAACCCCTACAGAGGAGTGCTCTGGACCGCACATCTGTTTTCCAGGAGACATGCAATCTGTCGCATTCCAACCTGCATTTCTGGGTCACTTGAGACATTTAAACTGCACTTATAATTAACAGCTATTTTTAAACAGTGAAAAAAAATAGAGCACTGGTAAGGTACAAAAGCATTAAAATTGCTCCAGTTTCGCTTTTCAATAGGACACACCACAGCAATATGCTTCAAGATCAAAGAGAGCTCCGAAAGGGAAAGAGAGAGCGCGAGAGAGACAGGCCGATCAGTGGGGATAAATTGTTCCCATTATGACGCTGTAAGAATAGGGTTCTTTCAATTGAAACAATTTAATAACCACATTCATTACATTGGTGTCCACTTGGTTTTATCTGAGCAGTTTTTGCATAACTGGGGAACAAGTTCAATTGAGCTTATTCTCTAGGAATTAAGATGTGCGGGGACTGACATTCAGAAATTAGGCACTAATAGTCGACAGAGCAGTTGTCTGCAGATTCCCCCTAGATGTAGTGAGATCTGCCTACCACTAATTATGTCACAGGCAAATGTACTCTCTAAAAGGCCTGCCCAAAAGTTTCATTAGCTCATTTCAAAGCAGTTTAGGCTGCATTGGGGTGGCGACAGGGTGTCAGAAGCTGTTCCTTGGCATACGTTTGTCAAGTCACTTGACGCAGCATCCGCTCACTGTATAGCCAAGTATGACCGCACTGCCTGTCTGTAGGCTTGTTTCTCCCTCAGCTATCAACAGAGGAAATGTCCCACAGTGTTACTAATATTCTGGGAGATGAAGACAGCCTGAAAGAACAGCACAGAACACGGGAAGGGCCGATTTGACAACGTACAGGAGGGTCACTGAGGCAGCAGTTCAAACAAAATCACTGATTTTCCAGAGTTGACTTGAGGTGTGGAGATGGACATGCTAGAAAAGTGTGGGTGTTTATTTCTTCCAGCCAGCTGCCCCGAGAATGGTTGCATTCGCCGACCCTCATTACACTATGGGGCACAATGTGTCATTTGAAGTGTAGTTTATCCGAAAGTACTACTTTAAAAAGGTATTAGGACTGCAGCTGTAGAAATACATATAAAAGAGGAAAATTTATATATGATGTATTAGACGCACACCATCCATTCCCGTCTGCTTCCCTCACTAGAAGCTAAATCATGTACAAAAACATTTAAAAGACATTTCCCTGTGTACACTAAATCCTTTGTTTTTCATTGCTGCCAAACAAGGGAAAGAAACTACTGCAGCGCACATTGGGTGATACCTTCATAATAGCGCCTTCTTCCCTTCTCTTTCTCCAGAAGACAAAGTATAAAAAGGGAGAAGTTTCCTTCACCTCCACAAAAGCTTTTAAATGGTGGTTTTCTCCGGGAGCCGCTGTTCTTCGAGCACTAGAACATTTCCCCAGGTGGGATTTGCAGTATAAAACCACCGCAGATTGGCTTATTGAGGAAAGAAGATAGACTCACACAGATCACTGGAAAGATAAATAAGCTATAGAGATCAATAAATAAAAGACAAGCAGAAAAAAATCAAACTCCGGCATTCCAGACCAATTAAGATGTTATTTAGTGCCTGTGTGATCGTGACTTCGACACTCTGCTTCATGCTCACATCGCAGGCATTTGTTTTGCTGAGAGAAAGATATACAACTGCTGTGCAAATAGAAAATGATATAGATAGATTTTATGTCCCATAAAGCTGTTAATCTGTGCTCCACATTAAATATAAAGTGCATTTTTTTTATTTAGACACTGCACTGGTATAATTAAAATAAAGTATGCTTGCTCCATTTTTTTTTTCAGTAAGTCATTTCCAGCTATAGAGATCAAATAACAGTGAGGCGGTAGCATGAAATGCGGTTCTAATAGCCTGAGACCACATTTCCTGAAACTAAAACATGGGAGATAATAGTGTGAAGGTACAAATTAAATGCAAATGCAACAGATTTCCTATTGTTGCTGAGCTCTGGGTCGGGCTTCAGTATGGAAATTTAGTGCTTATGTTTAACTTCTCTGGAGAGTAACCATTGACATGTTATAAGTTCCCTTGTGAGATCACTGATGGAAGCTATCAGGAAGACCTTAAGAAATCTTCCTGCCCCCTTTCAGGAAGAGAATGGAAGCAGCTTAGGGCAAGTTCAATAAAAATACACTACCCAGACTACCCCCAGGACACTCATGGAAGTAGGCAAACACTGACAGACTTGTTTTCATAATTGATATACATTTCTGTGGCAACCTACTTTTGTTCAGTCAGTAGGAAACCTTTTTTTATTTCAGAGGTGTGTCAGCAAGTCCTAGCAAAATTTCACTTTTAAAAGCGACTGTTCCAAAAACATCTCATGTTTAACATGGGGAGAAGCTGAACTCAGCTTGTGTTGTGACATCTGCTTGTCCTGTACTGAAGGAAGCCTAGGGACCATGGAGATGAAGGAGTTAATATAACAGAGATGCTTTTGAGCAAGCTGAACATTGTGGCTGAACATGAAATTAGAGAATCACCTTTCTCTCGGCTCAGCTCCACGTGGATCATGCCGCTAGTGTATAAATGCCCATTGAGATGCTTGTTTCTCAGGGTCCCAAGTGTGCTAACATGGTCTTATTCTATACATGCAACTTACTCGAGTTTGTGAACTTTCTGATGAATAGTCTCATTCTGGTTTGTTATAAAATGGCATTTATCATTCACTGCTATAATTTGAAGCTCTCAACTTTCAGGAATGTTACACTTTACAACTACAAACAGAGGTAAGCATGAAGACAAAAACAATAAATAACTTTCCTACTCATGTTAGAAAACTATCTAAGCTTACCAGGAAGTTTCTGCAATCTGTTCATCATCTTGAAGCCTTACATACCTGGAAAAAGATAAAAAGCCACATTGAACACAATGCAACCCAACCTCTCATTCTTTATTCTTCTTCTGCATAATAAAATGCGCATATCCACAGCATTCTTCATAATGAAATGCATGCACCTATATCACATACAAGATTGTATAGCAATATGAAAAAATAAAAAATTGCCCATACACAAACACACGCTAAATGAACCTTTAAATAGGAGAGTAATTGTATTGCTGTTTAGATATAAATGCATACATAGGATTATCTGTAAGTTTCTAAGCTATTGTGTGCATGACTTTAAAACCATAGAAAGCTCTAGGAGCAAAGGTGCTGTTGACCTCCCAAACACTGGTGTGGAGACACACCCTCAAAGACTGTCTGTGGCGAACTCACCCATGACTCTGCAAAGCCCAGATCCCGATCTGCTCTGCGTATATCTTGCATGAGAGCGTGGACTTTTTTTATTGAGCTCTACATTTCTCTCTGCTCCCTCCCTGCCTCTCCCCTCCCCTTCAACCCTCTCCCATGGTCCCCAAAGAGCATGGCCTTCTCAGATGTCACTGGAGCTATGAACCTTGAACTGTGGAGAGTACTGTGGGTTTTTCTTCTTGTCTCAGTTTACTCACACAAATTCTTAAAATCAAGACTGTTTTCCTGCTGGACTAACAGTGATAAGAAAGGCTGGGATAGATGGCCACCTGGGAACAATCTACGCGGGTGCCAATGTTGAGCATGTAGAAAAGTACCGCAAGCAATGGAAGGAAAGTGGCCTCGAGGAGATGGGGAGGTCCTAAAGAGACAAGCCTTCTCTATGCTTACCCCACTGAGACCTCTAACCTCTAAACTGTAAGAGTTCCATGTTGTTTAAGCCACTAAATTTGAGGTCACTTGTTATGGCAGCGATAGGGCACTAATATATTCTTTCTGCCAAAGTAATTTTGAATATCAGAGAATGGAGAAAGTTCTAAATATTGCACCAAACAGACTCAAGTTCAAATTATTTTAAAAAAAAACTTTTTTTCAATCTCCCCTAATGTTTTATCAATAAAGGACCGAATAGCCACAAAGAGTGACATGATACACTCTCTACATTTTGTGTAAAATTGGTAACAGAGAAAGGACAGGCCCTTTCAGACATGATCATCATATAATATCTGAACATTGTCTGGAGTGCCACTAAATATTAAAAATAAAAGGTAGAAGAGCTTATATTGGAATAAGTCACATTTGTCTTAAATTTAAGGCACTTGGGGAATTTTAAGAATTCATTCTTCAACATTTGAACTTCAGAAAGTAAAGTTTCTCAGAATGACAGTATCTTGCCAAAAATATTAATGTACCAGCATGAAATAATGTCTGTAGGAGGTGATAAAGGCATGAGTTATACGAAACTGTATTTCTTCATGGGTGTTACCATACTTCTTATGGATATAAACAGCTAATGCGCATAAGAACACCTGCCCGAGCCCTTCCGAAAATTAAAGTCACGTGCACAAACATTGCTTTAAGAAATTAAAGGACAGTTTGTGGCCAAATGAAAATTTGCAGTGTTCCTAAAGATATGTAATATCTCTTATTAGAGCAGAATGTATTTTTTTTCTTGTTGTCTTGTTCATTCTAGTATGAATCACTAAGCTATTTACACTAGAGGTAGCAGCTTCTATCCTGTTAAGTAATAGAAAGTGTCGAATGAACTCAGAGCTGTGCTATACATTACGTCATCAGAGACTCTAGCCATTAATTGGTTTGGGGTCATTGGTCATCACAGTGAATGTGAGGAGTCTATTCTTCGTGAAATAAAATGCTCAATAGCACGTCCTATTGGCATGGGCTGGATTTAAAGGGCCTACATTATTATTACTTGTTCATGCACATGTATATGAATTTTCCTGAATTTATTTATTAGGGGTAAGAAGAGAGTCTGTTTTAAGAATTTAAAGAAAATACTCAGATGCCATTTGTGACAAAATGTTCAGATATTTGAGAAGAATATAGCATAAGGAAAATGTAAAATCCATGCACAGCATTGTGCTTTAACCCTTAGGAGAGAGACTGTCTCTCTCTGAATGCCCCCACCTGCAGACGGCACAGAGATGGCACTACAAACAGAACCATCCCTTCTGCTGGCACATGGGCAGTAACGCGCTCAGTTAATCTACACAACACAGAGTCATCCTCTCAAAAAGTAATTCACTTCTTTTAAAACTGGATAGAAAATAAATATGGTGCAGTAAAATTGTTGAGGAGAGGAATCTATCTGGACATTTCCCCAAACATTTCATTATGCTGACAATTCCCAGAAGTGCTCTCGAGAGTGCTTAAAGCTGGGGATTACTGCGCGGAGCTGATGGACTTTTTTTGTAGCCCCTTTAAAAGGCAGTGAACCGTTTTTCTATTTTATTTAAATAATGCCCCTTAAAATGGATTTTTAGAGGTATAATAACTCCTTAAGAGTCAGTTATGCTAAACAGTTTCTCTTGATAGAAATGTTGTAAAACTCGTTAACTGCACAGTCTCAGATGCCGCTCGGTGAACACTAACTGACATGTGAATGACCAGAGTTTGTAAAATAAATTGCAATAGTTGTTGTATCACACAGCTAGCACTGCACAAGCTGAAGGCCACGGGGGACTCCGACCTGACAGAAAATTACTTCAAGATGAATGAAAAGTGCTTGTTTCTCTTTATTAGTTTTTAGAGAACAATGAAAATGTTGAATTGTTTACAGAGGGCTGATTAAATGTGGTCAGCAGGGCCATGTTCCTGCTGCTAAGTGTTGGCCTCCCCCTCCAGCCAGCCCCCAGCCTACTCACTCATGCACCGCGCCATGCCCAACCCCGGTCCTGGCCCCACCGTTCACTCCCTGCCACATGCATCTTCTTACAGGCTATTATGGCTGCACATCTGCGTGTGAAATGTGCTCATTCTGACATTCCATTGCTGCTCAGCCCTGCAGAGGCCTTTGTTGAGTGAAACACTGTTGTCAAGCCTAACAAGCAGGTCATGCAATTTGCTGGACACTGCGGCAAAGAATAGCCTAGGATGAATTACTTCAGCTCAAACAATGCTCATTCCCATATTGAAACACATATGTATTTCTTTTGTTCCATGGCACTACAGAAAGTCATAAAATTGTGCTTTTTTTAGGCTTTGATTTTTAAAAGAACAAGGTTAAAACTAGGTAGGGCCAAACTACCACGGAATATCTTTTTGTGGTATTTACTTAGGATAACTAGTGTCTTACGGCTAACGGAAAAATGCATGAATTGTTTTAATTGGTCATTTGGGGCTTATATTCCATTTGTATTTAGCAGAAAATACAGTAAGGGGAAAGCATTAGCCACAATTGTATCTGTCCCCCAAAGAGATGGTCTGACCAGGGCATTTAGGAGGATGTTGTGGTGAGAGACTGTCACTATGCACTTCCACAGAGTGAACAGCCCTTGAGGGAAAGAATTATGAGAGTTCATTAACACGCGTAAGCCACACACAGAGAAAGTCTTTCTACCAAACCGGTTAAGTGAATCAGATACAGAGATGCTATAGGAAATGAAAAAAGTAAGGAAAAGGAACAATTTTGGTTTCATGGTCTTCAGTGGCCCATTGTTGTCTCAGCGCCTAATGCTCCCCTTCTCTCTTGTACATGTGCACAGAAGCTGGCAACAATGGCCAGTTCAAATGCTATTTGGGACAGTCTGACGGGATTCACAGTGCACGCTCTTGATGTGCAAGCAGAATTCTCTTCGCTTCTGTGCAGAACATGTATCCTGAGCCTATTATGTGTATAAACAATGGCATATGTAATTACCTTTCTAGGGTGGCAATTATTCCTCAGAATCAACAAGCAGAGTTAAAGCATGTTCCCCCAGAAGACATTTGGGGATCAATTCTGGGTCAATTACATCAGGCTTTGATTTATCACATGGTGTCAGACTGTGTTTAAAAAAAGAAAGTTTAAAAAAATGCATTATGAGGTAAAGGCTAAAGGTTCAACTCAAACTGGTTTGTTTCCAACTTTGCTTTCTCTCAATTGCTCTGCACTTCCCCCTTCCTCAATATAGCAATGTTTTCCTGGGTTTTTATCTGTCAGAGAGTGTGTTGTTGGGGAAAATTAAATGCAATGAGTCTGGACACCATCCAGATTTGATATGACTCTCAACACACTCTTCATGCACACACCACAAGGCATTAGCGGTTTGTGCTAAGATGCACCTGAAGAACAGAGGGTGGAAGGGTTAGATCAGGCTTCGGAGTAGAGCTATAGATGTGGATCCCTACGCTTTAAGCAAACTACATTCTTCTGCAGTGGGTGATGTCTGCTGCCCATGGATGGTATGAGGTTTCAACAAGATAATTGAGAGGATTCACATAAAGGACCTGCTCCCCATGAGTTCCTGTGGATGATGTGATGACTGTGCTACTGGAAGACAAGTCAAAGAAGGAGAGGGGCGCTTCCCCTTGGAAGGGTGGTGATGACTGGGAGCAAGAAAGAGTGGATACCAGTTTAAACAGCAAGGTTGAACTGTGACCCCAAAACACTCTTGATGAGGTACAGGGCGACTAGGCTATATAAAAATTATTTGCTTTATTTGACTTTTTTCTCACTATATTGACCATAAAGTACAAACCAATAAAGGTGCTATTTGCTAGGACCACACCCCCACTCCCCGTCTTTAATACATTCTTAAAAGAGCCATAGTGAAAAAGTCTACTATACATTCCATGATCATATGTGTTCACTGATCCAGACCTAGTTTTCACCAACCTCTGGACTAAGAAGAAATTTGAAATGCAGACATTAACTCCCTAAAGGGGTCTCCAACAGCAGGCACATGCACAGTTTGGCATAGCACAAGTTGATAACTAGGAATTCCTCATGACCAAGACTTTGGCGGCGAGACAATCCATCATCCGATTACGAGTCAATCCTAGAACTGAAGTTACTAGTTAGATTAGAGCTGTTCTTTACTGAAGAATAAAGCAACAATGGTTTAAAATTAAAATAAATGGTTTAAGAATTTTCATCAAGTCACTTGTAAACAGTGAAGCGCCACACCCAAAGACCACGAGAAACGCATCATATAGGGACAACACCGTTTATTTGACAAGGTTCAAGCAACACTATTTATTTCTCAAACAGCACACAGTGTTATTGACAGTTTGTATCGGCAGCTTAATTAGGAAGTCTGTTGATGATGTTTTAAAGGGAGTTGGCACATTTTCAATTACATGGACACCACTCAAGACAAAGATGGCCGTTGTTGGCTCATCCATATTGAAATAGGTCACAGACACAGCATACAATGTCCAGTGTCTCTAATATCTTAACACTGGCAAAGTTATGACATATTCTCAGGTAAGATACAGATTTTTAGGAAAGTTGTGTAGTGATTTAAGCTATAGGATACAACTTTTAGAAATTGTTCAGCCAGATTTTCAAGATGCTTTGCCAGATGTTTGCTGCTCTCTCTCTGGTATTGGATCTCTGAGTCCAAACCCCCAAATTTTATCTGCATTTCTGTCTTCTCCTCACTGGTATCTCATGCAGAGTGGTAGCCTTGAGTACACAAAGAGTAGATGCCTGTAGAGAAAACAGGGAACTCACCGTGCAGCCTCCGGAGAGCAATATTGGTTTTCCAGCAGACAACTTACACCTATAGGAAAGAGTAGAATTTAATTCAAATTGGCTCAAAGCATTATTCCTCTAAATAAAAGTTTGCTGAATATTTATAGAATAAATAAAATAGACTTTATTTCAGCACTGAAAAATAATAAAACAATAAAAGATTAAAATGTTTTGAATTTCCAAGATTGTTTTGCTATTGTTGGGCTATATTCTATTTTATTTCTCATTAAGGAAGTTTAAAATATTTACAGAATATGTTTTTCTATTTATTTGTTTCTTGTATTATAGAAAACTTTAATTATGGGCAGAAGAAAGAGCTATGCATCCTGAAACAAACTGTAGCTTCACTGAGGGCAGGCCCAGCACCTTATATGCCTCCTCATTTTCTCTCCCATCTTTTTAAAGTAAATCCCACATAGCAAGCATTCAATTAACTTGAACGGCACTGGGTGTCTTAGTCCATATCAATTTGGAGGAGCTGCATTGATTACGGAACAGCTGAGATGGGGAGGCAAGTGAGGCGTACCCTACAGGAGACTTCCTTTACGAAACTTTACTAACGAATGGCTGACCACTGGTGTTCTCAACCTCTTGATTTTTTTCCATTTTGCTGATTGTAACATGATGAGCCTCCAGTGATTCTATTTCCAACCAAAATGGTATGAAGGTCGGTTTGAAGCCTGTACTCTGTGGCTGTCTGACACAGTCCAGGAGACAGTACGTCTGTGAACAAAATAGGAACCAATTATTTATCCATTTCTTGCTGAGAAGAACATTCAGAAATGCCAAAGTTGGCCTTTTGCTGACCATTAAAATGAATGTAGCTCAACATTTCAAAATATAATGAGAATTATCTATGGTGGAAACACAGCTTAAATCTTTCTTTTCCTGCTTTAAAGAATAATTCTCAATTCCATCCCAACCCCGGTGCAAATCCAAGCTTAATAAAATCAGAAACCCTGCATCCCAAGCATTCCCTAACTGATAAGCATTCCATATTGTCTATTACCCCTTGAGGTCTCGTTCCCAAACGTTTCACGAATAGTAAAGGCCCTGCTGGCTGTCTGCCATATTGTTCTGTGTAGATGGCTAAGAACTCACAACTGCCACCAGTAGAGAAGCCAACGTTAACGGCATCATCAGGCAGGGGCACGTGTTCAACAAAGTTCTAACCCATCAGGGAAGCAGAGGCCAGGTCTAGTCTGACTACTTGATGCATATCAATTGTCAGTTGCAGCAAGACCGTCCTCCTGAGAGCAGTCAGCAGGAGTCAGCAGGGGTTGCTGTCACATCTCTTCACACACACCAATAACAGTATCTTGGACTAGGAAAGATTGATATCTTTTTCTCTCTTTTTTCTTTTATTGAAAATGGATTTTTTTTCCTACAATATATTCTGATTATAGTTTTCACTCTCCCAACTCCCCCCAGATCCTCCCCACCTTCCTCCTACCCAAATCCACATGTCTTTCTCTCTCTCTTCTTAGAGAACAAACTGGTATCCAAAAAATAAAAGAAAAGAAAACTGAAATAGGACAAAATAAACAAACAAACAAAAAAGAGCCAAAGAAAAAGCACAAGAAACACGTGTAGACTCAGAGATACACATGTTCACGCACACATAAATCCCATAAAAACCAGAAACTAACACTTATGCAAAGGACTTTAAAAAAATCTATGTATTTCTGTGCTCTATGAATAAGAGTCCAAAAAGCTACAATCAAGTTTAGCTTCAACAGAATTTTATTTACTAATTCACCTTATTTGGATCATTTTAAATAGACCAAAGAACTTATGTTCATCAAAACTTCTAAACTCTATCAAAACTAAAAAATCTAAAGAAATAAAGTTCTTTAAGATTCATGTAACAAACATGCTATGTGACCTGAGAATCATTTTGGGTTCTACCATCTTGGTCTGTTTTATCAAACTTGTTACCAAAGCTATGCACCTTTTAACTTGAAGTGTCTTTTCGTTTCAACACTCTGCCCTCCTTGGTCTTGGCCTGTCCTCATAAGCCAGATTTGTGACAATCCTTCTTAGCCTAGGGGACCTCTGTTGCCATTTTTACTCCTGCCAAGAGGTCCTGCCCCACTATAGCTATAAGCTGAGTGCCTGGAGTCTTCACTTAAAAGACCCAGTACTGCTTCAACCTCCAAGCCGTCACCATCACTGCAGGCCGGGGAGAAGTCATCTCAGATCACCACATGCAGTGAGTGGAACTTCTCTGGCCACGGAGTTACGGAATTGTTCCGAGTATGCAATGCTTTTCTTCCACCGTTAGGCAGGTTGGCTTATTTGTCAAAATGACTTCTGCCATCCCTAACGTTCCTCTTTCTAACAACACAACTGGGGTCCCGACAGTCTTCTCTGGATTCTGTTCTATGAACTGAACTATAGATGGGATTCAGCTGTGTTAAGGTAACCCACTACAATGGTACCGCCACTTCTGATTCCAACTCCCCTGCTACCTTCAGCATATTAGGCCCACCTCCTGCTAAGATGAACCTCCTTGGAAACGAATCCCTGACTGAATTCTCGATGAGCACATTCTCTCAGGCCCTGAGGCTTCCGCCAGGCGGAGCGAGGGTTGGCCCTGGCCATGACTGACCTAACTTTGCTCTGCTCCCATACATAGAAACCTATGCTCAGCTTAGATAAATTACACTGTTTTTACGATATGAATGCTTAGAAACATTTATTCATCACTTGGTATTTTATTCTGACTTCACTCCATAAAATAGTAATGAAGCTAACATTGACTTTATTTTTATAAAAAATCACTCTAGCACTGGCAGAGCTCAGTTGGTAAAGCAGTTTCCTCACACTCACAGGGACCTCACTGTGAATGCCTAGAAGCCACAGACTAGTCCAGCCACAGTTGTGCATGCCTGCAATCCCAGAGATGGGGAACTTCACAAAACAGCTCCCCTAGCTGACTTGATGAAGTCCCAAGGCAATGACAGACTTTGTCTCCAACAAAGATGGAGGGAGAGCTTAAAGACCAATGCCTGAGGCTGCCCTCCAACTTCTACATGGATATCATCTATGTGCACATCACATATATTTATGCACACAGAGGAACACATACATATATAAAGAACTCAAGAAACTAGATCGTAAAAGGCTAATCAACCCAATTATAAAATGGGGCACTGAGCTGAACAGAGAATTTTCAACAGAAGAAGTTCAAATGGCCAAAAGACACTTAAGGTCATGCTCAACTTCCTTAGCGATCAGGGAAATGCAAATCAAGACAACTTTAAGATACCACCTTACACCTGTCAGAATGGCTAAAATAAAAAACACCAATGATAGCCTTTGCTGGAGAGGTTGTGGAGAAAGCGGTACACTCATCCATTGCTGGTGGGAATGCAAACTTTTGCAACCACTCTGGAAAGCAGTGTGGCGGTTTCTCAGGAAATTCGGGATCAACCTACCCCTGGACCCAGCAATACCACTCTTGGGAATATACCCAAGAGAGGTCCTAACATACAACAAAAGTATATGCTCAACTATGTTCATAGCAGCATTGTTTGTAATAGCCAGAACCTGGAAACAACCTAGATGCCCTTCAATGGAAGAATGGCTGAAGAAAATATGGAATATATACATATTAGAGTACTGCTCAGCAGTAAAAAACAAGGACTTCTTGAATTTTGCATGCAAATGGATGGAAATAGAAAACACTATCCTGAGTGAGGTAAGCCAGACCCAAAAAGAGGAACATGGGATGTACTCACTCATATTTGGTTTCTAGCCATAAATAAAGGACATTGAGCCTATAATTAGTGATACCAGAGAAGCTAAATAAGAAGGAAAACCCAAAGAAAAACATATAGGCATCCTCCTGAATATTAACCTGCATCAGGCGAGGAAAGGAGACAGAGACCCACATTGGAGCACCGGACAGAAATCTCAAGGTCCAAATCAGGAGCAGAAGGAGAGAGAGCACGAGCAAGGAACTCAGGACCCCGAGGGGTGCGCCCACACACTGAGACAATGGAGATGTTCTATCGGGAACTCACCAAGGCCAGCTGGCCTGGGTCTGAAAAAGCATGGGATAAAACCGGACTCGCTGAACATAGCGGACAATGAGGACTACTGAGAACCCAAGAACAATGGCAATGGGTTTTTTATCCTACTGCACGTACTGGCTTTGTGGGTGCCTAGGCAGTTTGGATGTTCATCTCACTAGACCTGGATGGAGGTGAGTGGTCCTTGGACTTCCCACAGGGCGGGGAACCCTGATTGCTCTTTGGGCTGACGAGGGAGGGGGACTTGATTGAAGGAGGGGGAGGGAAATGGGAGGCGGTGGCGGGGAAGAGACAGAAATATTTAATAAATAAATAAATTAAATTAAATTAAAACAAAACAATAAGTGAAGAATCTAACATGGATCCCTGTGCTCTAACTCCTACCTGGGTCCTGAGATTATTCACTTTCGTGTTCTATTTTACTGCATTGAGACAGATCGCAGACCTTTACAATTCTCAGGATCTCTATTCACAGCATCTTTCCCGAAGTTTTTTACCCTTTGGCACTCCACTTATAACCTAAAAAGCTCACTGAAAACACGTCTAAGCTAATCCATCCCTTATTTGGATCCCTCTGGAATCTGCACTATGCAGCTGACTCCTCGTTTCTCACTATCTAGTATGTCAACTCCCTGGATAGACATTAGTTTTCTGAGAACTGAGAAAAAAGTCATTTTGTGTTCTTGGTGCTGACCTCTAGAAGCAGGAGATCAAAGTTCCACCCCATCTTCTCACTCCTCCCAGCCTCAACTAGCCTGCCTCTGCGAATTAAAAGACATGGTGTCCCTGAATCAAATACTGACCCAATAAAGCCTCCGTAAGCAGATGAAGCTTGGGAATAGAGAGGCAAAAAATTCAAGCCTTTAGTGCTGTGGCCTGTAGTCTCTATGATTCTGTTTCTGTCGATCTCTTCAGATGGTTTGTTTCTACTTCCATGTAGCCAGTGTGATAACCTCAGGACTGCCTACCACTTAGGACAGACACCACCCCACACACTGTGGTATTCACCGCCCTTCTCCCAGATAAGATCTGGGATAGACCAAAAATCTAGGGTGTGGAGAAAGATCCAGAAAAGAGGGACCCCGGAGACCTGATGTGTACAAACATGCTGTTAGCAGCTGCAAATGATGCCGACACTTCTGGTTTGGAGCAGGGTGCCGGGACCAAGGAGTCTGAAGAGACACACAAGAGGACTCCCCTGTGTTTATCTCTTCCAAGTTCCTGTGGCCTTAAGAAACATGTTTCCAAGGATCAGAGGGTCTGTCTCAATTCAACTAATATCCAATCATCATTTTAATGAGTACATATTAGTTGTTTTTTTCCTGTGGTAAATAGTAAATATCTGAGCTTTATGAGAATATACCAAGAATTCTGAAAAGCTAGAGTTCTGGACCACAGCTGTCCATGGCTCACATGCTGAATCTCACTCAGAACCTTGGAGAAATGTTTTCTTCTATGAAGCCAGTTCTGGAAGTGCACATTTTTGACAACATAAATCTTTAAGTCTGAGATCTTTTGGGGAGTGTGGATGTAAGCAAGACAAATCCTGGGGGGTTTTGCGAGCCTTCCTGCCAAAGGGGAAAGCCAGTGGACTTGGTGAGCACACATTTGCATCAGCACTTGCAGATGGCCAGAATTTGCTGTAGAATCATGTAATATTCATGACATTCCACATATTTTGAATATTTCAATATATCATACACATTCTACATACATATATACATAACCTTGATAATATATGACTTAAAAAGAAATGGAGAGTGAATCCAGGCATATCATAAAGTCATAAGATCCTTTGTTATATGGACATATCTATGAACAGAACCTTCACTTTGAAACAATGCCTTTTTAACAAGGATGACAGAAATTGCTAATTGTTCCCTTTCCCCTCACATGTTAAGAGGTACATGGCTATAAAGGTGACGTTAGATCTTTCTGACACCAGGTACTGTAAATAGACAGCAGAAGTAGTTTCTTGAGAATGCTCTTTGAGGGAACACTTACATAACTTTAGACATATTAGTGAGGCAATATTCAGGTACAGCAAAGGAATAAAGATACATTTTCTATGATTTCCTTAAATAACAGTTGAAACATAGGCAGTCCTGGGAAGATGCAGTATCCCCTTACGTTGGGGTGCCCCTTCTTTCGGTGCTGGGGCTTCTTAAGCAACATGCAAGTCAGGCTGCTCTGAAAACCACAGCACTACAGTTTCAGTTTGAACTTCAGGGCCATACAAGTTTGAACAAACGGCTTAAACACTATAGAGTGGTTTCTTCTTTGTTTGTCTTACTATATCTACTTCATAGGATGATTGTTGGCAAATGTAAAACTACATTTTGTTGTTGTCCTTAGTATATCCCCAGCTTCTGATGCAAGGCTTGCTGACATACAGGAAATACTCAGTGAATAACCATCATAACTGAACTCTCAGTTGTGTCCAGTCTAGGCAAATAATGCCATAATTTAACAGCCATTCCAACAGACATATCATGTGATACAAGAAGTAACATGTTATATGCTCCAGGGATCTCATGTTTGCCTCATGTCAATAACATGACCTGCCAAAATATTTATTTTTCTGACTCATGAGTTTATATATTAACTCAAGTTAAACCACTGATTGTCGACTTAATGAACTAAAGACATTTAAAATATGCATTAATTATTTATTTATCTGTTTATTTATTTTATGTGAATTTCTATACATGAGTTTATGTATGTGCATCCTATACATCCAGGTGTTTGCACATTCCTTGGAACTGTAGTTGTAGGAAGTTGTCAGCAGCCCAGTGTGTGTGGTGGAACCCGAACGTGGATCCTCTGGAAGAGCAGCAGATACTTTTAATCATCAAATCATCTTTGCATTCCATAACAACCTTTTAATGATCCACTTAACTTTGTCAGTCCTAGAAACCAAAGGCACGTAGCCACAATCCTGCCCCTATTTTTTCCTACAAGTTATCATTACCAGTTTCTGTTGTTCATGCATAATGCATAAAACCTGTTTTTTATAAAGTGTTTATGGCTGTGAATTTGTGTTGCCGTGGTACAGAATCTCAAGTAACAATTCTTCTGGCATTGCAAAGAAAGTTGGCATCTTATGAATCTACGAAAATAGCATGGATGAGAATTTTCAGTAAAACCCATTTCTCTCCTATTGAAGAGCTCTTAATAAGCATGCATGTCTGACTGCTGCCATTTTACTGTCAGTGATCCCCACTTACCAGGACCAGAGTAATTCTGTCAAGTCTGTTGAGGGGATGGATCCTGCAATGTATGTAAGCCTGTCAGTGGAGGAAGGATAGATCATAGTCTCTATGCAGCACACGGCAATGTTATAATCTCAGCAGGGACTGCTTTTCTCTCCAAATGAATGTTATAACACTAGTGGCTGATCCAGGCTTTTGACCACTCATGTACAAAGTTCTATTTCTTTCTAACTAATATAAAGTCCTTTGGTTAAAAGACACAAAGATTACACAAACTTAATTGTGCAGTAATTTTATCTAACTCCAATCCTATTGCCTATATTTGTTTTAAATATTCTTTCTCCTTTTAATCTACTTATTTAAATAGCCATTGCTATTTCACTATATCTGTCACTCACATATTGAAACCGATTCCTTAGTTGGAGATTATACCTAAAGCACATTCAGTATGAAGATAAACTGAAAAAAGAAGTCTGAATGAGTCCAAACTTTGGACTGGAGATGTGGGTCAGAAATCAGGAGTCCATGCTGCTCCTGCAGAGGACCCAGTTCAGGCTCCCAGCACCCATATCAGAATGCTCTCACAACCAGCTGTGACCAGTTCCAGAAGGTCCAATACCCTATTCTGGCCTCCGTGGGCACCTATACACATTTGAACATAGTGACACATAGTCACACTCACACAGACACACACAAACACACACACATTATTAAAAATAAAAATAATTCGTTCAAAAAGGAATGAAGAACTTTCAACACATTACAAGACTAGCAACAGCAAAAATGAGAGAGTTTACTATACTATTGCTGAGCTGACCACATTGTGTCCATAATTGCATTTAGTCATCAAGAGAGTCTTGGAGTAGATATTGGTTGAATTTGAATTTTTTTCTGTTCAAAATTCATGCTGAAATTGAGTTGCCATTGTGATAGCATCAAGAGGTGAGCCTTTTAAGGGGTATGTAGTGTTTGTGTGGAGGAAATTCATCCTCAGAGGTGGGGCTGGAGCTATAATAAAGATTTTTGACTCTTTCCTCTCTCTGAAGCTGTCTCCTGTCCTCTCTCTCCTCTCTTTGTCTATCATGTGGCAAAGAAGCAAAAAGGTCTCTATCAGTTCTACTTGGAGCCCAGTGTCCTCACCAGGCTGTGAATCAAGTAAGTAATCTTCATTTTTCTTCCTATCCTCCATCACAGTTTTTATAGTTTTACCCCCAGCCTATAGCAGACCACTTGCAAGGACCTGTCCTCCCACTCCTGTGGACTCTGCTGAACCTGAGTGAGTGATTTTCTCAGTCCACATCTGACAGTCTGTCCTAATTCCTTTCTGTCAGACTCTAATGCCCAGAAACACTTTCTACCCAAGGTCCCCAGTGGCCACATCTGGCAGGGACTCTGAAACACTCCCTAACATGCAAAACACAGCTATACACTTTCTTAAGATTCAGAGGGGTGACCAAAAACAAAAGAATGAAACACACACCCTAAAAAGACAATACCAGATATCAACACCTAGAATCACGATCATCCAAATTCTTGATGCATAGACACCAGCACAAAAGTAACAGCCAAGATAATATGCCTCCCTCAGAAACCAGTAATTCCAATACTATAGTCCAAGAGAAATGCAATATAGCTGAAGTAGAAAACAAGAACTTAATAAAGACTTAACAAAAACAAGATAATAGTAGTGAAGACCTTAAATCTGTGGAAATACAACAGTGCAATGAAATAAGTTGGGGAATAATTTTGAACGCATTGGCACTTTCAGAACAGGACACCAAGCAGCACAGGCACTAAGAACAACAATTAATAAATGGGATCTCATAAAAATGAAGTTTCTGCATGAAGCAAAGGGCTTTTTGTCCATCATTTGGACAAAGTGGCAGCCTTCAGAATTAAAAAAAAAGCTGTTTACAAATTACATGTTTGATCAAGGGCTAATATTTAATTTACATAAAGAACTAAAAAATCAGTTGATGGTTCCTCAGGAAGCTAGAAATAGATCCACTTCAAGATCTAGCTATATTCTTGGTCATATACCCAAAAGGGCTCTCCAATCCACTAAAGAGACACTTGACCAACCATATCAGCTTTCAACAGGTGTGCTGCAATTTGTATAACCAGAGAGGTTGGGAATAGCATAAGAGATTGGGTGGGAGGAGGATTTCGCAAGGAAGGGAAAACAGTTATGGGAAGACAAGGGAGGGTGAGATGAGAGGATTAAATGAAGAAGGGGAAGAATACACATAGGGACACCTAACACTAAAGTACCGTTTGAGCCATCATATGGTAATCTAGTGCAGTAGAAACTTCTTAAAATATAAACATATGAATGAAATCTAAATGGAACTACCAAACAACAGGGAGCTCTAACTAGTCTTTTCTTACCACTAAATGGAGCGTTCAGGGTCAGGAATGGATTATATCTAATAAAGCTGATTGCCAAAGCCCCGTGGAAACCCCCAAACATATTGCCATGGATTCGGGTTGCTCTCCACAAACTGATGGTAAGGCCCTGTTGCTGAAGACAACATCTACATAATTCACTGACTATGGAGAAGTAGAGCCAGAGCTTAATTAGAGATCTCTCCTCCCCCATCCCTGCCTCCGACTGACTAGTGTTGGCAGTAGTGGAAGGAGAAAAGCAAACACCAACATAATCACAAACACGTTGATCTACAGTGTTGACCTGCCTATAGGATACACTGGTTCAATAGTGGCCCTAAAGTTATAGGAGTTACCAACCACTATCAGCTTGGAACTAAGGCCAACTCCACTCCATGAGACGGAACCCACACATAATACTTCTCAGGTGGCCATGAACCTGAAACTACACAGGTGTACGTAGGGAGAAACAGTATACCATTGTTCTGCCTAAATTGGTATAATATTAAAATGACTCCTAACAACATTCTACTATACCTATAGATCAGTATCTAACTGTCATCATCAGAGAAGCTTCATCCTGAAGTAGATGGAAACCAATACAGAACCCCACAAATGTACAGTGTACAAATAGTTAGAGATTATGGAACACTCAGGTCTAAATGGGATGTCTTTGTCAAACCCTTCCCTCAGAAAGATTGTTAAACCAGAGGGAATAGAAGCCACCAAGGAAACATGCCTTATAGATGTAACAGGACAGAAGCACATACGATCTCGCAGGGACTGCAGCAGCACACACAGGGTGTGCACAGGTCCAGGCCAGATGGGGTGGCAAGAACAAAGAAGGGAACTAGACATAAGACCTCATTCCTAACAAAGAAGTACTTGCAAATTGGTAACTGCTCCCAAAGAAAAGTCGGTTTTCTCTAGCGTAGTCTTACAAAGTATAAAAATCACTTCTAAGCGGAGATCCCATGCCGAGAAGTAGATGACCAACACAAAGTCAACTCAGTGGTACTTTTGGAGATGTTTTATCTCATAATACTTAGCTTGGACTTTTTTTTAACCTTAGTGATCTTTTGCTTATATATTATTGCTTCTGATCATGTGTTTTTATGGGTTCTCTGTCAGTTTGTGTGTGCTTGTGTGCATATGTGTGTATGTGTTTCTCATATGTTTTCTTTCTTTTCTTTTTGTTTTATTCTAGTTTGACTGGTTTATTTTATTTGTCTATTTGTTTTCTAAAGAGAGAGAAGAAGATGTGAAGATAGATACCTGGTGAGGTAGAGAGGAACTGGGAGGAGATAGGGGAGAGAAACTATAAACAGAATTATCACATGGTAAAATTATTTTCAATAAAAAAGAACAAAAAATTAATTAACTAAAAAACAATCACATGCTAGCATCTGGATGTCAAACTTTAAAGCTTTAATGATGGTTAAATGTCTGTCCCTTGTAAATTATCCAGTCTCAAGCACCATAAACAGAATAAAATGGGTTTGACTTTTTGTCTTTATAAATTAGAAATCAAGTTGAGAGTTGATTAGTAGTGACTTGCTTGGGATATACAACTTCTTCTAAAACTGTATTTGAACTTAGTGCTTAGTTCTGCTTGCTACAACTATGGCTTTCTTTCCCTTGGTAAGAAGAATATTAACAGTAAAGCGCAAACTCAGGTGAAATTACTAAACTCCTACTTAGTCAAACTAGGAAGTATTTGAAACAACTTACCACTTATTTTAGGAAGACAATAATTACCTGACCCTCATGAAATAACATCTTCATTTCGGGCACTTTCTATGTATTAAAGAAATGCTTCAGAGGCACCTCATAAAACAGGTAACTATCTCTACTTTACAGATGGGGAAATGCTTGGAAAAGCTGAGGTCAAATGGCTGGTGAGGACCCAGACTTTGCACTCTGCCTTCCTGCCCCACTACCTCATTACGTCTCTTACAAAGGCCTTTCACTAAAGGGCCTAAGAGTCTGCTTTTTATAGCAATGGTGCCATCCCCCTGCAGTTTTATTTGTACTATTTATTAGCCCAACAAAGCTTTAGTTGAGACACAATGCAAAAGTAAACTTTAACCCAAGCCCTGCCCTCATTTTCATAAATTCTAATTTTAGTGAGGTCCATGTTAATGGCTTTTACTGTATATGGAAAAGAGTTTAATAGTCACTTAGCCCTGCTCTATCTCCATTAGCCAATCTAAAAAGCCACACAAAGGTGAAGGAAGGAAGAGCAGTGACCTCAAAACTATAACAGATAAGGAGTGCCTGTAATTTATACTTCGGCAAAAAGTCGGAATAAAATGATCAATCCATAACAACGAACTCAAGCCTACACATTTAAGTGTTCTATTTATCAATTAGAGAAAATTAACCTAATCAGATGCTCATATTAAGGATTATGCCCATAGTGAATCAGCAATAATAATTAAAAGTCCATTTCAAATCTCTTTGGTGTGCAGTGAGATGGTTTAACACAGCCAGACTGCTTGATCCTTTCCATGGTGTTGTATAAATGAGCATATCACATGATCGATCCTGCCTGTTTAACATGGCTGTATCTGCTACTCCTGCTGCCCTTGCTTCTAGTTGAAGACACGTTTCCATATGTATACCCTGAGTGGAAAAGTACACAGGATGTGCAGATAGCCCCTCAGGCACATGTCTGCAGCTTTGGCCTCACTGATCCTACAAATAGATCCATGATATAAAAGTCCTTGCCACAGTGGTAAATATTCTAAATTAATCGCACATACCTTTGGAATAGGGCACTTTTAGAATTCAAAATTCCACAGTTTTGTGAGGCTACAGCAAGTTTCCTCTTTTCTTGAGGATACCTTTTGTAGAGCCTCTCTGCAAAGAAGCAGGCTTGGGACACTGCAAAGCAATTCCGGAGAAGGGCGGCCTTCCTTGTCTTACAAGCTTGAGACAGAGGATGGAGTGAGATCATCTGGAATCAGACAGGGTTCTCAACAGGGCCTTGGCTTCCTGGTATTACACATCAGTTTCCCTGGTCAATTGGCTAAGGACTATTATCAACAGCAGTTTAGCTGTCCTGGACATGTGTACTAAATTAATCCCCCATACCTACTTTATATAAAAGTATATAGTGTACAGTATTCTAACCACCTAGGATTTCTACAGTTTGATAATCTCTTGTCTTCTTTTGCATGATTGCCTTAGCAAACAGACACACCACTTCTAGCTCACCTGGCCAGACCTTCACAACTACCACAGCCTGTTAGAGCACTCTTTGGTCTCAGGTGTTGTGGATAAAGAAGGAGAAGTTTTATCTCTGGGTTTTTCAAAGTCAGGGCAAGAAGAGAAGATCCTTCCATTGAAGCAGTTCAAACCTGTGAGATCTCAGAACCCTTTCCAAGCTATGAGCTCCTGCTGGTCAATTAAGCAGTTAATTGATTAATTAATTAAGAAATTGAGTCTTATGTGAGATAATAGAAATTCCATTTAGAAGAGTCTAATAACAGAAATTAACAAAAATAAAAGTGCTATCATGTTCACTGCAGTAAAACTTAAGAGATAATACATAAAATGAAATAGATAGGACTCTAGAATTAACCTTTATTGCTGACTGAAGCCAGTGCAAGAGGTGGGTTAGCTGGAAAGCCGAAACCCACCTGCATTACAAACTACATAACTGAGCCATCTTGGTAAGATGGGCTGTGTGGGCCCCTACCCTTACAGATAATGGGTGGTTTTCCTTGGTAGGAAAGGAAGCCTGACACCATGGAAAAAGCGTGACTTTACTTGAGCTGGCCCAGGCAGCCATCACAAATTTTCCAAATGGCTTAGCTACTCCCTTCTGTGGCAGAGTCAAGGCAGCTGCATCCAGGCTGCACAGCGTTAAAGAGCCCTTTCTTGTTTACAAAGAGGCCAGCAACACTGCAAAAATGAAAAATGAAGAGACCGAATGGATTGCAGCAAAAGCCTGAAGGCCCTGGAAAGCACTGGCACTAAGTGTGGAGCCTTCACGTGGCGAGCGAGCAGCAGCAGCTCAGGAGAGCTGAGCTCATAGCGCAGCAACGGTTTAGTGAAAAGACGGTGAGAGCTACGGCTTCATCTAGAACACGGAATCGTGCAAAACTTAGCAGAAACCAGGCCCACTTTCAAATGTTTTTTTTTTTCGAAATTTAAAACTTAAGAAATGCAGTGACTTGGTATGTACAAGACAGATTAGTATGCGTGTATGTGTGCATGTATCATTCAACCTCATGTGTCTGTGTCGGTTCCCATACTCCTTTGTCCCAGGCACTCCGGAGAACAGCGTTTTTCCTAAAGAAGAGTACTTTAAGCTTGACTGGCCTTCTGTACTATTTTGTTCTGGCTACCATTATACCACATTCCCCAAGTCACAATGCAGCAGAAAGTAAAATCCAAGCGACCAAATAAATTGGAGGAGAGATTTATGCTCTAAAAATCTGGCTCCGGACTTTTGTCTGACAGTGACTAACTTCCTCACTGGAAACGCTTCTGGGGAAAGTTCCCACTGATCCGTTTCAGTGCCAGGGTTTCAGGGGGCGCGGAAGTCCTAGAAAGGCAGACAAGGCTCCTTCTGCTGAACAGATCTGCCTGGAGATAAAAGAACTTGAAACGCTCCCCGCCTATCAACCGCCCCCGAAGTTATATCCTTTATCAGATTTTAAAGTTACTCCAAGCCTCCTTGTGGTTCCAAGTTCCTCTGCCTGGTTAGCTTCACAGGGCTGCCCTCTCCTCACAGCGTTTGACGTCATCTGGGCTTTGCAAACTGTGTGTTTCAGCCCTTGCTCAGGCTTCCCAGCTGCTATTAAAGTTATACTGCATTCGGTTAAGTGTGGAGGCTGGCACCAGAGAGGATCCATAATGGTGATTATCATGCAAATCAGCCTCCCGCAAGTCAGGCTCCTCCGTGGAGGCCTTGCAGCTTGGCTTCCCCCGGTGCCGCCCCATTGTCCCCAGGATAAAGCTAACGGCTAGGCTACTGACATAGGACCGCACCGAGATGGGTTCTCCTGACAGAGATTAGTGGGCAGCGATGAATCTTTCACTTGGGATAGAAATATGATTTTATTTAAGAAAATAACCATCCATAATTGGGCTTCTGTCGCTTTAAATTTTAATGGGGAGAGTACTGTGGAGGCTGTGGAACTTTAAATTACGGCTTTCAGAAGCGTCTCACTGAATCTTTCAATTATTCTCTGTAAGTACTTTCTCAAAGCATGTGCCACCATGACATTGATATCACAATTCAAATCTAAATTCAAAACTGACTGCAAGGCTATGAGCTATGTGCTGGCGTGCAGGCTGACTCGTTTTATCTCTGAACATCTGACGAGGCGAATCTAGAGGCGCTCTCCCAGAGCCCAGCCAGCTGTTTGCCAAATATTCAAATACCCTGGCATGCAGGAGAGCTGTTCACATTTCCCCACATCAAAATTAACGACGACCCCCTATTTCCCCATTAGTCTCTGGCTCACCTACATCCTTTCTCACAGGCCCGCCTGCCTCACTCTGCTAAGTGCAGTACGATGCTTGCTCACCTCTAGATTCCTGACTCCAGCAGTGGGCCCAGTGTGTGCGGCGGGATGTCAGCCAGTTCAGACAAAACCACGGGGAGCAGTTTCTAGCCTGTGTTTCCTTGAAGTGGATCTGAAAGGGTGGTGGGCGATACTTGCTGCAGTCTGAGTATAAAGACAGGGAGTACATGGCTCTCCTTAAAATGCATCATTAAGCTGTAGCAGAAAATGGGCCTGGAAAGACCAGAGCGGAGCAAAGCCGAAGGCTTTCCTTTCTTCTACTTCGGTGTCTTAACTTCCTTTTTACATACCCATTTTCTTTCATTTTCGTTCATCGTTTTAGTATCTACATATTAAAGCAAGCCAACAAAATGAATCCATTTAATTATTTATAGATCTAATTGTAGACTTTCAATTATTCCAAAATGTGTCCCTGACCTCAGGCTATGCAATTCCATGTTTACAACTGTAAACAACAAAATCCAGCTGCCCTCTTGAGTTCAACCAAAGACACTCCATCTCTTCCCTCACATGTTAAAGGTCCCGAAGCAATTTTCCTCAGCGAGCCTCCCTAGCGACAACTGGGAGGATAGTACAGATTGTAAAGCATGCTTCACTTGGGGGGGGGGGGGGGTTAGAGCAGAGCCGGACCAAGGTGCCATTGATGCCCGACAATGGCCTCCACCCTTATGGCTGCTTACATTTCCTGAAACTGGACATCAAATCCAGGTGGAAATGGGACGGACCCTTTTTTTATTCCTTCTTGGAAAGCAACTTCCTGACGTGTTCATTTCCTGTAATGTGTTTATACTCGGACAGAAGCGGCGCAGCAGGAATGCTTTCAGGGCACATCGAGGGGGAAGCAGCTCTCACAGGAGCCACGAATGCCAGATGTCAAATGAGCCAACGTGTGCTACAGAGAATTCTCCTCCGTGCAAGATACAAGGGACATCCATATATGTCTGAGGAGAATTCCTGAGATGGGGCCTTTTCTTAGCTTATGGGTAACCAGGTAGGAAGTCATTGATTTTAAAAATCATATTAACAACAAAAGAAGTGGCACATAAAAGCATAAAAATTAGCTGAGAACCAGAAAGACTGACGGGATTCCAATTCTGTCAGGGATACCAACATTTCCTGCATGTCTTCCCACTCAGATCAGGCTAGCACACAAAGGTGATTTCGAAAATACTAATCATGGAGAGAAAGAAAAGTTGCTAAGACTTGCATTGGTTTCCAAGACCCAAGTGCTAGGGTTACAATTCTTCTGTGTTTGGATAGTTAAGGCTGGAAGTGTTTCCAACACAGAAATTGTTTACTCAGACCTGTGCTGTGCTCTTGTCTGCTATGTAGTAGATCTCAATGAGCCAGCTTTGGGTGAGCAATGGTCCTCACACTGCAGGATTTCTGTGCAGACAGCACGGCTCTCACCGAAAGGTTTTCTGTCTTGCTAAGGTTCTTTCCCCTCTACAGCTCCTCCCAGAAAAATCTACCTATCAGACTTTGTTCTTTGTTTGTTGTTTTTTTGTTAATTCCTCTTCCTTATTTCTACCCTCATTGAACTCTAAATCAAAACAGGGTAAGAGAAAACATCAGAATCACCTGGAGGAAACTGAACCTCCATTTCAGTTGGGGAAGTATTAATACATTTCCACTCACTCAGCATTTCTGACTGGAAGGAACCGTCTTTCTTCAGAGATGGGGAAAGAAGTCTTTGTACTGACTTCCTCTAGCCGATACCTCCTGTGCCTAAGACTTACCTACCTGTATATGGATGACTTCAAAAATAATATTTGAACCCAGACCCACATATCCAAATGCCTGTTTACAGATGGCCTACTATCTCAGACTCAACGAACAAAACATCAAAACCATCATGCTTACTTTTACCTTTTTTCCTTTTCTAAACAAGACCTGTGTCCACTCCGTGGCCTCTGGCAGTGGAGCTGGCTGTCTCCGCTGTATTTCTAAGTCTCCCGCTCCTTAAGACTCCCCATTCCCACCTCACATCTATCAAATCTGTCACCACATCCTTTTCCTTCTTCCTCAGGGATACATCTTAAATCTCTTCATCTACGACATACCGTGTCCCACCTGAGACTCTAGAGTAGTTTTCACTTGAAGCCTATGGTCCACACGCACGTGACTTATCCAAGAATACACCGCTCATAATATACAAGACTATTTTCATAACAAACAGATCAGCTTTAAAATATTTATATATGTAATAGGTTTAGGAAAACAGTTTAGAAAAACATCTAAGTGATGCCAAGTTAACATTAAATTTCCTTTCAAAATAAATCTAAGTATAAAAATTATACAATTTGAAGAAAAATCTTTTAGTATGAGGATGTTTCTTAAGAAAACAGAAGTAGTATATGACTCAGTGAAGTTTGTGGAGCTTGGTATTACAAAACAGATCCAAACTCCTCAAAACGACAATGGAATTCTTCACATCCTCCTGTTGTCTACCACCCCCTTCCCACATTCCTGTCACTGACACATACCATCTATGTATAGCTTCCTATATAAGAAGGACACCAAATCTACATGTTAAAATGACATTTCATTTAATTCAAAATTCTGTGGATGAGCTAGGTCATTCCTTCTGGATGAATGGCTGATTCTTCCTGGATTCCCCCACTGTTTCTGACACAAGAGTGGCTCACAGGCTAACTAGGTGACTCATCATATGTTGAGTTTCTAAGACTGGGAGCAGGGCCTCAGGTCCCTCTGGGTGGCAAATCACCCCTTTCCCCCCCCCCCCCCGGCTCCTTCCAAAGGTACCCTCAGAGTTCCCATCACAAAATCACCAAATTACAAGTGCTCCTTCATTCTTGATTATTTCATATTTGCTAACTTGGATTGACAAAAACATGTCACAAGATCAACTCAGTCCAGCAATGGGAAGATGGACTGCCTCATCATAGAAGGATCTGTCATGTGACACTTCTGAAGACCCAAGATTGCTAGTCTGCCACTCATACCCCAAGTCTCTCCCGTAAACAATCCAGGCGCAGTCACATGCTGGTCCATGCTCTTCGCTTTCTGAACTGAACTCCTTTGCCTTCTGAAAAACTAGTTTTCTCGATCATGTTTTATTAAATATAGTGTGTTGGAAAGTCCAGTTTTAACCTTCATCATGACACAGCTATCTTTAGCACTATTTTGCTACCTCTCCATAACTCATTTCTTTTTGTTTATATGTTAGTATTATGACTTATTTTTCAAATTCTCATATTGTTTGAAAGTTTCATGCACTTATATAACACATGTTACTCATGTCATGCCCTATCTCTTTCACATCCCTTGTCTTCCCGCGAGAACACCTCTTCTCAACAAGTGGCCCTCTTGATGCCTCTTGTATTTCAAGGTTCTGACATCTTCATTCAAAGAAAAAAAAAATCAATCTTTTTCTCATATGCTCCCTTGATCTGTTGTGAATACCTCTATTTTATCATTTGGGGAATTGTATTATAATTATTTATTGTGAACCTAAAAAGACACTCTTTGTTCCACACCAAGCATTCAATAAATACTCTGTAAGTTAAATTTAACTGAAAAGTTCAAAACAAAAAGAAAAGCCTCGCTGAAACAAACCTAGACCACAAGATTGAAGGTGCAACCACACAAGAGCAGCCTCGTGAACGGAGAGAGCTGATGGGATCCATTTCAACTCATTTGAAGGGCACCGGGCAGAGATAAGCTTTAAGTCCAGAGCATTTTCCTGCAGGACTGGCATAGCCTGAACTTCCAGCACATATTTTTACAAGATATGAAATGTCCTTGTATAGTTCTGAAGTCACTAGGACTCAAAGTGTAGCTACCTGCATGCCCTGACCATTTACCTAACAAGTTTCTTAACCTCATTCTGGTCACTGATACAGAGCAGTTTCTGTGATAATGACATAGAGAATATACACTGTGTGTGCCTTCTCCCTAGCATGCAGCAAACCCGAGTCCCATGTAGAAAGAGAACAGAGACCTCAAGCCTTTTTTCCCATCTGATAGGAGCAGAGAAGGAGCAAGAAGAGTGAGAAGGTCAAGCAGTGTGAGCAGGTAGATAAGGCCACCATTGTGCTGAGAGTCAGGCCTGGGCCTGTGGATTAGATACCAGCTTCCAAAGACCCTCCCATTCTGAGGTTTTCAGTGGCTATTTCTATAGCATAGGACTTGGGAAACTGCATAATTTTGCTAAGTATCAATGAGTATAAAATCAATTATTTATACTTGAACTTATGCAAGATTACTGGGGAGTTAGTTTTAAAATAAGGTTAAAGCATTGATCTTTTTAATGACAAAATCTTACTTTTATCTCTCCTGAATGTAAGTGAAAATAATTTTGACAAGCAAGATTATTTCTTCATACATAAGAAAATATTATTGAGAAAAATGAGTAGGTGCTAGACACGATAGTTCATGAATGCAATTCCTGAACTTAGTAAGCTAAGACAGAAGGGATGAACAACTCATGGCCAACCTCTGCTACACAGTGAGTTCAAGTTCAGATGTGTCACTCAGTGGTAGAATTTTTGCCTAATATACATGAGGTCCTGCGTCTCCAGTACCAAAAGAAGAAAGAAGGAACGGGTAAGGAAAGCAGCTGAGCCAAAGGCTTTCCAAGTAAATGAGTGAGAATACTGTTGTTCATAAAAATTCACCAAAAGATTAAAAACACTATATGGTGACTTTAAAAGGAATTGTTGCCATGAATTTTTATAATATTTTAATTTATCTGTGAGATTAATTGTGCTTTGTTTAAAAAGCCATCCAAAAAGAAAATTGATATTTCTTTTCATTTTGAGGATTTTCAGATAATAATAAATGAAAAAGACAAAAGATAGGAACATCTCAGACATGCCTTTCCTGTCCTTTATTTCCCAGGTTTTTTTCTTTGTGTCTCTGTCTGTCTGTCTGTCTATCTCACCCTATACACATGTGTGCATCCTGTCAGGTTCTATTGCACACACTTACACAAGCCTCATATTTTTTTAGCCAAAAAGTATACCTGATTCTAAAGAGCCCCTCCTTCATCCATTAACCACTATATAGTGGTCCCTAATTTCTATTTTTATTATATATCTGAAATGGCTAGAAAGAACTATTGGTTTTTCTTAATGAGTATTCTGTTGGCATGGGTTCAGATGAGAATGTGTCTTTTACAGGAAGAGCTGCCCTAGCCATAGTGTGCTGTACAACTATTAAAATATGCATAATAGAATAGTTTTGTTTTCCTCATTTTAAAAACTCTGGTCAGAATGGAATCAAATCAAAGATCTGGATATTAATCCACACACCTTTGAACACCTGATTCTTTATAAAGAAGCTAAAATTATACAATGGAAAAAAAGAAGGTATCTTCAGTAAATGGTGCTGGCATAACTAGATGTCAACATGTAGAAGAATGAAAATACATCCATATCTATCCCTATGTACAAAACTCAAGTCCAGATAGATTAAAGACCTGATAGAAAAGAAAGTGGTAAGTAACCTTTAATGCATGGGCACAGGAGACTTCCTAAATATAACCCCAGTAACACAGACACTGAGGGCTACAATAAATAAATGGGACCTCCTGAAACTGAGAAGCTTATGTAAAGCAAAGAACACAGTCAATAAGACAAAAAGACAGCCTACTGAATGGGAAAAGATCTTCACCAACCTCACATCAGACAAAGGATTGATTTCCAAAATGTATAAAGAACTCAAGAAATCAGACATCAAAATTCTAAATAACCCAATTAAAATGGGGTACATAAAAATCAATTTAAAAATGGGGTACAAAACTAAACAGAATTCTTAACAGAAAAATCTCAAATGGCCAAAAGATACCTAAGGAAATGTTCAACATCCTTAGCCTTCAGGGAAATGCAAAACAAAACAACTCTAAGATACCATCTTACACCTGTCAGAATGAGTAAGATCAAAAACTCCAATGATAGCTTATGCTGGAGAGAATGTCACTCATCCATTGCTGGTGAGAATGCAAACTGGTACAACCACTTTGGAAATCAGTATGGTGATTTCTCAGAAAATTGGGAATCAACCTACCTCAGGATCCAGCAATAGCACTCCTGGGCATATACCCAAAAGATCATACTACAGAGGCATTTGTTCAACTATGTTCACAGCAGCATTATTTGTAATAGCCAGAAGCTAGAAACAACCTAGATGCCTTCCCTCAGCCAAAGAATGAATGAAGAAAATGTGGCACATCTACACATTAGAGTATTACTCAGTGAGGGGAAAAAAAAAAACAATGGCATCTTGAATTTTGCATGCAGATGGGTGGAATTAGAAAATACTATTCTGAAGGATGTAACCCAGACCCCAAAAGATGAATATGGTATATACTCACTCATAAATGGATACTAGCTATAAACAAAGGACAATGAGCCTATAGATCCTAGAGAAGCTAAGTAATAAGCTGAACCCTAAGAAAAACATATATAGACCCATCTGGAAAGTGGAAATGGACAAGATCACCGGACAAAATTGGGAGAAGGGAGGTGGGGGGAGAAGGAAGAATGGAAGGGGAAGAGGTGGGGAGAAGGGGAAGGATGAGGAGAACTTGAGGGAATGAGCTAGTGGAGAAGGAGGAAGGACAGAGATGAGAGCAAGGAAAGAGATAGCTTTAGCAAAAAACCTGCCTCTAGGGAAATTCCCAGGAACCTCAAGGCTGACTCCAGCTAAGACCCTAAGCAATAGAGGAGAGGAGGCTTGACCTGGCCTTGCCCTAGAGTCAGACTGATGTATATCTTAAATATCACCATAGAACTTTTACCCAGCAACTGATGGAAACAGAGGCAGAGAGTCACACCAGAGCACTGGACTGAGCTCCCAAAGTCCAGTTGAAGAGCGGGAGGAGTGAGAATATGAGCAAAGAGGTCAAGACCGTGATGGGGACACCCATTGAAACTATTGTGAAACACCCATTGTGAGGTAATGAGAACTCAAAAATTCCTGCTGGACTGGGAAGGAACAAGTATAGGACCAAACTAGTCCCTCTGAAGGTGGTTGACAGTTGCATGGCTGGGGCAGACTAAGGGGCACCAGGATTTATCGCTACTGCATTTACTGGGTTTTGGTTAACCTATTCTCTTTGGATGATTCCTTGCCCTGCCTATATATAATAAAACTCTGGCCAGACACACAGCACTTGAAAGGCGGGGGGCAGGCAGCTCTCTGTGAGTTCAAGACCAGCCTGGTCTACAGAGAATTCCTAAACAGCCAGGACTACACAGAGAACCATGTCAAAAAAAAAAAAAACCCTCTGGACTGTTGTTTGTCTTGACATTTCTCAAAGTTCCTCAGCATCCTGAGGTCCTTTACTGAGGTCCCTTACAGATTTCCAAAATCTACTTTCCACCACCTTTATACCTAGATTCTACTCAGTAAAGGTTTATGGCTGACAAAAAAATACCCAGGTGTGCTTGCTGGTGGTAAATTTCTTAATCCATTCAAGTACAAAGACCTAAAGACCAAAAGATTTTGATGTCTCTCCAATCCCATGTAAAGCAAAATAAAATCACTATTAAATCATAAAGACCAAAACGTACAAGTATATTCAAATTAAAATAACCTGCATTGGCAAAAAATTTAGTTCACCAAGATCCATTCATTTTCCTCCTGATATTAAAGCACATGATGGAAGAAAGGAGAAAAGGAGAGAAGCAGACAGACGAGAATATACCCCGATTCGCTGGTACCTGGTCTGCTATATGTTACTTCAATTCTGGGTCCACTTCACAAAATTATGTCAAAATACTAACTGTGAGTACAAGTATTACAGTCCAAAGTCTAGAAAGGAGAATACAATGGCATGCCCTGAAAGAGTGCAAATTCAGTGTCAACATATGGTAAACTAACACAAGCTGAGTAATGGCAGTGTGACGTCATTTTGCTGATGATTAGAACAACTATACTGTGGCTATTCTTAGAAAAGGGGAGCAGAAAGTGTGAGAATTACAATTTACTTATATTTTATTTCATTAGACCTCATATTTGATGTTTAAAAAGCATCAAACCCTAAATCATGATGAGGTAAGCCTTCCACAAATAATGATCACAGTAGTCATAAATCTAGAATATGGATGCTAACTACAAAGCCAAATCAAAAACACCACAATTGCAATTAAAACTACAGTAATTTTTCTTGTACTTTGATTTTCAATGTTCAAATATTAGTTGATGCTTGCATAGCTTATATGTTAGACATAATGCTTTCAACTGATACATCCCAGTTTCATGTTTTGAAATCTGGATGTGTTCCGTGAGGACTGCATAGTGTGACATGCCTTGATAAGTCTGTGTCTTATAAGAGAAAAAGTTTGCATATCTAGAATAAGATCACTGATAATTCCGAATATTATTACTAGACCCTGTTGGCTCAGTGGTTAAAAGCACTGACTCTTGCAGAGGAAGTGGGTTTAATGGCCAGTGCTAACAACTATCTGTAAATCCAGTTCCAGGGATTCTGTTGTCCACTTCTGACTTGCATAGACACAAGGCATGCGCAGGATGCACCTACACACACACAGGCCAAACACTCATGCACACAAAATTATAAAGTGCAAAATTTTAAACTTGGTCTTGACAGTGAAGTGTAACAAGAATGCAAATATAAGAATTAAACTGAATAATTTAATAGCTTGTCTGTGATCATGTGTAATTGGTTCCTATGAGATGTATCTAACTTTAAAAAGTGAAAACTCTCTCCCCAGTGACTTTCTTTGGTCTAGAGGTAAAGTGTGTATCACATCTATTAACTAGGAAGCCAAGAATTGCTTGAACAAATACCATCATGGCCCTGCAGAATGACAAATGGCCTTTTCAAAGGCCCAGATGGTTTTATCTTTCTTGAAATTCTATCACTGATTTGTTCTGAGTCATGTGCAGTCACTAAGACCAACAGAGGTAACAAATGTTTGATGTATGATAGGTGAGCCACTTTTGTCAGGAATGCACTTATTTTAAACTATACTCATTTCTCACAAATATGATCATGGGTTTTTGTTTCTACCTTCCAGTGATTGATCAAACTGCTGTGGAAATTATAAAAACACGGCTCTCAGGAGCTCTATAGTATTTGCCTCCTTGCACGAGATGACGCTGCATTGCAGATGAAATGACTGTAGAGACAACATATCAAAATACATGACTCTCAAAACTCTCCAGTAGTAACATACATTTGCCTCCTGTAGCTTAAAGGAAGTGTCAAGAACAGCACTGCAGAAAACCATATTTAACCTATCTGAGTGAAAAGTGACCATCCTAAATAGTTCAGAACTGGAAATGGGGGTGCAGCTCAGTGGTAGAGCACTTGCTTAGTACATGCCAGGCTCGGAGTTCAGTCATCAGCCCTCAAAAAGAGGTGGGGGAGCATTGAGCACTTTTATAGCCCTTCATATACGGCAAATCAATTAAAGTAGCTTAATCGGTGGCTAGAAACACATCATTATCAGCAACATATTCATGAGAGATGCTATGTGTAAAAGCTGCAAAATGTTTGGCAGAAACCCAGGAATGAAAAGAAAGAATACAGTGAAAAAAAATTGACAGAATTGTTTGGTGTTTCAGCCCTATTCATTTTGAGAATTTTCTCTCATCTCTATTTGTTCCATTTGGAAGGATAATAGAAAAACCAACAGAAGTGAGATTTGTTTGACTTGACTCTATCTATATATAGAGTCACACACGGCACAGGGATCCAGGACAGAAGCGTATCTGTAACAGTGATAGCTATACATACATATGAATGCAGTGTCTCTTTCTAATTTTTTTCTTTTCATATTATCTTATGCAAAGTTTAGTAGGGATTTTTGTTTGTTTTGACAATCTAAGCACCATCTAAACACAGTTTCACAAAATCAAAGTAATTCCTCACAATTAATTTCTGCAGTCAATGGTCTTCTCAAAATGGGCAAGTCTTGTTGCACTGAGGAGCCACAACAGCAGACCACATGACTGAGGGAACGAAACAATTCATTAGCCAGTTCTGCAGGAACACAAAGTACGGGTTCGGGGATGTCAGCCCCTGCTCTGGAGCTTCAGTACTAATGAGAGTCATTGCATATTCATAATCTCAAATACAGTCAGCTTTTGGTTAAAAAAAAAAAAACAACTTTTGTCACCCCGGCTTCATGGCAAGAGCAAAGCAGCGCACTCCTCCTTGGTGCCATGGCACTTCCGCCAAGTGTGAGAGTTAGACTGATTGCTCTGCAATGGAATCTGATGGGCAACCGAGAAATGCTACCCCAAGAGTTGGAAAACTGCTTAGCTTTAGTGCGGAGATCCAAACAATCAAAGAAAAAAAAAAGAAGGTCGTGGTGGTGAATGTGTATATCAACATATACATTGACATAACTCATAAAAATATATTTTAAACCACTCTAAACAAGGGACTTGGTTTGTTCAGTGTTCGAGTAAATATCTGTTAGGAATGTAAAACTGCATGCATGAATTCTCACTGTGATGGGGAAAAAGCAGTATGCCCCAGTGTACAGATCTCGTGCTGCAAAAACACCAGCACACATGCTGGAGGAGGTTTCCAAAATCATTTATTTCACGATGCCCATTGTTTTCATCACCTAAGCCGATTGACCTGAACCAGCAGCTCTGCACAATTTGGAGTTACCTGGAATTGCATTCCTGCGGGGCTTCTCTGTGCTGGTGCCACTGTTTCCCTCATTTTCCTTCACCGCTGCCACCACCACTAGCACCATCATTATTATAATTAGTTCCAGAGATTCCTAAGGGGACAGCATTACCCCACTTGACCCCACAATACCTCTGTGGGGAAGCTACCAGCATCCCTGAAGACAAAGAAGGGAAATGTATGTCTCATGCCCACTGTGGAAAAGCCTTGTGACTTTCTTCAGGAATGATGTTGTCTTCAGATAAAATGGCAACATGGCTCCATATGTTCCTGACAGGCATAGAGGCTGTAAACAGCCCGTGAAAATTAAATAAAACAGGACAGCAAAAAGGAAATTTCTAAACTTGATCTCATTTGAGTTGTTTAAAGTTATTTCCAGATGTATAATGTGTATAAATATCTGCTTAGTTAAAGACAAATCAAGAATTTTGAGATGCTGGTGGGGAATAGATGGTGAGGTGTTGTGGGGGACGGGGCTTACCAAACTGTTCTACATCTTAGTCCTAGACACACGAGCTTGAAAATAGAAGGACTTGTGTTTATGATTGATTGAGGTAACTGATTATCCACAGATATTTTAAGTGTTGAGACATTAAATTGTCAGCTCTATCAGTTTGATTGCAGTAAAACATGAAAACATTGACTTTTGTCTAGTTAGAGAAATTTATTTTTCCCAGAATGACAATCCTTTAAGTAGAAGCCAGGCAGCTTGCCAGATTTCCATGTCATACACTGAAGTTTGCAAATGCAACCCACATTTTCAAGTGTTTTTAAGGTGCAATAGTGGTGCACAGATTCTTTTGGGAAGTAGTTTTGTAATAAACACACTCATTCTTTAAGTCTGAGAAAAGTGCTTATTTTGAGATGGTGAATAAAGCCGCTTTGGTACTTGTGTAGTGTAGGTTAGCAGTGCATGCTCTTCACCTATGTAAAGTCTCTCTCAAAAATAAAATAACATTCTTTGGACTGCCATGCTGTGAACAAGTTTGATTAATATGTTTTATAAGCCTGAAATAAATGCTCATCGTAACTGTCAGGGAGCTGACAGCTTTCAAAGTCTTTGTTCCCAGAATGAGTGATTTATCTTTTTAAGATACCATACTCCATTCTAAAAGGAAAATGTTAAAATCAAGTAAATGCTACTAAAATGTGATTGCCATTAAGTCAGCCTTGTACTCTAGATCTTGTGAGTACCGTCTTCATGTGCTCCGTCTGAAAGAGAAAAAGTGCTGCATCTCCTCGTTGCTCATAGTGCTTGTAGAACACCTGTGCTTTTCAGTGGGAAAAACTGTAGTTCAGCATCTAAAACCTAGTCCATTTTAAGACTCAAAACTGTCAGATGGGAGATCTAGTCAATCTTTTTAATACACTCTGTGACTAAGAAATCAGCACTAGTCCGGATGATCATCATGAAGACACTAAACAAAAGACAAATATGATCGCAATCCCACTAAAACACCAGCATATCTGTATTCCTGCTTACTTTCCAAGCACTTGTTAAGGAAGTGAAAATACAGGCTATTCTGAAGATCGGCAGACCAGTGAACTCACTATGCCCGAGTTTTGCTGACAGCAGTGGGTGAGACCTTGCAATCTAGAAGAACACATAGAGGGCACCAAGGTGCCTCAGCAAAACACTGCCAAGCAGAACACTCCTGACTCTATCCCCTGGCTATCTTGTTCACCACAGCCTGAAATTTGGTTGCCCTTCTTACCACATCTTAGAGAGTGATAACTGTAATTGGCCATTAAGCCATCTGTTCGCCCATCACGTTATTCTACCTCCCACTGATGCTTCACTGCTATTTCATGGCGGAACTCCACAACCCAGCCTGGATAAGCACCTACGTACAGCTCTGTTTGTGATGGAGCTCCTCTCCTTAATCTGTGTCCACAACATTACAAATATAGATCATTTTCTATGAGTCTGCTTTTATACCTCGTGTTCTTCCAAGTTCCAAAGAGTGCTCATTTTTGTAACAGTGGTGTTTTTTACTCATCTATCACCTTGGTATATAAGAAGCCATTCTTCATTTTATTATTTTTCAAGCACCAAGAGACCACAGTTTTTGCACATGCTGCCAAGGTAAATTGTTAAATGCAATACTATTCTGGCCCAGTTTAAAATGTGCTCTAGTCAACATTTAGTAATGTTTATTTTCCTTATTCCTTTATGCAGTGATGCCCCCTTAGGGTTTCTGGTGCACTGTGGCAGTCCTACTATGTCCCCACACTAATTTCCCCACTCATTCACATAGCCATCTGCATGTCTCACTACCATCTATGTAATGTCTTACACCATTTCAAAGTTATCTCACAAATCAGGTTCAAAGATGACTTATTTTCTCTCGTTGTGTAGGGTGCTTTTCCTTAAGGATGCTGCACTTCTCAGCCAGCATAAAACAAGTCAAGTACTATTGACACAATTGCAACAATGCCGTAATGTCATTCCCTTTAAACTGGTTTGTTTTCAGACCTTGAAATCTTAATTTTTTCATATGTTGTATGAAAATTTCCCATCTTCCAGTTCTTCCCAGACCCATCCCTACTTTGTCTTTTTTTAACACACCAAATATTATTGGGCATATGGCCATCAACTGGCATGTGGTCAGCTTACCAGGGGATATACTTTTAGTGAAAACACACTGTCCTCCCTTATCTATCTATCTATCTATCTATCTATCTATCTATCTATCTATCTATCTATCTACTTGCCTACCTACCTACCTATCTCTGTCTCTACTTCTCTCCCCCACAAGCTCTCAAGGGACAGTAGCATGAAGGCTAAGCGTTGCCCAACTCTCATCTTCGTTCTGAGGTTTGGTCTGGCTTGGACTTTCACATATCTGGTACTCTTCTCTGTTCATATGGACAGTTGCCCTTCTGTGTTTAAATGACACTGTTTCCTTCTAGTCACCTCTGCCTCTGACTCTTACACTCTTTTCTTCTCCTCTTCCTCAATGGCTCCTGAACTTTGAAGGAGGCAGCACAATGCATATGTTTATTTTAGAGTGGAGCTTTCTACGGTTTCTTATTCTCTGCACCTTGTCCAACTCTGGATTTCTGTGCTAATCACTATTTACTGCAACAGAGGCTTCTTGGATAAGGATTAGAAGGTACATTGATCTATGGGTCTAACAGTAAGTCATTAGAAGTTGATTTAATATTATGTCCATTTAGCAACATAATGGTAATAGGCTCTCCCCTACAGCCTATGACCTATCTACCATATGTTCTTAGCATGAGAATAGTGTCAGGTATGGATTTCATCTTATGGAGCGAAACTGAAGCTCAGTCAGAGAACAATTAGTTACTTCCCCTAAAGTAATGACATTATTGTATCAGTGGGCATGTCTTGTCAGGGCAGTTATTACTGTAGCTAGCAAGGTTATTTTTCTTCTCTGCTAGTTTGCATAGCCCCTTTGGGCACTAGGAAAGCTATCCAGTAGGAATGAAACTTACAGGTCACTACAAACTTGATTCTTCCATGTTCTATGAGTTGAGTGTGTGGTATCAGTAGTTAAGACCTTACCCAAGAGAAATACAGTAACCTACACTGTTTGTGGGTCTATGGGACCTTTCTGGAACAACTCAAGAAGAGGTAGCCCATTGCTGGCATTGTTTTTTTTTTTTATTTCTTAGTCTGCGGTGTCTACTAAAGTTACCTTTGTCCGATTATAAGATAACTCCATTTGGATTCTCTTCCTCTCCCTTCCTCTCTCTCTCTCTCTCTCTGAGTGTGTAAGCTTCTACAGTATATTTCCATGTGACTTTTTTAAAAAGTAAACCTTCAAATCTTTGAAGTATTAAGTCAACTAGAGATTGTTATTAGCCTCATTGAAGAGAGGGAGCATGACTGCTCGCATGCTGATGCTGTAATTCTGTGCGACGTGTTCTTCTGTTTTCCACCATAGACACAGATTGCCAAATATGTAGACTGGGTACATCTGTTAAAGTTACCTGGGATATGATGTTTTAAGCATGGTTTTCTGTCCTCAGTCTGTTCTCAGTCACTTTTCCGCTCTTTGTTCACTTTTTTGTTGCTTTATTTTTTTACTTATGAAGAAGTAGAGAGCAAACCCAGTACCTCATACGTGACAATCAAGCATTTTGCCACAGAGGTAAACTACCAATGCTATACAATAAATTTTGGAAACCAATAAGACTTGGTCACTTTAATGATGGCAGCCATCCTTACCAAAATTATCAACTTAAATAATTTTAAGAATCAAAATGCTAGTGTTTCACTCCTTCCTCTTCCACATTTCAGTAGTACCCATGTACTTGGACATAAAGTGAAAATAAAATTCATTAGCCAGGCAGTGGTGGCACATGTCTTTAATCCTAGAACTAGGGAGGTAGAGGCAAGCAGAGCTCTGTGAGTTCAAGACCAGAGTGGTCTACAAGAGCGAGTTCCAGATAGACTCCAAAGCTACAGAGAAAGCCTGTCTTGAAAAAAAAAAGACAAAAATAAATAAATAATATTCATTGATAACATCTGAACACATTTTTTTTACTAACAACCTATAGGCAGCTCCTCTCATAATTCCCTGAGTCCTGGACCCTAATATAAACACCCACCATTTGCCCCAATAATCTTCTTTTAATGTCCATAAATAAATATTTACCGTTGTGAGACAAGATCCTGTAAAAGAAGATCTATAGGGAAGCATTTGGAGGAAGAGATCGGCAGGCGCCAATGCAAGAATTCACCCAACAATCTGAAAAACAACATGAAACCACCAGAACCCAGTGACCTCACAACGGGAGGACGTGAACACCTTAATCAAGAAGAAGTAGAAAAGATTGACTTCATGAAAGTGATTGACACCCTTAAACAGCATGTAAAAAATGCCCTTATAGAAATGGATGAGAAATATAACAGAATGCAATCTTGTGCAACCACTTTGAAAATCAGTGTTTCGGTTTCTCAGGAAATTCGGGATCAACCTACCCCTGGACCCAGCAATACCACTTCTGGGAATATACCCAAGAGATGCCCTATCATATGACAAGAGCATTTGTTCAACTATGTTCATAGCAGTATTATTTGTAATAGCCAGAACCTGGAAACAACCTAGATGCCCTTCAATGGAAGAATGGATGAAGAAAGTATGGAATATATACACATTAGAGTATTACGCTGCAGTAAAAAACAATGACTTCTCGAATTTTGCATGCAAATGGATGGAAATAGAAAACACTATTCTGAGTGAGGTAACCCAGACCCAAAAAAATGAACATGGGATGTACTCACTCATAATTGGTTTCTAGCCATAAATAAGGAGCACGGAGTCTACAATTGGTGAACCTAAAGAAGCTAAGTAAGAAGGTGAACCCAAGGAAAAACATATAGTTATCCTCTTGGCTATGGGAAGTAGACAAAATTGCTGGGGGAGAAAATTGGGATCTTGGGGATAGGGTGGGAAGGGGGTAAGAGGAGACGGGGAGAGAAAAGGGAGAAGGGGAGGATGGGGGGGAACTTGGGGAAAAAGGATGATTGGGATAAAGGAAGGTTGGATAGGGGAGCACGGAAGCACAATTCTTAGTTAATGGAGCCACCTTAGGGTTGGCAAGAGACTTGAACCTAGAGTGGCTCCCGGAGCCCAAGGCAATGTCCCCAGTTAGTTCCTTGGGCAGCTGAGGATAGGGAACCTGAAATGACCCTATCCTATAGCAATAATGACGAATATCTTGCATATCACCATAGAACCTTCATCTGGTGATGGATGGAGATAGAGACAGAGACCCACACTGGAGCACTGGACTGAGCTCCCAAGGTCCCAATGAGGAGCAGAAGGAGGGAGAAGATGAGCAAAGAAGTCGGGACCACAAGGGGTGCACCCGCCCACTGAGACAGTGGAGCTGATCTATTGGGAGCTCACCAAGGCCAGCTGGACTGTGACTGAAAAAGCATGGGATAAAACTGGACTCTCTGAACATGGCGGACAATGAGGGCTGATGAGAAGCCAAGGACAATGGCACGGGGTTTTGATCCTACTTCATGTTTTGGCTTTGTGGGAGCCTAGCCAGTTTGGATGTTCACCTTCCTAGATATGGACGGAGGGGCGAGGACCTTGGACTTTCCACAGGGCAGGGAACCCTGACAACTCTTTGGACTGGAGAGGGAGGGGGAGAGGAGTAGGGGGAGGGGGAGAAGGTTGGGAGGAGGGGGAGAAGGGTGGGAGGAGGGGGAGGGAAATGGAAGGCTGGGCGGAGGCAAAAACTTGTATTTTTTTCCTTTTCTCAATAAAAAAATATATTTACCAATATCTACACTTTCACAATATTTAGGAAAATTAATCTTTCTCACCATTAATGAAATATGTTAACTCTTCTTTGTTACATAAAATGGTTGGTACACATAAAATTATTTATTTGCTCTCATTTCTCTGCAGGAAGAAATAAAATCTTTAGTAGTATTTGGGCTTTATGTAGGGTAGTATGGAGCCCTTCTTAGGAGAAAAATGGATGAAGAGAAGAAGTAACAACAGAAAAGAAAGAAATAGGAAGGGCAAGTAAAGACTGCTTGAAACCCAATTCTGCAAGCACACCACAGTTTTTCTTCCAGTCTTTTGAAATAATTTCAGACTCACAGAAAAGCACTAAGCACAGCACAGTGAATACATGTCCCACATTGCTTCATCATCCTTTCCTGTCTTCCACTTTCCTCACTCCTTTCTTTTCTCTTAAGAAACTGTTTTAGAGTTAAATTTGTAGATATCATGCTTCATTATCTATATACTTCATTATATATTTGTATGTACATCAGTGTACCTTTCTCAAGGAAGAAATCATTCATTTACACCACTGAAGTACAGAAACCTAACACACATGTTCCTACATTAGGGGCCTGGCAACCACTGTTCCATGCACCTAAGAGCTGGCTTTTCTGGCCTTTCAGCCCCAGGGAGACCCTCCCTGATCACAGCGAGAGAACGATGCTTCCCTAACTTCCTAAACATAATGAAGTTTGATTCTAAAATAAAATTTTCAGTGACAATGGGCATTATTTCTAACCCTTTAAGTCAGACTTAGGTCATCTTGTGATGGAATGACAAACTTCCTAAAGTACAGAGTCCCTCGGGTCCTAGAAGCGAAGTTAACATTACCCACCCTGTGCTTCCCACACTCCTCTGCTGCTCTATGACATATAACACACATACATCAGTAACAGTGCTATAGAAAGCAATCCAACATTCACAAATTCTTGCTCCTAAATAAGAATACCCAACAAATAAAAAGCATAGTCATTTGTGGTTCTGTATGGAACACTCTCTCCAACACTCAACTAGAATACTCACCATTTGCTTTTCTCAATTACTTTTTTTTAATAACAAATGAACAAAAAGCCCGCAACAATCACAGATAACAATTAACATCAAAGAGGTTACCACAGGATCTACAGGTAACCAGCACAGAATTTCCCCATTCTGTCATTCCTTAATGTTTAATCCAATGTGAATGCATTTCATCAATGGCTGTTAGAGATCTTCTCATCAAAATATACAGCAAGTTCTAGCACTTATAAAGAAACTCAGTATGTTTTTACTATGTATTTGATAAGGTCTTTAGCTTCTTAATCTACTTAACTAGTCTTTTCCTAAAACTGCTAGCGTTCTTCAGACCCTCAAAAGTATACAATTTCCAATAGCTGTATTGAATGTTCCCGTGGTAGCTGACTTTTGCCCGAATAACTGCTTTTTATTAAATTACTTGGTTTGGGGTTTTTAAATTTTTTGAGATGTTTCCACACTGCAGATCCAAGATATTTGCCAACGTACCGAATAGTAAATGTTCACAAGACACAGTTCTCCTTTATAAGAAACCAGCAACAAATGCTGGTGAGGACTCCAGAGAAAAGAAACCTTTGCTGTTGGGGAAACGGCTCAGTAAATAAAGGGTCCGCCACATCAGTGCAAAGAACTTTGTACACACCATGGCCTGAGCTTGGATCCCCAGCTTCCAAGAGAAGAGTCTGACCCAACCCGAGCACTCGGATTATTCAAGATAAGAAGATCCCCAAAACTCATTGGCTGGCCAACCCAATAAAATCAATAAGCCTCAAACTGGAGTGAGGTAAATGTCAAAGCATACATACATAAAACAAATATACAAAAATCTGGGATCAGGTAGACCATGTGTCCTGCTAGAGACACACCCACATCAACCCTGAATCTCCATGTGTTTTCCATATACAGTAGGAAGAAGAAAGAAGCAGGTTAGCTAATCTAGGTAGGAGGCCTCTGGAGGGAAGCAGTTCAGGTTATAGACATCCAGGAGCATGCACTGGTTTTAGCTAAGGATCAACCATTTCTAAACATCTGTACTCTAACCAGGGAAAGACTATGCCATTGCTCTGAGCCTGACCCAGGGAAGACTTTTCCATTCCCATGGGTCCTTGATATTTGCCTGATTTTTGTCAACAATACACATTCACTCTTGACTTCCCCCACACTCCAGGTTTAGGAAAAGACTCTAATTAAAAAAGGAAAAAGCAGAAAATGATCAAGGAAAACCCCTATAAAGACCTCTGACTTACACACACACATGCACACATGTGTGGGGTATACACAAACACACACACACACACAAAGAGGGTGGGGGGTATGTATTGGTGGGAATGCAAATTCGAGCAGCCACTATGGAAATCAGTATCAAGAGTCCTCAAAAAAATTAAAGATAGAATAACCATTTGATTCAGCTGTACTACTCGGTGGTATACCCTTGGTGGAAATTCAGCATTCCACTAAGATGTAAGCAGACTTGTGTTTGTTGTGGCACTGTTTACAAGAGACAAGCCAATGGGGTCAATCTAGATCAATAGATAATCTGGTAAAGAAAATACATCTATACACAATGAAATTTTATTCAACCATAAACAAGAATAAAGAATTTGGATAGGACTAGAGATCAAGTTAAGTAAAATAAGCCAGACTCAGAAAGACAAATATTATAATTTTTAATAAGTTGAATCTATATTTTTTAAAATAAAAAAATGTAAGGGAGAAATAGTTGGAAAGAGAAAGAGGACCAGTAAGAGGAAGCACATTAATAAATGAAGGTCATTGAGGGGAGAAAAGTACATGGCATACATGTATCAATGTTATCATGAAACTATTATTTGAGTGAATATGCACAAATAAAATAGGAAAAGTAACAATTAATTCTAACACAAAATATTTTCCTCACAGATAAAATATGTACATTGAATTAAAATATCTAATAGTCTCTGGTGCCTAATCTAATTAACAGTTATTAATCTGCTTTAAAAAATTTCTAGAATGTTTTACCAGTGATAGATCACATAGGCCAATTCACTTCCCCAGGTTCTTCCATATATATATATATATATATGATTTTAAATAAAACACACTTTTTGGGGGGTTTCTCCGTAGCTTTTTGGTTCCTGTCCTGGAACTAGCTCTTTTAGTCCAGGCTGGCCTCGAACTCACAGAGATCCTCCTGCCTCTGCCTCCCAAGTGCTGAGATTAAAGGCGTGCGCCACCACTGCCCAGCCTTTTATGTGCCTTTTAACACACTAAGAAACTTATATTCCACAGCTATAATGAAATATAATTTGCTGTTCTTGAAGTCTAGATAGGTCCATAAGTTAAAGAATGTCATAAATGTTATGGAAGTAGGTAACTGTCTTCTGATTGTATTTAAGGTCAGCCCCACTAGAAAAAAATAGATGCTTAGTGCTATTAACCTGACCAAGAACCCATGGTTAGGGAGCCCACAGGCACCAGGGGTGAACTAACGAGTGTTATTCTACTAAATGGACACAGCATCAAACTATCCTCTAAATCTGTATTTCCATACCCACACATCAGTCAACTCTCAGACCTCATCAGAGAAGTTTCTCTGTGCAGTGAACACAGCTGCCGAGAACAACTGTCAGTCAGGTGCTCAGCACAAATGGGACATCTGTGCCACAGCCCTGTTCAAGGCTCCAGGACCATGACACAAGAGGCAGGAGGGCTGTATGGAAACTGGGAAGTGGGATGGAATCTGAAAGGAGTTAGGGGGAGGCAGATGAATGAAAATGCTCAAAATACTTTATAAGAAATTCTCAGATGACAAAATATTAAAAAAATAGATTGTATAAGATCAAATATGTGACAATGTTTAGCCTTTTAACACCCAAAACAAAAAATGTATATCCCACAAATATAATGAAATATAGTTCACTGTTCTTGAAGTCTAGATCTGCTCTGTTCAGTATGGTAATCAGTAGACACATAAGGCGACTGAGTGTTTAATGTATCTAGCCCAAATTGGAACTTCTCACAAGAATGTAATACCCATGATATTTCAAAGTTTAAAATAAAAAAACGCAAAGTATTTATATTGGATGTGTGTTAAAAGAATATTTTTACACATTGGATTAAATAAAGATATATTATTAAAATTTATTTTACCTATTTTTCTTTACTGTTTTAAAACATGGATTCTAGAACGTTTCTAATGATTTATGTGGCTTCCATTGGTCACTTGTATTTTGTTCCTATTGGAGATGGACACTGGCAGACATCACAGTTGTAACCCAGTTTCTAGCATGTTGTACATATTATCTCAACACACTCTTCTGTTTCTTGCATTGGATTCTTTGGAACACTAGCAGATTATTAGAGCTCGTGAGAACACAAGAGGAAACCTAGACAAATTCAGTCCATAATGAATCAAGTATTGACTCTAATATACTAATATTGTTTTAACTATCTTAACGATGACTGTCATGGAATCATTTAACATAGCCAAAGTTAATTGATTTTATTTTTACCTAACTCCTATAAACTATTCTGAATATTATTATCAACATTTTAGTATCTATGAAAATATTTATTTAGATATTATTGGAAATGTCAAATTCATTCTATCAAGAATTGAAACCACTATACTGCTATTGGAAACCAGTGCATGGTGCAAGGTGTTGAAATGTGTCTCAGAAATGGCATCATGCTGGAAAGGATACATTTGTTCCCAAAGTAGGACTCAAAAACTCTGTCACCTTCCAGAACAAGGTTGCATAAAGGTGCTAGTAATCTCTTAGAAAATCAGATGTGCACAGAACATATCACATAAATGGGCATCACTCTGCATCACAGGTCTTTGGGAACCCATAAAAACACAAAGATCATAAAGCTACTTCACTTTGAGTGATAAACTAAATCTATGTGAACCCATGATTTTCTTGCCACATGAACCTACGAAAGTGTGGTATGCCAGTCAATCAGCTGCCTGCTCTTACAAACTGGCAGACACATCCCCTTTTATATTCTCGGTCCTCACACCTCATGCAAGCACCACTACATGGCTCTCTACCCTGGTCTCATCTGTCTATCAACCTTAATTCACACTCTTCATGTAGCAAAGCAGTCATAAAATCCCAATTTTTCTGTCTCTTAAAAAGCTCAACTTCTCTCTATTCCTACTCTCTCCCTTAACTCAAGTTCTTTTCATCTCTCACCTATGGACCTAATTTGTGCCCGTGTCGCCAGTATTATTCTGTGCACTCCACTTTTCATAGTGCAAACATAATTGCACTATCGTTTATTTTCTCTCGGCATGAAGTCCAAACTTCTTAGGATGATGAAGAATTTGAAAATGAGGACTTTTACAGGATCTTCCCTGAAATCCACTTGGGATTAGTTGATCTAGAAGAGAAAAGGAGAGAAGCAGACAGGAAATTAACCTTGATGTTAATATAGAAGACTGAAGCAAGGGTACATTAGTACTGTGGCACCTGAAGAGCACTCTAAAATCTTACACAAGAGAGTATTTCTTTTATTTTTCCACTCTGGTTTTTCGAGACAAGGTTTCTCTGTAGCTTTGGAGCCAGTCCTGGATACTAGCTCTTGTAAACCAGGTTGGCCTCGAACTCACAGAGCTCCGCCTGCCTCTGCCACACAAGTACCGGCATTAAAGGCATGCGCCACCACCACCTGGCTACAAGAGAGTATTTCAAAAGCAATTTATGCCACATGTTTCTAACTAATTTGGACTTTTATCATCAAACATTTGCTCAGCAAAATTTATTAACATATTGTCCAACATGCTTTATGAAGCTTGCCTTCATATATGTCACCATAAAACACTCAATTTTTAAAAAAGAAAGAGCTGACTCTGAAATCCTCTACCTGAAAATTACTAATTCAGTTCATGTGGAACCTATATGTGGCAAAAACACTTCCATATTCTCAACTACATTTTCTTTGGCATTCTTTTTAGTCTGTATCCCCAGATATCACCCCTCACAGAGCTAAATGTTATACATCGCCATCATCTTGGGTGGTAATTCCAAAGCTGTTGTGTGGAAACTATTGTCTTAAACATTTTAAGAGATGTGGGTAGAAAGTAGTGTCAATGACAAATAAGTAAAAATTGTTGAGTTAAAATTAAACAGACTTATTTATTCTAAAATATCTCAGTAACTTTATGTGGGAAATAGATATTCAAGAAATAATTTCTCAAACTTATTTGACATTGGGACTCTTTCAATAACCTTTTGTAGAACATTAATACTCTGTAAATCTTAAAAATCTTCTCTGTCATGTTTCAGACAACTAAGGTGATGAATTTATCACCATCTTCTTGACTCTGATACTTACATATGACTACCGAACAAATGTTTTCAAGTTTTTTAATGTACATGTAAAAAAGAATTACCAATAACTCTACTTCAACAAAGTAATGTTAGTTTTGATGATGATAGATGTGCAACAATATTAAGAGGGCTAAATTTAGTTCACAAGCATTTTCAGAGGGAAAGATTTTGGTGAAAATTGTCATCTACTCATTTTTTAGTAAATTAAATATACGGTCATTTCTTGATTATTACTACAATGCAATGTAATTTTGAATTGACATCTGCCACTGAATATATTTTAGAACCACTCCTGTAAACATGTGTGCTGAGCAAACATTAAGTAATTTAAATAATATTAGTTTAATCAAGGCATAATTTTAACATTGATAAATATCCTTATGGGCAGTAGGCCCTGCTGCTTCTGACTGAGCCTTCTGAAGGAAAAATTTTATTGATATGTTTATATCACTAAACGATGATTCTAGTGTGTCCCCAAATCACATAATGCAATCTAAAGACCTTGAAAAATTAATTTAGAATTACCTAATGTTTATACAATGCATGCCATTTCTTTAATTATGAACAAAATTGAAAACAGCCTCTGTTAAAAAAATATGCTGTTTACACTATGGTGTAGCATATAATATTTGACTAAAATTAGTATTGTTAACAAAAGACAAAGATATAAGAAGTTGCTCTTAATGATTATTAATAAATATCTTGATGGTCTAGAGAGATGGTTAAGTGGTTAAGAGCACTAGCTGCTCTTCCAGATGAACTCAGGTTCAATTTCTAGCACCTATATTGGCAGCTTACAACTGTCTTAACTTCAGTTCCAGGGATATGATGCCAAAGAACATAAAGCAAAAGTTAAATAAATTATTAAATAAGTAAACATTCTAAAACAGTTTTCAAGAACTTTCACTTCCACTATGAAGGTTTGGCAACGAAAATTGTTCCCTGATCAAAAGTACCAGAAAACTGGATAAAATCCATGAAACAAGAGTTCAGGAACTAGATGGAATGAACAAGAGTTCAGAAACTAGATGAAATGAACAAGAGTTCAGGAACTAGATGAAATGAACAAGCTGAGTCTTCAGTTGCCACGGTTTATCACCTGGAAGCCTTTGTCAGACTATGGAGTACTGAATGGGGAACACACTAACCCAAGAATCAAATGAGCTCAAGAGATAAGAAATCGATACCACTGGAGTTTGTGGGCAGACATTACCAGACAGGAAGCTGGTGGACTGAAAGTTCTGAAGATCTACAGAGATGCTCTTATCTTTAGCTCATTTTTTTCTTTCATCAGAATATACTTTTTTGAAATTCATTCATATTGCTGCATGTAACAGAAGGACACTTTGGATTTTTCACTTATTGTTTGAGAGGATTTCATAAATATAAAAATAATGCATATTGCTCAAATCTATCTTTTACTTGTTTCCCTCTGCCTTTTCCCACATCTCTACCACCACTCCCCCACCAACTTTATGTAATCTATTTTTATTCATATTTCATACAATAAGGCCAGACCAGAGTTTCCCCTCCCTCCACTCCTTCCAACTCCTATCTCTCCAAGATCTACTTCTCTTCTGTTTCCCTTCCAATAAGAGCAGGAATATCAAACAAAAAAGATGTAGTTATTATGCCCAGTGTAATTATGCTGTTTTAAAATAAGACTTGTGGTATAGAACAGAACTATGAATACACATACGATCAACTAATTCTTTTTTTTAACTAATTCTTAAGAAATGCATAAGGTCAGTGTAATAGGGAAAGAATGTTCTCTTCAATAAAATGGCTAGAACAGCTAAATATCCATGTGTGTAAAAAATGAAATATTAGTTTGAAATGGATTGTAAACATAAAGGTAAAAACTATAAATTTATAAAACTATAAAGAAATGAACAATGAAAGTGAATAAGACACCAAAAATTGGAAAGACCTCCTACATTTATGAAACTGTAGAAATAAACATATTGATTTAAATGCTTACACAAAAAAATCACAAAATCCATTAAAATAGCAGAGTAGGCAAGACAGTGGTGGCACACGCCTTTAATCCCAGCACTCCCAGAGGGGAGGCAGGCAGATCTCTGTGAATTCAAGGCCAGCCTGATCTACAACACCTAGTTCCAGGAAAGGCTCTAAAACTACAGCAAAAACCTGCCTCAAAAATAAAAAAAAAGCAGAGTAGTTGATTCTTGTTTATTAGTTCATCTGAGAGTATCCTTTATCTCAATGTTTAATAAACTCGTTGAATGTAAAAAAAATTAATCCAGTAACATCAGACAACTGGGAAGTCTTCGGCAATACAGTGTCTCTAAGAAATAATAGAAAATCCTCCACACCCATGATACCTCAACAATTTGACTACCTAAACAATGACAACACAATAGACTTACTAGCATGGAAGGCGGAAATTTCATGGGGCCCCAACCCTAATCAAAAAGCTATAGCAAACTAACCACTGCTGAGAGAAGGAGAACCGGTCTTATCCAGGCAGGTGCACCTAATTTATTATCCATACCAAGTAATCACCCCTAAAATCATGTACATACAAGCAACACCACTCTATAGACTCAGCAGGGTGTATTTATATACAATAATAATTTAGAAGGCCATGAATTTGAGCAAGAGGAAGAAGTTGGACAAAGGAGAGAACTGATGCAATTATATTTTAATTATTTAATTTTTTCAAACAATATATTTTGATCTTATTTTCCCATCTCCCAACTCTTCCCAGATTCTCCCTATCTCCTTACCCAACTAACTTTATGTTCTTGTTTTCTCTCTTCAAAAAACAGAAAAGAAAAAGAAAATCAAAACAAACAAAAACAAAAAAATGCCAAAATAAAACAAAAAAAACACCCAGCGAAATAAAAGGGGTCCATTTTGTGTTGTCTAAGTACTCCTGGGCACAGGGCTTACCTGGAGTGTGACAGAGACAACCAATGATGCTCCACTAGAGAAGCTGGATTTTCCCTCTCCCAGTAGGTATCAACTGTAAATAGCTTCTTGGTTAGTGGTGGAACTTTGTGTCCATTTGTCTTCCTTGGTGCTGGGATTTTGTCTGGTTTAAACTTGTGCAGGTCTGTGCAGGTCTTACGTATGTTGTCACAGTCTCTGAGTTCATTAGTTCATCCATCCTGTCCATCCTGCAGTGTCTGGAAGACACTGTTTCCTTGGAGTCATCCGTCACCTCTGGCCCTGAAAGAAGAGGTTTGATGAAGACAGTCATCAAAGTTTTCCAAAGTCACTCTCTGAACAGTGTCCAATTATGGGTTTCTGTGTTAATTTCCAACTACTGCAAGAAGAAGCACTCTTCTCTAGTGAAGCACTGACCTATGAGTATAACAGTATGTCATTAGGAGTCATTTTCTTGCTGTGTTCCTTCAAGAGAATGATAGTAGCTTTTTCCCCTAGGCCCAATAACTACCTAATGGCAGGTTTTTAGCCATCTGAGTGTCATGTATGGGTTCCATCTCATGGAGTAGACCTTAAATCTCATCTTTTAAGTGGTTGGTTACTCTCATAACACTTGTGCTACTATTGCACCAGTATACATTGCATATAGTCACTACTGTAGTTTGAAGGGTTTGTAGTTGATATTATTACTTTTCTCCTTCAGTATTGTGCAAAGTAGTTTACAGCATCATGAACATTAGAAAATAGTGAGGAAACTTCTAGTTGATAACCAGCTTTGTTTCCCTGTGTTCAATAACTTAAGTGAGTTGTGTCTTCAGGAATAGGACCTTACCATCAGGTTGAGAAGAGTACCAATAGTCTTGTCAATAACACCATAACCAAGGTAACTCTTAAAAAGGAATGCATTTAATTGAGGGCTTGCCAATAATTTTAGAGAGAAAGATGGAAAGACTGGGCCTGAAACCTCAAAGGCCACCCCTACCTACACACCTCCTCTAACAAGGCCATACCTCCTAATGCCACTTACTGGCAAGTAAGCATTCAAATATACGATACTATTCACACCACCGAGGGGGTGGGATCTGTGGGACTTCTTTGGTCAAGAGCTCAACAAGATGTAATTCATTCCGCCACTGGAAGTTTTACTTAGCTGTGGCATTGTCTCCAGCAGTGTATGATGACTTCACATAAACTCATTTGCTCTATGTACATACATTGGAAAGTTTCTACAGTAACAGATCTACTCCCTTCTCTACCTGCTCCCCCCCCCCCGTCTCCTCTCCAGTTAAGTCTTCCTAGCTTAGTTTCTCATTTATCTCTTTATAACACTGTATTATCTCTCTTTTTTGTCTTTTTGAGACAGGGTTTCTCTGTAGCTTTGGTGCCTGTCCAGGAACTAGCTCTTGTAGACCATGCTGGCCTCAAACTCACAAAGATCCGCCTGCTTCTGGCTCCTGAGTGCTGGGATTAAAGGTATGCACCACCACCGCCAGGCAACACTGTATTATCTTCTTCTTCCCACTGGTTCCTTCTTCTGTATCTATTCTTTGTGATTATTTAGATTTGAGCACACATATCAACATCTTAAAAGTTAACATACACATGTAAGAAAAAATTTGGAATATTTGGGGGAGTCTGAATTACATTGCTCATAATTATTGGTTCTACTTTCATACATTTACTTGCAACCTTCATAATTTCATTTTTCTTAATATATAAATAATATTCCATTATATAATTGTAACATGTTTTCAATATCAATTCACCAGTTAGTGGACAGGTAAGTTCTTTCTAATGTTTGACCATTATGAACATAGCAGCAATAAACAGCTCTGAACAACTATCTCTGTGGCAGAATATTGAGTCCTATGGTTATATGCCCAAGAGCGGTGTAACTGGATCCTGACATATATCAACATTCAGCCTTTTGAGGAACCTTCACCCTGTTTCCCATAGTGGCTGTACCGTTTGCCCTCCCATCAGCAATAAGTAAGTTGTCCCCTTCCTCCACATCTTTGCCAGCATGTGCAGCCACTCTGACTGGAATAAGATGAAATCCCAAGGTGGTGAAGGTTTTCATTTGGTTTATTTTTCTTTATTTCTTTTAATTTTTGAGACTGTAATACACACTTCCTTTTTCTCTCTAAAAATTCTCTCAGATTCCTCTCTTTCCTTTTTTTTCAAATTCATGACTTCTTTTTTTATGATTGTTACATGCATATACAGATATATGTATAGTCTTAAATATATATATATATATATATAACCTGCTAATCTGTATATTTTTACTCATATGTATGTTTTCCTGGCTGTTTTGTATTAACCAATTTCTGAGCTCTTCCCAGGGGAGGATTATTTCTCCCATTCTACAATCTTAGTTGCCCGTAGTTCTTTCTGAGTAGTTGAGTTTGATTTCCCTGAAAGCCACAGACATTCAACATTCTTAATGTCTCTCAGCCATTTGTGTTTCTTCTTTTGATAATTCTATTTGATCCTTTATCCCATTTTAACAGGGTTATTTATTTATTAATGATTACAATATTCTAGGGTTTTTTTCAGTTTCTAAATACTAATCCTCTATCAGGTGTATAATTTGTAAAGATATTTTCCTTTCCTATAGCTTCCTCATCAATCAAATGACATCCTTTGCTGTACAGACACTTTAAATCCCCATGAGGTCCCATTTTTTAATTGTTGATCTTAATGCCTGTGCTACTGGTGTCTGTTCAGAAAGTCCTTTTCCATATTAAAGCCTAATCAACATTTTTGCTTGTATAATATTCAAGGTATCTGCCTTATGTTGAAGTTCTTGATATATTTGGAACTGAGTTTTGTGCAGGTTGATAAATCTATTTTCATTCTTTTACATGCAGCTATCTGCTCTAACCTAACCATTTTCCCTTTAAAAAACTGCAGAAGAAAAAAATGAAATAATTTGTATAGGACAACTCTAATAGCATTCTTCACAAGCCCCAAAAAGTCTTAAAATGCATACAGAAGCACAAACTACCCTCGAAATAACCAATGGGGAAGGTATCACAATAACTGGTTTTCAGTAGAAATTGAAGTAATCTAAGACCCATTTCCTATGTATAGATATAGGAAGGCAGAAAGACAATAGAACTGTGTAGTAATCAAATAAGATACTAGCCTTGTAGAGTTTCCCACGTCCCACAGGGCTGCAGGAAAACCTGGACAAAGTCTCCACAATTCATTATAATTTTAAGCTTCAGGAAAACTTCAATATAATTAACAGCATGAAATCTGGAGAATGAGTTGCTTCACCAGTCAAACTTGTGGGTGGAATGAAGAAGACAGCAGCAATTGGTGCTAACAACTAACTGTACAAACAAAAGGCTGTGGGAGCTACAACCACAGAAACAGAGAGCCAGGAGGAACCAGCACCCACCCAAGAATTAGCAGAGCTCCAGGGAAATGTCAGACCCCAAAGTGATATTCAAATTCCAGCCATCTGGGCAGAATGGGGATTTTCAAAGTAAAATATGTGTACAAAAAAAAAAAAGAAAGAAAAAGAAAAGTGCTTTCCTTGAACATCAGAGGATACAGAGTCAGTCGGCTATTTATTCTTCAACATGAGGACATTATCAAAAAACAAGGGACTGGGTTTTATTTGTTTTAGATGAATTTTGCTAAGTTAATTTTAGATTGCATAATATTGACTATATATAAGCTACCTGGTCATAAAACTTTGAGTTTTAGCTCCTCAGTAAACAACGGAGCATGGTTCTTAAGATGACCTCTGCAGCAGTCTTATTTGATAATTGTCACATACATTGACAAGTCTCCCAAACTTATTTGCAAATAATAAACTACAAGTCAAAATAACTGGCAATATCAGACAGCAAATATTTATTCATTACATAGTCATGTAAGTGAATACAACAGAAATACTACCAAAATCACAGGGCTTATGTTTCTTACACACCAAAAAAAAGTAGAGAGTCACAAAAAGGTGTGTGTGTGTGCGTGTGTGTCGTGGTTCTGTAGTGCTTCTCCAGGGGTAGAACAGACCTTCAGAAGTGTCATCTAGCCTAAGCTGCCCCTGAACAGCTGTCCTCTTCCCTGCCACAATGGTATGTAAATAAATGCAAGGGTGGAGTGCCTAAGCACTCACCTAATTCCTCACAGCTTTGCTCTAATCTGGGAAAATGCTCCTCCAAGTGAAAGGAGAGAGCCTTATATCCCTGCTCTCAGCTACTAACACTGGTGACTTGCCATCACACTTCCAACAAGATCCCAGGACTTTAGTGTGGCTTATCAACCCTTTCTTGATCTGCCTCTAATTCTTAGCTGCATTTCCTGCCACTTTCCCACATTAAGCTTTTTGCTGAGCCCTGAATAAACCAAACATAAATCTTTGTGATTGGTTAATCTTACTGCCAGGTATACATTGCCTGAAAGCTCATGTCTTATTCCTTCACTTTGTTCATATATCTGTTTAAATAGCATAATCTCTTATTCTCTATCCTCTTAATCCACTTTTTCACAACAAACCAAATGTGTATTTCTTTATCTGCTGTACGGTAGAGTTCAGGAGGGCATTCCCTCTCTACAGCCCAAACCATGCACTCTGTAAGGCCATGTCAACTACATATTCTGTTATATCAACTCGCAGGGAGGATTTGGTTATTCAGGGAAATCCTACTGCTCATGGAATGAAGAAGAAAAGCACCAGTGAGAGTCATGGAAGTCCTCTGAACCTAGACAACCTGGGGGTGAGAATAAAGAAGAAGACTAGATAAAACAGCAACAAGAATGCCAGCAGCAGCAACACTAGCAAGCATTCAGGGTGAGGCCTGAACCAGGAATCATGATGCCATTTCTTTTCATCTCCTTCAACGGGAAGAATAAAGGCTTCAGGTTTTATTTGCTTGCGTTTCCTTTCTTCCTTGCTTGGAAGGTATAACACGAGGGCTGGCTTGCTTGGGGTTTCTGTCCTGCCCGGTACCCCACAGCTGGCAAGCCGTAAAGAAAATCACACAGAGATCTCTGTAAGTTATAAAGCTGATTGGCCCATTAAGTTAGGCTACTTATTAGTTCTTGAAGCTTATATTAACCCATTATTCTGATCTATGTTACCTATGTGACTCAGTACTTTTTTCAGTGGGGCAGATCACATCCTGCTGCTTGGGTGATCTGGGCAGGAGTGGGAGGAATCAACTTCTTCCTTCCCAAAATTCTCCTGTTCTCATTACATCATTTCTACTTCCTGTCTGGTTTTCCCACCTATATTTCCTGCCTGGCCAATCAGCGTTTATTTATAACATGATTGACAGAATACAGACAATTCTGCACCAGGAAGGTGTCTTTATGACATTATGCACACACACACACACACACACACACACACACACACAAAATCAATCAATCGGCAAAACAAATGTAATAAAAATTTTATAAGAGAGTGAGCATACTTTTACATTGTTAAGGCTTATTCAGCAACAAGATGACTTATAATATACAAAGTGGGGTTTATCTTAATTTATTAAATGCACTGCATTGTTTTAACAACTGTGTTTAAATTAGTTTCAGTCGCATATGTAAATACAAAACAAATAAAAGCAATGTGAGTTAATTTTGTTAATTAAAAATCAAAACTGCTGAACATGATGAAGTAAATTTCATGCATAATCATCATTTGGGTAACACAGAATATATAATTCAGTGACTTCTCCCATTGTTACATCCAGGTTCATAAGTAACTCTGACCCAAAGAAGAAAATAGCTCGTCTGTGCCACCCAC